>NC_041392.1:568944484-568987397 GCF_002162155.2 Triticum dicoccoides
GTGGCATTGCCTCTGGATGAACAGGACCCCGTGGTGTGGTGGAGGGCTGGATGAACAGTAGACGATGGAGGGGTGCCCGTGGAGGGGTGGGTGAACAGGACCCCATGGTGTGGAGGGCAGGATGAACAGTAGACGGTGGAGGGGTGCCCGTGGAGGGGTGGTTGAACAGGACCCCGTGGTGTGGACGGCTAGATGAACAGTAGACGATGGAGGAGTGGTTGAACAGTAGCGGGTGGAGTAGCGCACGGTGGAGGCTGGATGAACAGGAGCCCGCGGAGGCTGGAGGAGGTCGACGGTGGATGAACAGTAGCTCGTGGAGGCTGGAGGGGGTCGACGGTGGAGATGAACAGTATCCCGTGGAGTCCCGTTTTGCGGTACGCCACACCCCTCCCGATGAACAGGACCCCCGTTTCGACCATAGCGCTCCAACACAAGTCCGTTTCCTCCGTTTTGCAGTATGCCACACCCCTCTCGATCAACAGGACCCCCGTTTCGACCGTAGGAGGTCCGTTTCCTCCATTTTGTGGTACGCCACACCCCTCTCGATCAACAGGACCCCCGTTTCGACCATAGGAGGTCCATTTCCTCCGTTTTGCGGTACGCCACACCCCTCCCTATCAACATGACCCCCGTTCCGACCGTAGGAGGTCCGTTTCCTCCGTTGTGCGGTACGCCAGGCCTCGTTTCCATCGCCTCTTCCGTCCAAGCCCTCCCGATGAACACGACCACGCATTCTGTTCCGACCCATGAACACGACGACGACGTTGTATCTCCGTTCCGACCCAGCCATGTACATGAGCCCTCGCCGTACGTATGCGCGAGTAGGCGTCCAAGACCCCGCCCGTATGTACACGTACGTGGCCATATTTTCTTTCTTGCACCCTGGCTGCTGTACGTACATGTACATGCTACGTGCACGCCTCTACTACGACACGTGCGCGCCTCTACTACGACACGTGCGCGCCTCTACTACGACACATGCGCGCCTCTACATCGACCAGTATGTACGTACACGTTCGCGACCAGAATGTTAACGCTACGTATGCTTCGACCTGGTGGGTCCCAACTGTCAGGCACTTCCTTGCCTGCGAAGATGTAGCTGGTGGGTCCTAGCAGTCAGGGGGCGAATCGTTTTTTTGCCCAGACACACTTCCTTGAGTGCGAAGATGTAGCTGGTGGGTTCGAGCAGTCGGGGGGCTGGTGGGTCCCAGCGGTCAGGGGGGCGAATCGTTTTGGTTTTTTTTTTGCCCGGACGCACTTCGTTGCGTGCGAAGATGTAGCTGGTGGGTCCCAGCAGTCAGGGGGGCGAATCGTTTTTTTGCCCGGACGCACTTCCTTGTGTGGGAAGGTGTAGCTGGTGGGTCCCAGCAGTCAGGGGGAAACATTTTTTTCGTGAAATACGGTGGCCCGTCTGGTGGGTCCCTGCTGTCATGTGGAGGAATCATTATTTTCCACGTAATAAGGAGGCACTTCCTTGCTGCCACCGTGGACCCAGCTGTCAGCCTCTCCACGTACAGTCCACGTCCGATGGGAGTCATTACTTGACCACGTTAACCATGCCACGCCGAGAACACAAGGGTGGTGGACAACGACGAGGCCTAGGAAGGGGACGACGGGGAGCCGAGGAAGACGCGGTAGTGGAAGCCCCCGCGCGCGCGGAGAGGAGTACGAGGGTTCACTGGTTCGCCTGCGGTGTGAGGCTGCCGTCGCCGCAGGGCCTGGCCAGCGGTGGGAATAGTAGGGGCGGTGAGGCCTCCGCGGTAGCACAGCCGGCCACGGGAGGCAGGAGCATGCGGCACGACCGTCGCTGCTTTGGGCAGCTGGAGCAAGAAGACCAGAGGTTGAAGAAGCACTACGGTCGTTAGATGGACATCGTACGGTCAATGGAGCTAGAATCGTTCATATTGACTAAATTTACAAAGCCCTTCGTACCCGTCAACTTAGTAGGCCCACAAGTCAGCCTCCCACCAAGGTGGGTCCCAGCTAGCCGGGGGAGTATTCATTTTTTTGTGCGTAATAAGGAGGCACTTCCGGTGGGTCCGAGCTAACAGCGGGGGAACGTTTTTTTGCGAAATACGGTGGCCCGTCCGGTGGGTCCCAGCAGTCACGGGGAAACGATTTTTTTCGCAAAATACTGGTGGCCCGTCCGGTGGGTCCCTGCTGTCAGGTGGAGGAATAATTATTTTGCACGTAATAAGGAGGCACTTCCTTGCTGCAGCCGTGGACCCAGCTGTCAGCCTCTCCACGTACAGTCCACGTCCAATGGAAGCCGTTCCTTGACCACGTTGACCACGCCGCGCCGAGCGCACCAGGGCTATATATAATAATTTATATATAGCTCATGGAAACTTCTTATGCAATTTATTGCAGTCATTTTTTTTGGTTGGCCAGGGCTAATTTCGCATATTTCTGTGGGTTCCAAACTATTTCTAATACCGAAATGTCCAGCCAGATTTAAAGTACTTTGAAGATATATTTAAATTAGGTTAATGCCCAATGAAATAGGAATCTAAAAATGTGATAAAATTCAGAAATAATAAAGTAATTGCCAATTTGTCATATGTTTTTATATTTACAACCCATTTCATATTACTTTCAAGATTTGCAAGCGTCTTGAAAGAGTTGCGGCCCATCAGGGCGTAGAAAAATAAGTCTGGATTGGGTATTCTTCAGAAAAAATAAACTGGGCTCATTTTCACAAAGAAAAAACAGCTGGGCTCGTCACATGGTGAACATAAAATATAAGCCTGGGCTAGACGGGCCACACCCAGTTCAAACCCTGCTCCGTCTCAACAATACCAAACAAAAAAAATACTGCTCGAGTAGCTACGTCCCAGGTGTCAGCCGATCTTGTGCTGTTCTCTTGTCTATTGACTATATACGCTCACAATGTCATGGGTCCCAGATGTCAGGAAAACACTAGGAGGAAGCATTTTATTTTTCCATATGCTGACGTGGTGGGCCCCTACTGTCATCCTCTCCACGTACTTCTGCCGATTCCTGTTGTTTGTTGACCATGTTGACAACGCGAGAGGGAGGCGCCGCGGTGAGTGCACCAAAGCGCGCGGAGGACGTCGGCGTTAATAATTTAGGAGACGGTGGGGCGGCAATGCGTGCGCTGAGGCGCAGCCAGCCATGGGAGGCGGAAGCAGGCGGCCCCGCCGGCGCTGGTTTGGTTTTGGCGGCTGGATGAAGACAGGACTGAAGAAACACGACAGATTGTAAAAGCAGCAGGAGTACTTAACAACCTTAACTGAAACCAGCAGGGGCACTTAACAACCAAAGCTGAAAGCAGTATGAGTACTTATACAGGTTCAACCGTACAAAGCACGCCTCGAACAGTGCTACTTTGCCTACAGTTAACCAAGGGTGAGGCTGCCAAGCCCCAGGACAAGGCCCAGGCGCCACCCCACGCATCCACATCCTTTTGAAAGCGGCTTCATCTCGCAACATGGTCAATAAATAGGATATTCGCTTTAGAGCCATGGAAAAGCATGAACATAATCTTCTGTCCTATTCTCCAAGATGGACGGGCCTTCATTATTTGAGACCACCCATGAATAAGTATGTTTTCACCTCCAAGGGGAATTGAGTAGGTCGACATATACATCATGTTGTGACCAAGCGCATGTCTGACCCGACCATGGTCAGGCATCTGTATAGGAACAATAGAACTCGGCAGTTCTTCTTTCAAGAAGATCACAGCTGTAAAACTGTGTATAAGCAATAGTGTATGAACAACATATATAACAGAAAACAGCTCGTACCATAAGTTTCTCGACACAGTTGGACCTGTTCAACGAGTGCAGCAGTGGCACACATATCCCACGTGGCCTTCCACCATTGAAACGCCCCACAAGGACCTCAAGACGATCAATAAAGTGTAGGAACTTGTGGATGTCGATCCAGTCAACTTCAGTGCCATTAGTAACAGCCGAGTTATTATAGAGTAACAAACGAGCAAACTGCTTAACTCTGAAAAAACCTACACGTGCCACCAACTATAAGAAAATATTAGTTAGAAGTAGCATCTTCGTGAGAGATTCATTGCTACTTCTAAATTAAATTGTGATTAGTTAGACAGAATAGGTGGATTAAGAAGTAATCGAGGCAACAAGCAAGAACCAGATACAAAACTAACATGGATGAACAATTGGAACGACGTCGGGGTGGAAGATCGTAGTGAAGATGAGACCAGGTTCTGCTATTTCCATCAACATTCGTGCGCCAACTTTCAGTCCGTAACACTTGAGAAAGTTTATCCAAGTTCGGCCATAAAAAAGCAGCGATCTTCTTGGTTCATGAACCCAACTCGGAACTTATATCCATGGCTTGTCTTCACTGTGACCATTAAACTAGTGTATTCAGTTATGGAAAGGCCGAGCATCTTGAGTACATGTGTTCTGGCAGAGCAAATAATACACTACAGGAAAAATAATATGAGAACACAACATGTTCAAAAAAACCCACCCTCCCGGATAGAAAAGATGATTCTAGGAACATACTGTGCGCGTTTCAAAATGCTGTGTTAGGATGAGAAGGGACAAGTGTGGCGTCTCGCCGAGGGCGCAAAAACCTGTAGGCTACTCGCACTTTGGGCACTGCAAATGAAACACACTAGATTCAGTAGGAAGAAAAATGCATCAACGGCGGCGGCTGCCATCCTAGGATTACCTGCGACCAAGGGACTTGGGTTTATCTGGGATGGATGAAGAATTCGTACCTGGTTCTCCATGAGAAAACCCTATGCAATCGCCGAGAGGGGGTTTTCTCTGAACAAGCAGACGAGGGAGAAGGGGATTCAGGCCCAGTGAAATATTGCTGCTTCGTCCGTCCAGCTTACTGCTAAAGCTGGAAAGGGGGGTTTGTGATTTGACGGCTCATTGGGCATTACTGCGGTGCTACGACCAGGGTGTGTCTACCGTGAAGTTGTGCACTCTAATTTGTGCATATGGCACGTGGACCCCATTGCCGGTTGCCCCACATATCAGCGAAAGGAAGTAGAAAGACAGGAGTAACTAGTTACACATAAATATATATTTTGACAGTGAGATACTCCCTCTGTAAAGAAATATACAAATCTTTTATATCACAGGCTCACCTTGCCGAGAAATATACTCCTTCTGCAACGCACGGGCATTATGGGGGTTCAGCTTTTTTTATGGGGGTTCAGCTGAGAATATAATACTCAGATAGGCTCACGGTTCTGGACTTTGGGCCGCAGGCCGACCCTGCATGTTTGGGGGCCCATGTGTTCTACCTTAGTGCTTTTCATATTGCAAGCGATCGGTACGGCGCTGGTTTTAGATGATGTCGCAAGGCGAATACACAAAATTTAATAAAGCACGGCAGCTGTTGGAATGAAATCGAACAATAGTTCCTAACCAGTAATCAGAGTTGCAATTCTATCAACGATATACCATGTGATAAATAATACTGTTGTACTACTTATACACACATGACACTTGTTTCACCATGCCAGATTATTACATCAAAATCTCTCGGAGGATAGATCAGTTCGGCAGTTGCGTGCTGCTAATTTCAAAGTTGATTTGGACCAGCTCTCCTTGCGAGAAAGTTCGATTTTGACATCATCCCCTACCGCAAGATATGATTTAAATTTGAACCTTGACCATCCTTTAGCATCAATCATCATGCAACCATCCTTTGTACTTACGATATATTGAGCAGGTTCATTCACACCAAGGCTGCGCATGGTAAGGGAAACTTGGCCGCGGTCGCCTGGATTGTTGAACGACTCCCTCGTTGCTCTAGGAATTCTCTGTTTGCAAACAAGAAGACATACCCAAAAAGTTAGATCAACACAGTGAATCATGTGAAACAACATGGAAAGAAAAAAGAACAAAGCACTTGGGCGGCCAATGCTTACCAAGAAGGTGGACATGTCGGTTTTTGTAAGGACTTTGGTATATGAAGTGCGAACTGCAGCCTAGTCTGTTGCCGGTGCAACTGCACGGGCCGGAGCAGATGCAAGTGCAAGTGTTGGTGCGGGTGCCGAAGCCGCTGCTACTGCCGAAGATGGTGCTCCTTGTAGAGCTGGTGCCGATGTCGAAGTAGGTGCCGGTGTCGAGGTCCGATCCTCCGGTAGATCAGACTGATCCGCTGACGCGGTCGGTGGCCAATCCTCAGCTGGATCAGACTGAGCTGCTGCCGCTGTCAGTGCTAGAGCAACTGCCGGTGCTCGATCTGTGCGAGACAGCGGCGATCGTGTCTGGTCTGCTATGATCAGCTTTCTAACTTGACTAGGATCCGTGACCGTGATCCAGTTTTTTTTCTTCATTTCTTTTAAACGCGAGAAGGACTAATTGTGGCGTTTTTGTTAAACCAAACTGCAGTCCATGATAGGGATTCAGCTTGTACTCAGACAACAGACTGATCCAATTTTTTCCAGTAATATAAGTGATGGACAGTGCCTTCGTTACTGACATGACATAAGAAGTGAAATTTGCAAAAATAGCAATCGTAGAGCAAACCAAATGGTTTATTCTGTGATGAATGTCACATGGCAAAACCTGCATTGTAAAATTGCAGGAAAAGAAAGAAAACATGACATTAAATCAATAAGATTTAGACAATAAATCAATAAGATTTACTTGATGTGACACGAGTGAATCCTTACCAGGAAATCACTATGTTGAAGTACTAAACAGAAGATTGATCGTCCAACTACGTGTGGCATGCAGGGGCCCTGCCTACTCCCACAAGCAGGACAGTCCAAAGGTCGTGACAAATCGTATGGACTGAACATCCATGGGACTGGAAATCCTGGTGGGTGCGATAAACCCTGCAATGCATACAGATATTGGAGTGTAACCATAATTGATAAACCGTCCTCACAAAAAATATGATCTGGATACTTCAAAATATACAGACTGAATTGAGTGGACAGACATTAACATAGACCGTTCTCAGGACTGACCACACACCAAAAGCGGCAGTACTAATAAACAATACAGGGTTCACAAACACAAATCAAGTACTGAACAATAATACTTACTATAGACAAGCAAAGTTGCACTAACTAAACTCTGTAGACTATTTCTTGCCACCGACCTACGGGATGAACCCCGCATAACTGACTAGGCCATGGACTTCGTGTGAGATGTCTACACGCACCATCACCATCTTGTCAACCTTGGAGAACCTAACAGAGTGGTCTTTCCACTCATAAACATGATGATGAAGACATGCCGCATCAGATTTGTTGGGAAGCTTTACAAGAACCACACCCTTCGTAATCGAAGGCACAGCCAGGAAATTGTTGTGGTCAAGTACAGCCTTGAGAACACGCCTGACAACAATGCTACAGGAAAACACTAGTTCAGGACACGTGGCGACAAGGACACAATAGCTGGATAGTTCAACAGTAGAACTCATCATCAGGTCTTCCAGTTCACACAACATGACTTTGAGAACTTCATCTCCACCGCGGACCTGGTTCTAATTCAAACAGAAACCATATTTTATTACTACCTCCGTTCAGAAATATAAGATGATTTTCGATATTATACTCCATATATGACTACATATACGCACAGAAATGAGTGAGCAAAGACACTAGAACATGTCTTCAAAGGCATGAGAGTAGAGGGATTACATGCAAAATCCATAACACAA
Source organism: Triticum dicoccoides (assembly GCF_002162155.2). Taxonomy (NCBI): domain Eukaryota; kingdom Viridiplantae; phylum Streptophyta; class Magnoliopsida; order Poales; family Poaceae; genus Triticum; species Triticum dicoccoides. The sequence continues at coordinate 568,952,123 of NC_041392.1, forward strand.
GTTACTGAGGCAAATATACCCTCTTAAAAGGTAGCATTGATGTTCATAAAGTACTCCCTCCGTCCCAAAATTCTTGTCTTAGATTTGTCTAGATACAGATGTATCAAGTCACATTTTAGTATTAGATACATCCGTATCTAGACAAATCTAAGACAAGAAATTTGGGACAGAGGGAGTAGTTGAAAGTAATCTATAAGAAATCAGTGTCAACCTCTCGCATGTTTTGGTCAAAAGAGGAATTTAGAACTGTCATTTGGCACACAAAAATCACATGCAAGATCACCTAGAAAGTTGCACTACTAGTACTAGTACTGCGTGTTAGATGAAAAAACACGATCAAGATCGAGAAAAAGATCATCAAGAAGAGATATTACTTGGACTTGCTTAATGAGGGATCCCGGAGAGGGGGGCTTGGACAGGGCGATGGCTTTGAGCTTGTTTGCGGTAGTCTCGGCGGGGTGCTTGCGCTTCTTCGTACCATGAGCCTCGACAGTTTTGGCCGGAGCCATAGACATCACTTCGGCCGGTGCTCCAGCGTCCATCAAGAAACTGTCAAATAGAAATAAAAGAAAAGAAACCATAATCACAAACCCAAAAGAAGAAAAGAGAGGGAGTTATAGGATCAGTCTCGGGGTTGCAAGACCAGGCCTTGGCCAGAATCAACACCATTGATGCGCTCACCTTTCCTTCTTTGGGAGAGAAGAACAATGGCAGAAGCAGGTCGGGGTTTTCTTGAAGAAATGAGGAACAAGATGAGGCAGAAGCGAGGGTTGGGTAGAGAGGACGCTGAGAGAGAAGAGTGAAATGATGGTTGTTTTGTCCGTCCAACTTACTGCTGGAAAGGAGGGGTTTTGTGATTTGACGGCTCATTGGGCATTACTGGGGCGCTTCGATCGGGGTAGTCTACCATCACTCTACTACAGAGTAATTTAGTGCATGGCTGGTGAACCCCGATGCTGGCTGTCCCACACATCGGCGAAAGTGAGTAATTTAGTGCCTGGCTGGAGGAGGATCCGCACGGTAGAGCGTGTCCACTGTTTTTCAAAAGAAAAAATGATCACAGCAAGCGTTTCCACTCTTACGGCGGAGGAGTGTGAAACATGGCAGCCACTTGAACATACACAGTGCTCCTACTACTAGGCATGTGCACTGGTTCATACGTCAGTACTACACAATCTTGTTGCTAGTGTAGTAAGATATGATGATAATAAATGATGTTGTGCGCATGTCAACTACTCCTATATGTAACAAATACACGAAGAGGAAACAACTATATTGAGATGAGAATGCAACCAAACACACCCACACGCTTTGTGCTATAGTGACTAATCTGCACCATCTGAGTTTGATCCACTGGTCATGTTGCGCCGAGACATGGACACGCCCATGCAGAGGGCGCCTAAACACCACCGAAGTCCCTCTGCTTCTTGAGGCGCACGACGTTGGTGATGCAGGGTGCAACCGCCCACAGAGCCCGCTCCCGGTCGACGGGAGCCAGCTCGTCAAAGACGGCGTCCAATGGCATGAATGGATTCCGGTGACGGAGCCCTGAAAGGATTCGCCCGGCGACGGCGACGGCAGCCCGCAACCCCTCCTTGTCGAGCTCAGCCCCCACCATCGTGCGGAGACGGCTCAGCTCCTCGGAGATATAGGTGAAGAAGGAGACTAGGTCAGGAAGCTGCAACTTGTTGAAGTCGACCGGGTGGTCGAACGGGTTTAGCCCGACGGCCGACATCATCGCGCTGGCACAACGGTAGGCATCGCGCAGCCGCAACACATGCGTGGCAACTTGGTTCACCAAGTGGCTGAGGCGATCCTAGACCTCGTCACGATCGGCCCGCTCGCGCTCCAGCCGGCTTCCCTGACGGCCTATCGTATTTCCCGCTTTCTGCAGCAACGCCGTCGATGCCTCGAGCATCTTTGTGGTGGACGCCTGCCGCTTTTGAAGCTCCTTGAACTCCCGCACATAATGGAGGAGCATGGCACTCCTCTCCTCCTGGAGCTCACGGAGCTCCATGTCCTTGGCCCTAAGCTCTGCATCCTTGGCATGGAGCTCCTGTGTCAGGAGCCTCACCTCGGACTCCGTGATCTGCTGTGCCGCCATGGCACCAGGTAGAAGCAATGGGAGAGGAAGCAAAGGGGGCGAAATGGCTGAAAGGCAATGCAATCTACGGGAAGGCGGAGGGAGCGGGGAATCTTTTGGTTTTCACCATGGTAAAACACCAGTCGACGACTTCTCACATCAGGGAGCAGTGGGTTTTTACAGGCGGAGTCATCATGACTAATTGCTGCCACACCTGCTCCCGTCAATCAAAAAATTAAAAATCCTGCCGCGCCTGCTCTCGTCAATCAAAAAAATAAAAATCCTGCCGCACCCAAACACCAGAGCAACACCGCGGTGGATATTTATATTTACCTGCCGGCAAGTAGATAAAAAAGGAGTGAAAAACAAATGTGGCGGCGGCCTAGCTAATCGGTCGAACTAGCCCAACTAGGTAGCCACCGTGCTTCACTGATGTACTCGGCGGGAAAGGTGGTCTTTCGTGATTTGACGACTCATTTACTTGCTTCAGCTCTACGACCGAGGAGGACCCAGAAAACGCGCGGTAGGGCGTCCCACGTCAGGAAGAATATATGCGTGCACCACCCGGGAGGACCCCGAAACCGCGCGGTAGGGTGTGCCACGTCTCGGCACGGAGGAAAAATGTGCGTGTAAAAATATACTGTATCAGATGTAGTACCTATGGTTCGACCTCGGGACCCAGCCAGTCGATCGAAAACACCCCACTAGCCACACAGCTTCATCTTGCAAACGTGGCACGGAGGATAGATGTGGTTAGCTCCGTCTCGACCAGCCACAATGTCTCTTGTTCTAGGCGATTCTTCTATTTTCCAAGCTTTTTTTAGTTGTAATAACACCACAGCAAGCTAGCGCCGCTCTTCGTGTGTGCCCGTGCAAAGGTTAGACGATGGAGAGAAGAGAGATTGAGATCGCAGACCTGGGACCCACCAGTAAGTGAGACAACGGTCATGCACGTGTTGACGAGGCACTCCCTCTACTCTACTCAATGAAAGACTGTATAAATAAAATCAAGTTATGGGACAAAGCCAACAATTGTTTGTTTTTTCAGGCTATCGACTTACGCTTTGTAGTCCAGGTTGCCAGTTCGGATCTCGTCTTTCAGATTTGTTAGTTTTAGGTCCAAATTTGATTAATGACAAGTGGGACCCCCGTGTGTTGTTCCGATATTTTAGTGTAGGATGGTTTTTTTGAACAAACACTTTGCGCGGTTAGACAAGTAATGGCACGAGTTACACGTATTTTGCAAGTTTACGAACAAAAATGATAGCGGCATAGAATATCACATCCACCCCGCAGCTTAGATACTATGGTGATACGAGTTTTTACACCGTTGGAAGTGAGATCCAATGGCTTGGGAGTAGTCATTGTAATTATGCGCAATTTCCAAACTCTCCAAAGGTTTTTTTTGCAAATAAAACATTCAGGCCTCGTGTGTGCCGCTGCATCTTCAGTCCAACGGCTCCCCGATGCTCATATTAGGTGCTCCTCGTAGCTTAATTACCCGCTACGGTGATATGAGCATCTAGGTCGTATGATTAGTGATCAGATGGCACATGTGTAGTACTTGTACTTTCTGCGCATTTCCCAAACTCTACCAGCCGTATATTGCAAAAACATTCAAACCTCCTATTTTGGGCCGTTAGATCTCAGTGAACTCGTATCACCATAGAATCTACGGTGCGGGAGCACCTCATACTCTCATGTGCGAGAAAACATAAGGTGCTATCGCAGCTTGGATGCTACGGTGATACGAGCTTGGAGGTCGTTTGATTTGAGATCCAATGGCATCTGAGCAGTCTTTGTGCTTGTAAGAAGTGGCCGAACTCTTTTGGGGATTTTCTGCAAAAAACCATTCGAAGCACCGAGGAGGTGTTGGGTCACAAATACAACGCCTCCGAAGAGCTTGTATCACCAAAGCATCTAAGGTGTGGTAGCACATGATATTCTTACATACAGGAGAATATGATGTCCTCCTTCATCTTAGATGCTACAGTGATACGAGCTTCGAGGTCGTTGGATATGGGATCGAAGGACATCTAAGTAGTTTTTGTACAAATTGTGTGCAATTCTCAAACTCATCAAGGTTTCCTGCAGAAATATTAAGACACATCATGTGAGATGCTATATCTCAGATCTACAAGCTCCAAGCAACTCGTATCGGCATATAGCATCTAAGGTATGGGGGCACATGATATTCTCCCGGGGAGGAGGGGTGGGGGTGCACAACCAATCGGTGGCTGGGAGGGTGGGGACAAATATAATCTAAACAACCCCAAACAGAGCTCCACAATTTTATCTAAGGTCGAGGGGTTGACCCCCGACAATCACAGCTCCGCCTAAACAGAACATTTGCATGCACTGTAGTAATAGACTTAATATTCATGTTTCAGTTTCATGTTCATTTTAAATATTGAACCGAGGACCATGGATGTCTTACATTTTACTCCCTTCGTTCCCAAATATTAGTCTTTTTATAGGCTTCAAATGGACTGGCACATACGGATGTATATAGACATATTTTAGAGTCTAGATTCACTCATTTTGCTCCGTATGTAGTCACTTGTTGAACTCTCTAAAAGACTAATATTTAGGAATAGAAGGAGTATTTTTGAATTCGTGTCATAGATGCATGGTTTGGAAAAATAGATGCACTATACTTATTGGATTGTTGTTGTGTTCGTGCGTGTGTGTCTCTCTTTATGTGTGTGTGTGTGGTCATATGCTTGATACATACAAAGTTTTCTCACCTCCATGTTGTTCATCTATTAAATTTGAATTTGCATTTGAAAACTTACTAGGGATACCATGAAATGTGAAATCCACATTGAGATCACTATATCACAAACTCACTCTAATTCAACAACTCGTCGTAAATCAATTACCACGTTGAGATTAGTATTTGCAAGGAAAATACGGGTATTGTAATACACATAGATTCGTTCGGCAATTTAAAAGGTTCCTTTCATATTCTTGAATGGTAGGACCCAATAGCGTACCAGCCAGACCTTAGCTCGTGTTGATCCTAGAAAAAAGCGGGCTCGTGTCCTTCGGTGGCGTGCGTGGTACGCACATTAGGCAACCCCATTACCCCAACTAGTCGAGCCTCAGCGTTTCAAGTCAAAATATCTGGCGGCCAGAATTCCAGCCCTAGGTAATTCCCCTCATGTCCCCGGTCCATAATGACTATCGATGAACAACTGATGGATGCTTTAGTAACTAGACAACGTTACCTACCGTGCCGAGCGCGGTTCAATTCCCTCGGTCGCCGCTCGTCAAGGTCACCCGTCAACTGCATTGCCTAGTACTACTACTACTACTACTACACCAGGATGAGCACAGAATTGAGCCCGTTTGTTTGTGCCTAGTACTTGAGTTAATATATCAGGCAATGCACTGGTACGGAGGGATTATCCTTTTACTCTGCATATATAACTTGTCTGAAGTCTAACTAAGAAAAATGTTTGACCAAATCCTTTCTTAAGAAATACAACAAGACAGATGTACAGCTTGAAAATTTGTTGCATGATGCAGGTTATGATATTGTTTCGAATCCTGGATCTTAAATTTCTGAAAATCCAAAAGTGAGCATAAATTCTTGAAACTAAGCATGGTCACGTGATATGGCACAAATATTACTTCGTAAGTTTTTCTTCAATTTGAGACAAGCTGCTTATGACAAGTTGCACAAATGAAGAGCGAAGGTATTTTGGAAGAAAGACTTGTCACGTTAAGGCGAACGCTTTCACTATTGAAACCGTGGGCGTTTACGTGCCGCCACGAGTCCCTGCTTCTCATCGGCAATCGGCAGGTGCCATCCGAGCAAGCTTGTGAGTGGACAGGAGGCGTGCGAGCAGACCGCTGCGCCGGCTGTCAGGGAGGCGTGCGAGCAGACCGCTGTGCAGGCTCACCGGGAGGCGAGCCCTTTGACCAAGCTCCGCCGCCCACCGTCGTCCCAACTGCTCCCACTTTTAATGTCGCCGGCGCCGCAGTTTAAAATCAACCCCGCACTACCCGGTACTCCCTCCTTTCCGGTTTATAGGGCTTATCTCAAAATATTAGTTTTTACATTTTATAAGGCTCAATTTTGTTGTTTCCCATCACATGTTCAGATTCCAAGGTAAATTAAATCATTGCATGCAAGTATTAAGAGAAAATTGACCAATGTATGTAATTTATGCATGCATGCATTGCAATTAATGCATTGGTAAACATATTTTTTTGAGAAAAACAAGAGCATTAATTGGGTGCTTTTGCAAACTACAAAAAGTATTCCACCACTCACCATCTACCTTGGTTGGTGAGATTTTTGAATTGAGCCTTATAAACCGGAAAGTAGGGAGTATCACTACAATCCTCTCTCTTCCTCTCCGATTCTCCTGTCGTCTACCTCCAACTAGCCTGACCTAAACATACGCCATGCCGCATCACGATGGTATGCCCTTAGTGTTCCAGTTTCCTGAGGAAGACACCCAGCTGGAGTCTCAAGAACATAAGGCGCTTTGGGACGAGCTTGAACTGGCCTTGCGGGAAGACGCCGCGCCTGTCCCCGCTCCTGTTCCGGCTCCCGTCGCCCCGACTGCGCCAGCGCCCATCCCCATGGCATTGATGGGCTGGGAGCCGCACATTGTTGCCGAGCTTGATCCCACGGGGTTCCATGAGGTGCCCGCCGACTTTCACGCGCCCGTGCACCTGCCAGCGCATGCGCCTGTGTGTGCACTGACGCGCACGCCCGTGTCGGTGCCCGTGCACCTGCCAGCGCCTGTGCCTGCGCGTGCACTGTCGTTCGCGCCCATGCCGGTGCCCGTGCACATGAATGTCTTCGCCGCGCTGTTGACAACGCCTATCCCCGCGCGGGTGCCAGTTCCCCCCTCAGCGGCATGGATGGCCGTCGTAGACCACTTTCTTGCACCAACGCCTGTTGCCTCCTCCCGCCAGTTGACTCGCTCTGAAGTCTTGAACATTTTGGCCTTCCTTGAAGCTAGGCCAACGTCCAGGAGTACGCCAACAACGGTGCAAGACACTGCCGTCGCCGTCGGTCAGTGGCCCGATGACACACAGAGCACGGCAGAGGAGCCGCTTCCCACCGCGGGACGCCCCCGCCACCGCCGCGTAATCTAAATTTTCCATGAAAAACGTTCGGATTGCCATGCTTAAAATCCGAATGTTTATCATTTCCGTTTATTTTATATCGATCGTTGTATAATTTAAAGTCGGAGTCAGACTGAACAAAATGTATGGTTTGATCGATTGAATGTTCTGCTAGAGCCATATCAAATTAAATATAAAACGTCATCAAGCCACATGTATTCCTTGTCATCCAACGACCTAGACTGCTTCAATGTCGAGCGCTCAACACGTTTAGCATGCAGTTAATTTCATGCCAAAAATAGTGCTAATCACATGACAACACGCAAATAATATCCTAGTAGTTAATATCCGCATTCACTTAATATACATCCAAATTAACATGCAATGCACGTACACACTGACTAGTGCTGCTAGTACATGAAACTGGTGCCGTGACTTGTGAACGCGTCCAGATATGGTCAACGGCAACATCGCCCGCGAGTTCTTCCTATTTGCCCGTGCATCTAAACGCAGAAGGGGAGGAGAGAGAGAGCACACATGGAACCCACCAGTAAGTGAAGACGTGTAGATATATTTCGTGCGTGGGAGGAAGCAAGGTCAACCGATCACATAGGGTCGCCGTGCGATCGAAAGAGTGAGACGGGTTGGAGAGAGTGACCTAAATAGACGATGTGCGTGAGAGAGTATACAATGTGAATAGGTCAAATTGGGCTCAAACATGGTGATATATCATTTTTGTCCAAGAAAGAGCGAGGTCAATCGAGAGATACGAGAGAGAGAGAGAGAGAGAGAGAGAGAGAGAGAGAGAGAGAGAGAGAGAGAGAGAGAGATTGAGTGAGCGTGGCCCACCATGAGGTCGAAAGAGTGGCGGCGGCTTGGATGGACTGACCTAGGTAGACAATCTACGTGAGAGAGTATAGAGTGTGTCGATCGATGCCCGAACAGGGAGATATATCATTTGTGTGTGAAAGAAAACGAGGTTAAACGAGACTCGGATAAACAGAGCGAGATTGAGCGAGTGTGGCCCGCCGTGCGGAAGAAAGAGTGAGACAGTCTCGAGGGAGTGAGCTAGATATACAACGTGCGTGCGTGCGCATGCATGAGAGGTTGGGGGCTAGATAGGCAAAGCATGTATTTAGCGCGAGTGGGTGAGAGGGAGAGGGGGGGATAGAGCTCGGCATGGGGTGCAATGGCGGGTGTGTGAGGTAAATACATTTGGTAACAGAGTGGAAAAAGGGGTTGTGTAGTTGGGAGACTTAGAGATCGAAACATGGAGAGAAAGAATGAACGTGTGTTGGAAACCGATAGCTTCCTAAGGTGGTTAGGAGAGGAAGATTGACCGATACAAGAAGTATGTAGCATTTGTGCGGGGGGGGGGGGGCTAAAAACAACATTTGAATGTACATAGTATGAGACTTAATATCGATGTTTCAATTCGGTATACATTGTAAGATTTGAACCGAGGAGCAGGCATACGGGTAATTATTTCGAATTCTTGCCATACTAAGTTTCAAAAAGTTGACATTAACTCAGTTTGTTGTGCTATTTTGTAGGTCATATGTTTGAATCCATCCAAAAGTTTTCTCACTACCATGGTGTTCATCATATACATATGCATTTCTATTAAAAAAGTAGCATGGATACAGTGAAATGCAAAATCCACGTTAGAATTGGAGATCGCTACATGACATACACTCTAATTCAAATAACTAACTACGTGACACACACTCTAATTCAAATAACTAATTAAGTGAGACACACTCTAATCCACGTTAGCGTGGGTACCGTTTTGATTTTTTTTCAAATAACTCATTAATTAATTTATAGTACTCCCTCTGTTCACTTTTATAAGACCTTGAAGACATTTCAGAGAATGTGCAAAACAGTTCATTTTAAGTTGTTTGAAACGACTTACAAAAGTGAACGGATGGAGTATCTCGTTTCGAATGACTAATTATTGCAAGGAAAACACGGGCATGGTAATACATACAGATTCGTTTGCAAATGAAAGAAGATTCGTTTGCATTCTCAAATGTAGGCGCACCAGGCAAACCAGGGTCGTGTCGTTGTGGACGCTACTTCGGTGCCTTAAAGGCAACTACCTTTGCGTCACTGACATGTGGGCCAGCCACCTGTTGGTCCCATATGTCATGGACACAAAGGCAGAAGCATAGTCCTGTCGGGGTGGTCGCGTGTGTCGGACGGACGCGTAGCACCCAGCCACCCACCCCCCTCCCCCCCAAAAAAAGGACGACGACAATATAAGTTCGCGCTTCCACGTTTTGGATTGAAATATCTGGTGGCCCCAAAAAATCTCTCTTCTCCACTGTCCCCTTCCGCGCCCAGATTGCTCAAATACCTAATTCGCAGCCAACCCTCGAATCGCCCCCTCGTCTCGTCTCTTTCCCCACCGTTCCCCACCTCTGTGCCGGATGACGACGACGAAGACGACGGTCGCGCTTCACCACCGCACCGGAGCTACCTCATCTACGCCCTCGTCCACCGCACCAGGTGGGCCACCGACAACATCCGCCGCTGCAACCGACGTGCCTCACAGACACCGAGTTCCACCGCATCAGGTGCGCTTCACCGACACCGTCTCCTAGCTCACCAGGGCTACGTCACCGAGCACATTGTCGCACCTCCGCCCCCCGAGGCCGTTGGGGCTTCACCAACGGTCTCGTCCACCGAATCGTAGCGCCCTGCTGCCACTCAAGATCTGCATCCGTGCGTGGCCAGCCAACGCCAACGCATCACCCTCAACGGCTCTGAAGTGACCCGCACTCTAGCTAGGTGAGCATGCCCAAACGCCAGCCTGAACTAGGTATCCACACATCACTCCCTTGTGCACTGTTCCGGCGATGTTTGGATATCCTTTCACTGCTCTCTTAGCTTACACGCCTATGCAACTCTGACCTTAACTCTTATTTCTTCTGGAAATATCATCTGAAACAAGCAAATCCATATTTTCGCGAAGCATGACGGCGCTAGGGGATCTGGTACACATCTTGCACACCCGTATAACCTTGTAAGTATCTGTCCTCCGGTACAACATCAAGGTCGGTTCCTCTTATTTGATCAACCATTCGCTGTGTCAAAAATGCAGAGGGGGATGCAAGGAGCACAAGGCCTGCACATCCAAGCAAGTGGTAAAATGGACTTGTACATGGAACATCCCAAGCGCAAGCAGAGCCACAGTGAGCCTGTACAACGAGCTAGCGTAAGTCCCTACATTTCATTTAATTCATACTGGGATTCATGTATGATTTGTGTGCAGTGGCTGATCCACGAATTCAAGTTACCAGGGGCGAACATTTAACTTAAAAAATACGAAGGCACTTGCACTCCGGAAATCAACATAACTTGAGAAATGTGAAGCTACATGCTCTTTGAAAACCAGCTAATGATCCAAAGTAGTTCAGATTATAAACACTAAATGATGCAAGCACCAAAAAACACAAAATGCAACATGGTGTACAAGGACTACAAACATGGTCTATACCTGCTTGAATTATTCGTTCTCTGGCTGAAAATATCGAAGTGTAATTGCACGTATAACCAGTGCGCAAACTGCATATCAATATATCTATCCTGCACAAGTATGCCAATAGTTTCAAACAACAGATTAGAAAAGTATTTATGCTATGTTGTCATGATACGGGGACTTTCTGGTAGATGGCCTTGACGTTTCCTCAAGATATGAAAATGCACTATAATTTGCTTGTCATCAATGCCTGCAAATCTCTGTCTCTCTCAACATAGTAGATCATCATTAGACACTAAATCCTTCAATGAGCTTGCAAAATGCTGGCATTAGATCCCTCATTAGACACTATATGTTCATCACCAGGAGCATGTAAAATGTTTGCATCAAATCCTTCATTAGCAGTCTGTTCATTAGACACTTCAGGCTCAAGAACAACATGAGCTTGTATGTTTGCACTGGAAACTTGATTAGATACATCAGATTCAGTCAGTTCAGTATTGATTGGGGGAGTTATAAAATAAGTAGAAATTGGTTTGATTTTCTCATAGATTCCCTACATACAAGCAGTTTTACAACACCGTCGGGTTTAACTATTGGCCAGAAATTGAAGAGTTGAATTAGATATAATCAGGGATGTGATGTACCTGCTCGTTGCGCATGCTACTCTTGAAATTAGTGATTGTCCGTTTGCACAAGCTCGATGCCATGCCCGTGCTGCCGCCGCTGCCTCCCATGCAGGCTACACCCAGGGTTGGATCTTCATCTTCTTGTCCTTCCGTTCGCTTGAAGCCCGGCGACCGCCCTCCAACGAGGGCGCGAGGAAGTGCTGTGTCAGTCTGTCCAGCGGCGGCTAGGTTAGGAGCGAACCAGACTGGAGGCTGGAGCGACTGAATTGGGATTTTTCCTGCTGTCGATCGATATGGGAGGCGCTCGTTTGGGCCGCAAGCCTGCTATAGGGCCTGCCTTGCACTTATGTTACTGGCCCATCCAAATTGAAACATTTTTCTTCATTTTTTACATTGCCTGCTCATGCGTTGGGACGAACACAACTAGCATGGGCCAACCTGGACGACTCAAACTAGGTGCACACTTTCCAGCCACCTGAGGCGGCCGCCCATACCAGCCCCTATGGTGGTGTTGCCCCTTTTTGCGTGTATGATTGGATAGTGAAAAATATTCCAGTGGTGCTTTTGATTTACCCACAAAATGGTTGAATTGCTTGTTTCTATGAACTGAGTTCGCCAATAATGTGAAGGATGCCAGTCTTTTCATCCTATTGTAGATTGCTTAGATCTCGATATGCCAAAAGTAATCGCATGAAATATATAGTAAAAGCCAGTGTGATGTGTTTGGCTACAACTAGTCTGACTACACATCCTCATAGAACATATCAAGGACGCACCATCTTACCAGATTAACCATTCGACTTACCCATGCAGTGTGGGAAGAAAGAAGTATTGGGACTGCGTATCCAAGCAACTGATGCCATGGACTCCTTCGTACAACCATGTAAGCAAAAAAGAAGTTGCAGTGTGCCTGTACAAAGAACTAGCGTAAGTTCAGTTACCTGCTTCTCGGAATTTTAGTTAGCCACTTATTGCAAAATTGTTCAATTACGTTGCTTGGCTTAATTTAGTTTGCTACTGATTACATAATGACACAGCCTGTTAATCATATTGTAGACTGCGCCTATCTATGTGTTTGATACTTACTGTTAAGAATTAGCTGTTTGCCTTAACTTAAATATCTACTTGTTTGTTTAACTGCTTTGCTGTTGCAACAGCGGGTTACAATGACGTTAATAACTACTTTTCAGCATCCAATTGAAATTCTTTAATTCCTTGTTTGTTTAACTGGTTTGCTGTTATAACTCCCAGTTGAGATGTTTTGCTAACTTCGACTTTTCCGAATCCAATTGGAACTTTAATGGCAAAACAGGTTAGCCCAAGATCAAAGAGCAAGATCCCCATGGACATTGCATCATCCCATAGCAGTGGCACCGGCCCAATCATGTATTATGAATTGCCAATTGCTGATGCTCTAGAGGCTAAACTAGTGGTAGAAAGAGATTCTGCTTCTGCACTTAGAGATGAAGTTGACATGTTGAGGAAGCAAACAACACAATCACAAGCAGTACTCAAGACAACCATTAAATATTTGGTGGATTTCAAAACGAAGCAAGCTGAGACTGACCAGATTGTTAAGGTCCTCAAGGAAAAAAGGAAATTAAATTCCTACTTGGTAAATCATAGGTGAAATGTTCTTTCCATAGTTGAATAACCTTTGTGTTGTCTGTTCATGTAATCTATCAAACCATTTGTTTTAGAGATCATGTAATAATTGTTTTTTTGTTTTTTCTTTGTAATTTTATTTGAGCACAAGTCTGTATTAATTGATAAGACTCGGAGACATTTCACTTGGATTGTTGTGCCAGACCTACAAATATGCCAATCGGGCTGAATGTGCATTCAACAATACTAGTATAGATGGACCATAAGTGGCACGCATCGGAAAGGGCCATGATGCTAGCTAAAAAAAGGATGCTGTTGTAGCCAAAAAAAGTACAGCGGTCTGGCTTATGTATGTTAGTTGATATTATTGATCCATATACTCTATAAGTGTTTATATGTCTGTTAGCTCCGTACATTCTTGATTGATTGACTTGGTATTTGAATCTTGATACATCGCTTGTGTACATATCTAAATGGGAGTACACATTATGCTGCGTGTGACATTCGAGTTGGACATGAAGTGTTCCAAATATTCGAATTCACCTTAAACTGGATTCTAGTTTCTGAATTTGAGTATCGGCATTTGTAAACCATATTCATATATGACAGTGGAATACATCTTTGTCGTCCTTTTGAAGATATATAAAAACACATAGAATGATTTATAAAGATTCATATAGGAATACAAAATGGATTTGAATTTAGTTGCCAGGGTAACCGTGGATGCTTATTGTCCCAAAATTCGAAAGAAACAACAAAATGTCCACTCCCACATCGGCTGCCCGAAGCCAAGTGTTTGGGAGATGGAAATTACTGTCTACCCATTACACGGACAATCCATCGGCCCGATTTCCACTGCTCTAAATAGGGGTTGGTTAGTAACTTCAATTAGACGTGACACGACCGCCTCTAAGCCCATTCCGACACGGTGGGCGTCAAACATGGGCGGCAAAACTCATTTGATTCAAGATCGTCCGAAAGACCTCTGTTTCTCCCTCCATTCCCCATTCATACACGGTGGGCGGCAAAACAAACTCTCGTCCGAAATAGATGTAGGCTAATATGTTAAATAGGGGCAGGTGTGTAACTTCCATCAGATGTGACACAACCGCCCTACCTGTCAGCCCTGTTCATACACCGTGGGCGCCAACCGTGGGCGGCAAAACACCCTCTCCTCGCCTGAAATAGTTACCGGCAAATATTTGGGAGATGCGAGATTACCATCCTATCCCCAACCGACGAGACATCCAAATTTGAAACGGGGGATAAGTTTGTAACTTTCCCATATTTCAGACAGGCGCGTCCCAAAAACATGGTTCCCCGTACCTCTCCCTCCATTTTCCCATTCATACACCATCGCGCTAGAACACCACATTCCCACACCAGCCTTCGTCCGCCACCCCATCCATCGCCGCCATCCTCCACCACATCCATCGCCACCGTCCTCCACCATGCCAGAGTGCCTACCAAGACCGCGTCGTCCACTGCTAGAGATGGACGTTTCTCATCCACGGCGACAGACCAATAGCCTTGCATCGCGTCCTCTCGCTTCATCGGCGTCGTCATCCTCTTTGTCGGGGCCGCTCACACGACCTTCTCTTCCACCGCAACGGGACTTATCCCCCGATGCACCCGTCTACCGTCGCAGATCTGCTTCAACGCCACCGACAGCCATCGCACCCCCGATGCCTACACGGTGCCGCAAGAGAGGTGGTACTTCATATCTCCTCAACTTTTTGATCTCAACCAGAAAATAGATCTTAACTTGGTTACTCTACTTTCTTTTTAGCTCTTAGAATTTAGTTCTTAGTTTGAAGCAAACAATGGATGCTAAATATCATTTCTCCGGTTTGCAGCTTCAAATCTGCCATGGCACAACCATAATATGGTTTAATTGATCATGCTTAGGGTTTAATTTATCATGTTGGTTCAGTGGTGGTTTCTTTAATAAATTAGAGGGGAAACCCTCTTTTGCTAAAAAATATATGCTTAGAGTTTCCCCCTTTTATGATCACTATACGATCAGAATACGTGCTTCGTTTCATAATAACACTGCTCCACCCATCAAGCTAAACAAGCTTAGTTGTTCAAATACGAATATGATATTATTAAAACAGAGTTGTTTAATTGGTCAGCTAAATGTTCCTAAAATAGTTTTGAAAATGCATGTTCGCCGCTCGGGTGTGTATCTTTGTGTGTGGTCTGGTTAGCATGGTTGGGGAGGTGAACTTTGCATATGCAGGGGTTTATAGGAGACACTCTCCGAGTTGAAACCGCAATGCATTCCATAGATAATCTGACTACTTTTTATGTTTCATGAATCTTAGATTCTGAACAGCATCATAATGATTATGAGCTTGCGCGCATGAAAAGAATAAAGCAGAACAATGCCATGGCTGTCAAACTTGGCATTAAGGGACTGAAACCAAGTCTAGATGCAATGCAATGCAAACACTCTCCACCTACAGATTCATGCTCAGAATATGATCCTAACAGTGATTCTGAGCTAGAGGGAGACCTAAGTCAACGTAGCTGCCTAGTGGAGGAGTCAGAGGAAGATGCCCTATCTTATTCACCCATCAAGGTACTTACTCTAACTTTCCAAGGTTACATTGCTCGCACATATCTTGCAACTGATGCTTTGCATTGCTTTTACTTTGTTGAACTGTCATTAGCTTAGTTTACGCATCGTGTATGTGAATATGCCCTACCTATCCATTTTCAGTACATATTCCATCTGTCATCATACCATATTTATCCATTCAAATGCTGTTCTTGTGTATCAGACGTTCAAAAGGAAGAGGGTGATTGCTGATCGTGGAGGAGCACAATCAAAGTATTTGGAAAAGGTAGTGGCACCTGATAAATCAAATAGCCCATTAGGTGTAGTTGCAATATCACCTGACCCACAAAATACCCCAACTCTAGCAGATTCTAGCCCTACTACACTAGTCATTTCTGATGCCCCAACTCAGCAGACCCCAACTACAGCAAACAGTATGATTATACCAGTTGACATAGCACCAGCTGTACGACGCAAAACCCCCATTCAAGCAAAGAGTACACCAAATCCAGTTGCCAAATCCCTTTTCGAACCAGAGAGAGCCCCAATTGCAGCAAATAGGACCCTTGTTCCATTTCTTCCCAGTTTAGAAGACGAAGCTTATGTTGTTGTTAGGAACTTTGTGCGCATCTTTCCTTCATGGAAAGATTATACCGCAGACACAAAACAATTTCCAGTCTTGCTCCGCAACTTACGCGTAAGTAATGTACTAATGTTATTCATGGTCATTACTGCATATGTTTCTGCTGATAGAAGACACAAGATTTCATTCTTTTAAATAGGCGATGCGCAAACTGGATTGTGATGATGAGCAAGGGTTGGTTGCGCTTTTCAAGCACTCGTTGATGAAGTATCGTTCCTACCTGAGGCAAGCGCACTTCGATGGCAAGCTTCTGAACGAAATTTCTGTAAAGTCTCCGGTGCTACATTTATCCGACGGTGACTGGAATAATCTTGTTACACATTGGTCTCGGCTGCAGCGGAAGGTACTGTCTATGATATCACAGCACAATTTGAACGCCATTTCTACATTTGCCTTAATGTCTCACTTGTACGAAAACTGTTAGCAGAAGAACATTCGTTCTCACGGGACCACAGAATCTCGCAACTATACAGCACATTGCATTGGTCTTGTGAGTACATCTTGCCCTGTATGACCATAATTACTTTCATAGCTGTTTGATTATGTAGCATCACTGCACATGTTAGCCTCGTAATCGTCCATTTGGTGGACATTATAAGATCCATATGGACTCTTACATAAATTTAGAATCAACCCAATGCTTTTGAAGAGGTTTAGCTCTGCAGTGCTCTTGGAAGGACTAAATGTGGTCTATCACTGTACTTACATTAACAGCTACTCCCTCCATCCCATAATATAAGAACATTTTGTACAGTACACCAATGTTCAAAACACTCTTGTATTATGGGAAGAGGGATTGGTTCTCTATATTTAATCTTACCAACAAGTAGAATACACAAACAATGCCAGTGCAGAAGTGTAGTTCATTGCTCTTGCCAGTACATTTATCCTGTAACGCTTGTACTTCCAGGGATTGGTAGTTGATTATGTAGCATCAATCTGCATCTTAACTTCATTATCCTCTACCCCTTCCAGTATTATCATATATATAATTACTCTCTACAAAATGTACAGTACAGGCAATGCTTATGAAGAAGATTCTATGCTGAAATTCTTGAGTTATCCTTCCCTTGACATGGAGAAGGGCATTATAAAGCCGGTGTTAACTGTTAATGTAAGTGAGTCCTTCTAAATCCTTTATCCTCAACTGATGTTTAATTTGCTCATACTCCCTATCATTTACTGCTGTTTAGTTTGCTGTTTCTACCAAAATGCATGTTCGTAAGAACCGTAAGTTCTAAGTTTTACTTGTAAAACCAAATTCCTTATTCATACCATGCACATTACTTAATACTCCCTATATGTATGCTTGTCTTTGTGGATCTATAATCTAGTGTGTGGTGAAGCAGCCCACGTTTGCACCTTGTCATATCCTGTCTTATCTTACTGATGTGGCTGATGATATGAACAACATGCCATGAACATTATCCAAAATAGATACAATGATTTGTTTGCCATTCATCTATGCTTGTTATGTTGACATGGTAATCCAGTAGTGTGGTGAAGCTCCCCGCATTATGAACAATGCCAAATTATGCTATTGATATTTTGAACATACTCTTTATTTTCTAATTTGAAATTGGATAGAATTGACAGAACAGTTATCATCTTTGTTTCTAGACGTGCAAAACCTGTCATCTCTCTGCATTGTTTCAGGGTGATATGCCTGATGGCATGCACAAGTCTGCTGAAGGCTGTGAGACAAACCCAACATATATTGAAGCAAAGAAGGAAAAACATCTTGAAGATAGCGAGACAACCCCAAAGTCTTGTCTTGATGCAGTGTTCAAGTTACTTGAC
Source organism: Triticum dicoccoides (assembly GCF_002162155.2). NCBI lineage: Eukaryota > Viridiplantae > Streptophyta > Magnoliopsida > Poales > Poaceae > Triticum > Triticum dicoccoides. Next base: position 568,970,018 of record NC_041392.1, read on the forward strand.
ACTAACAGTCAGACAAGCTCACAAAATTCGTTGTCTGAATCAGTTCGACTTCTTCAGTCCCAAGTTCTAGCAGAAAGGCATTCTGCAACTCAACTTCGACTTGAAGTCCTATCTCTAAGAAAGATTGCGGAGAACACCAATGAGAACCTCATCGCTAAATAGCTACACCTGGAATCTATGACCGACATGCTAGGACGGTCTCACAGCCTTGCTCAGCAGCTTGCGCAGCAGTTCCCCCGCAAGGCTAACCTTTCTTGAACTGTCTTGGAAGTGGTATCGGTTCAGTATTATTTTGTTATGCTGCAATGGTGCCCAGTTTTTGTAATCTGCTTCTACGTTGCGCTTTATGATCACTGGTGGTGAACTTCGATGCCCAGTGGATGTAATATACCTTAAACCCTTTATTGTATAGTGTAGGTTTATTCTAAGTTACTGTGCCGTAATTTCTTTATTGCATAGAGTAGCTTTGTTCTTAATTCATACTAGTTACGCAGTAGCATGAAATGAACCCCGGCCCATGATTGTGCGAATCAAATCACGGGCTTTTAACAGGCCAAAATTGTCTCGGTCCTTGTTTGGCCCAATCAGATATCGGCTGCGAGCAGGCCCGATGCAAACAGGGCCGTAGTTAGGCCCAACTATATGACTGGCTTTTAACAAGCCGAAATTAATATAGGGCCAAAATGTTAAACGTGCCCTTAACAGGCTAAAACTAATATCAGGCCGAATTACTAAGTGGACCTTTAGCAAGTGGGCCCAAAAGCATAGTGTCTAGTTGACGGGCCGAATCTGATATGGGCCATAATTGAGCCCAAAGCCTCTTAAAGGGCCGGACCTAATCTGGGACATAATTTGGCCCAGAACGTGGTAGGCTTTTAACGGGCTGGATCTCATATGGGCCACTATTAGGCCCGGAGCGTGGCATGCCATTAATGGACCGGATCAAATATGGGCCGGCATTTGGCCCAAAACATGGCAGCCAGTTAATGGGTCGGCCTACTAGGGTCCTCAAAATCTTGTGGGCCTGTAGTTGGGGCGGCCCATTAATGTCGGCGAAATCTCTTAGGCCTTTAGCTGGGCCGGCCCATTATGACCCGCAAGAATCTTGTGGGCTTTACCTGGGCCGGCCCATTATGGCACACAAAAATCTTGTGGGCCTTTATCTGGGCCGGCCCATTATGGCCCGCAAAATCTTGTGGGCCTTTACCTTGGCCAGCCCATTACAGTCCGCAAAATCTCGTGGGCCTTTAGCTGGGCCGGCCCATTATGGTCCGCAAAATCTTGTGGGCCATTAGTTGGGCCAGCCCATTTAAACTTGTTGGGCCGTGCCATGTGTCGACATATCATAGGCACCTATCTGACCCACTGACGAGCTGACACGTGTTTCGTCCGGCCAATAAGAATTTTACACGTGGAAATTTCCCATTGGTCGGGGCTGTTAACGGGTTATCGGATCCAAAACCCGACCCGATAGCTTAACGGCGTTCCGTTATGGTGGATGCCACGTGTCGGTCACCCTTGACGAAAGCACTTCTGTGATGCGCGATTTATTGTCATGGAAGTGGACACTTCCGTGATGATAATTTTGGTAATGTCATCGAACACTTCTACGACATCACAGGTATTACTATCTTGATTCTGTCATAAATTTGTCATGGATGTACATGCATGACAAAAAAGCGACCTACTATGACAAACACGTATCATCACGGAAGTGTATTTTTTTGTAGTGCTCCTTTTATAGTCAAAAAGGGGTCGCCGCCATGGCACACAGGAGGTGGAAAGGTAAATAGTGTACAAGCTTATCTCCTGTCATTACGGGACAAGGCGCATTAAATGCGCTCCTTAGGTGTCCTGTTGCTTTATTGGGGATGGCAGCGAGGCCTGTCCCATTCGTCACCGTTCTGTCTCGCTCCGACATGCGTCCAGGCCAACAAGGCATGCAGAGCCATGTAAGCTGGCAGGTCGCTGAGATGGCGTGGTGGTAAGGTCTTCACGAAGATCTGCATGCCACCATGCAGGTGCTTGACTAGCTGGATTAGCATCCATGTACTACCACGTGGGTACTAGCCTTAGTTGGTGGGTTGGCCGCTGAGCTGGGGCGGTGATGGGGTGGCAAGGTCTTGTTGCGGTCCTATGTATATTCCCAGAAAGGGTCTTGCCGGGGTCTTGTGATCGCCCTCAGCAAGGGTCTTACCAGGGCCATGCGAGTGTTTTCAGCAAGGAGCCTTGTCGGGGCCTCGGGGGCATCCTCGGCAAGGGGGGTTGCGATTGTCTTGTCTTCTGGTCATCGTCTAGTCTCGTGGGCTCTTTGTCTTCACAAAGATTTGTATGTCACCATGGAGGTGCCTCCCGAGCCTTGGTTCCAATGTGTTTAATGGTGTTGGAACCCTTGGGCTCAAGGGTGGCACGCTCTGCTGGCGTTGGGCAAGTTGCCCTGGGATGGCTCTTGTCGGGGATGCGGAGGTCACCCCGGCAAGGGTCTTGCCGGGGGAGTCCACCTCGCCCTCTTGCTCTTTGTGTCTCTAGTCTTGGCATTGCTCCGGTTGTCTCGTGCTTCTGCTTCCTCTTCCCCGCTAGGTATGGCCGCAGGCGCGGCTCTAACTGTCCGCGCACAAGTAAAGGGGTACAAAGTAGGGCCCCTACTTTTGTGCACCGACGCTTTGATTTATGGACCTATTGTCTAGCCTCCTGATTGGAATTTACCCTTTGAAATTATGTGTGATGCTAGTGATTATGCTGGTAGGTGTTGTTCTAGGACAAAGAGTTGATAAGAAATTAAATGTTATCCAAGATGCTAGTAAAACTCCAGATAGTGCCTAAAGAAATTATGCTACCACTGAAAAAGAATTTTTAGCAGTTGTATTTGCTTGTGATAACTTTAAACCTTATATTGTTGATTCTAAAGTAACTGTTCACACTGATCATGCTGCTATTAAATATCTTATGGAAAAGAAAGATGCTAAACCTAGACTTATTAGATGGGTTCTCTTGCTACAAGAATTTGGTTTGCATATTATTGATAGAAAGGGAGCTGACAACCCCGTTGCAGACAACATTTCTAGGTTAGAGAATGTTCTTGATGACCCACTACCTATTGATGATAGCTTTCCTGATGAACAACTAGCTATCATAAAAGCTTCTCGTACTGCTCCATGGTATGCTGATTATGCTAATTACATAGTTGCTAAATTTATACCACCTAGTTTCACATACCAGCAAAAGAAAAAGTTCTTCTATGATTTAAGACATTACTTTTGGGATGACCCACACCTTTATAAAGAAGGAGTAGATGGTGTTATTATATGTTGTGTACCTGAGCATGAACATGAATAGATCCTTCGCAAGTGTCACTTTGAGGCTTATGGAGGACACTATGCTAGAGATAGAACTACACATAAGGTACTGCAATCCGGTTTCTATTGGCCTACTCTCTTCAAGGATGCCCGTAAGTTTTTCTTGTCTTGTGATGACTGTCAAAGAATTGGTAATATTAGTAGACGTCAACAAATGCCTATGAATTATTCACTTGTTATAGAACCATTCGATGTTTGGGGCTTTGATTATATGGGACCGTTTCTTTCCTCTAATAGGTATACACATATTTTAGTTGCTGTTGATTACGTTACTAAGTGGGTAGAAGCTATTCCAACTAGTAGTGCTGATCATAACACCTCTATTAAGATGCTTAAAGAAGTCATTTTCTGAGGTTTGGAGTCCCTAGACACTTAATGACTGGTGGTGGTTCACATTTTATTCATGGTGCTTTTCGTAAGATGCTTGCTAAGTATGCTGTTAATCATAGAATTGCATCCCCGTATCACCCGCAGTCAAGTAGAATTGAGTAATAGGGAGCTTAAATTAATTTTGCAAAAGACTGTTAAAAGATATAGAAAGAATTGGTCCAAGAAACTTGATGATGCATTATGGGCTTATAGAACTGCATATAAAAATCCTATGGGTATGTCTCCATATAAAATGGTTTATGGAAAAACTTGTCACTTACCTCTCCAACTAGAACACAAGGCATATTGGGCCATTAAAGAGCTCAACTATGACTTCAAACTCACAGTTAAGGCGCTCATTTCTAATTGCAACAAAGTTATTCTCTTCTTTGATGAGATGGAGGAGACCCGACCGTTAAGTTGGCCTGAATTCAATTTTAGGCGAATAGTTAAGTTGCATTTGGAGGATATTCTACACTGGCAGTATGTTTATTGGAAGCAACGCTGTACAATCAGAAGCATTAAGGTGGGAGAGGAAAATTCTAAAAAAATTCACGCCATGGCCACAGAAAGGTACCAAAGGAATACAATTTCTTCGATCAAGAATTCGGCAGGTGAGGCGGTTTCTGATCACCAATTGTTGGCGGGCATGTTTTGGTCTAATTTCAACCAGCGTATGGGCCATGCAAAAGGAATGCAAATAGGTTTTGATCTGCACACTTTAATTCAGAGAGTTGATGGTCTGGAGGATTTATCTTTGCCGTCCACGGATTTTGAGGTTGAGGCTGCAATTAAGAATATGTCGTCTGATCGTGCTCCGGGCCCCGATGGCTTTACAGGTCTTTTCTTAAAAAAGTGCTGGTCTATTCTCAGGGGGGATTTTATGCGACTTGTCATGGAGTTTTATGAGGGGAGGTGCAATTTGGTATGTCTTAATACTTCCTTAATCACTCTTGTCCCCAAGAAGCTAAGCCCAGAAGTGGTTGGAGACTTCCAGCCCATATCCTTGACCAACACGTGTTTGAAGTTTTTGACTAAGCTGCTGGCCAATCGGCTTGAAAAAGTGATCTTGAGATGTATTCATCGCAACCAATACGGTTTTATTCGTTGTCGATCTATCCAAGATTGTCTGGCCTGGAGCTTTGAATACATTCACCAATGTAAAGCATCTAAATGCCCCATCATCATCCTTAAGCTCGATTTCATGAAGGCATTCGATACAATTGAGCATGAAGCCATCCTCAGAATCTTACAATGCAAGGGTTTTGACGCTTGTTGGACTGGCTGGATTGATAGCATTTTGTCCACGGGTTCTTCTTCTATCCTCTTAAATGGAGTGCCAGGTAATCATTTTGTCTGCAGATCTGGAGTGCGCCAAGGAGACCCACTGTCTCCGTTGTTATTTGTGATTGCTGTCGATCTGCTTCAGTCGGTGGTCAATGAGATGTGCTCGAGAAACGTTATGTCTCTTCCAATACCAACAAACTCTAATGACTACCCGGTCGTTCAATATGCGGATAACACCCTCATTGTTTTGCCTGCGGTTGATGACCAGCTGATCGCCTTCAGGGACATGCTTAACACCTTTGTAGCTTCAACTGGTTTATGTGTCAACTTCAGTAAATCATTTCTTATTCCAATCAACATGAGTGATGAGGAGGGCTCTCGGGTCGCCAATCTGCTAGGTTGTGATGTGGGCTCTATGCCTTTCACATATCTAGGGTTACCCATGGGTACTTCGAGGCCCACAATCTATGATCTTCTGCCTCACGTTGATCATATTGAACGCTGTTTATCTGCTTCCTCATGTCTGCTGAATCAAGGAAGTCGTCTGCAACTGCTCCAGTCAGTGCTATGTTAAATGCCAATTTATTTCTTGTGTACGCTATCTCTTCCCAAGGGCATCTTGCAACAGATTCAGAGAATCATGCGTCAATGCCTGTGGAGAGGCAACACAGATAATCCTCGTCAATCTTTGGCTGCATGGGATTTGGTCTGCCGACCCAAGAAATGTGGTGGTTTGGGTGTGCTTAATTTGGGACTTCAAAATGAAGCCTAGTTGCTCAAGCATCTTTTCAAGTTTTTTAACAGGTTGGACGTGCCTTGGGTCACATTAATTTGGGATGCCTATTATGCTGCTTCCCGCCGCAGGTCACTCAGAGCTGTGGCTCTTTTTGGTGGCGAGATGTCATGAGCTTGTACAACAAATTCTTCAAGTTAGCCATCCCACAAGTGCATGCTGGCAACACGGTGGTCTTTTGGTTGATCGCTGGCAGCTGGGTAATAATGTGGTACTTTTGTGCGAGCATTTCCCAGGCTTCATTCTTTTGTCATTGATGACACGGTCACAGTCAGAGAGTTTATGGAGGAACCGGAGATCTCGGAACACTTCCATCTGCCACTATCACAGGAGGCTTTCACTGAAGTAACTCAACTTCAAGATTTGTTGTCTTCGGTCTGCTTGAACGGGGAGAGTAAGGACATTTGGAAGTGGCCATCTAAATCTGGGGAGTTTAAATCAAAGATATACTATGAGTCTTGCTTCTCTCACCTGGTGGTTGATCCCATTTTCAAATAGATTTGGAAGTGTGCTTGTACGCTTAAGTTTAAAATGTTTGGGCTGCTTCTTTTGATGGACCGTTTGAATACTAGGGATATGACGCAACGCAGGCACTGGATTATTCAGGATGACACATGTGTTCTTTTCCTCTGTGCTTCACATGAAGAATGTGCACATCTCTTCTTTGCTTGCAACTTCAGCCAAAGGGTTTGGAATTACCTTGGGATTTCTTGGATTGTCCAGCCTAACCAGAGCACATATGAGATGGCTCTTGCTGCTAGGAGGGATTTTGGTCATCCTTTCTTCACAGAGGTGGTGTTTACTGCCACATGGAATATCTGGACACAAAGGAATGGGAAGATCTTTAGAAATGAGAGACCTTCCTTCATCTCTTGGAGGAGGAATTTCATACATGATATTTCCCTTTTAACTCATAGAATCAAATGTAAATATAGAGATAACTTAGTCTCCTGGATAGCCTCTCTCTCATAGGCCCCTTGTAAGTATATTCTTTTCTTTGTTTTCTTGTTTTTTGTAATTGTGTAACTCTCTAGTTCTGTGCAATAAAGCACTGTGAGGCTGTTGCCTTGCAGTATATAGTACAAAAAACTATGACTTCAAACTTGCCGGTGAGAAGAGGCTTTTTGGCATTAGCTCACTTGATGAATGGAGAACCTAGGCCTATGAGAATGCCAAACTATTTAAAGAAAAAGTTAAAAGATGGCATGACAAAAGGATACAAAAACATGAGTTTAATGTAGGTGATTATGTATTGTTATACAATGCTCGTTTAAGATTTTTTGCAGGAAAACTGATCTCTAAATGGGAAGGTCCTTACGTCATCGAGGAGGTCTATCATTCCGGTGCCATAAAAACAACAACTTCGAAGGCACAAATCCGAGGGTGGTGAACAGTCAAAGAATCAAACATTATATCTCAGGTAATCCCATAAATGTTGAAACTAATGTTATTGAAACCGTAACCCCAGAGGAATACATAAGGGACACTTTCCAGAACATTTCAGACTCCGAAAAGGAATAGGTATGAGGTACGGTAAGTAAACCGACTCCAAAACAGTTCTAATAGCAATTTTTCTCTGTTTTCGAATATTTAATAAACTAGGAAAATAAGAGGCACTCCGGGAAGGACACGAGGCTTCCACGAGGGTGGAGGGCGTGCCCTACCCCATGGGTGCACCCCCTGCCTCGTGGGCACCTCGTGTGCTCTCCAGACTCAGTTTTCTTGCACAATATTTCTTTTGGTCGGTAAAAATTCATTATATAATCCCCCAAAGGTTTTGACCACCATACCATGCAAATATCCCCTGTTTTTGTTTCGAGCTGTTTTCTACCAGGGTTGTTAAGGCCATGCATCATGTCGTCTCCCTCCTCCAACAATGAGGGCAATGATGCTTGGTTAATGATGATAGAGCTGAAGAGAGAAGAACCTGGGGAGATCAACAAGGATGATGGGATCAAGAAGGCCATGGGAGATCAAGTTCCGGCAGTAGAAGATGAAGACATCCTTCAACCTCATCACAATCTCCTTACCCCAACGGAGATTGAAGCTTTCAAGATGATTGAGTTAGCTCGCATTCAAAACAAGTATCTCACACATGAAAATATTTTGTTGAAGGAGCATATCATCACACTCAAGGACATTATCCGCAAATTGGAGGACCTCCTACACTCGGTGTGCGACTATCCATCATCACCATCATCTTCTTCACCAACAAAGAAGAACCAAGTATCTAGTATGGGCGCTCCGCTTGGCAACTGCCAAGCTTGGGGGAGGTGCCCCGGTATCGTATCACCATCACACTCCTATCTTTACCGTTTTTCTTAGTTCGATCCTTTTGGTTATATCTTGATCTAGTAGAATAAAGTTTTAGTATGATCTAGTTTTGAGTTTTGCTTTATGATCCTTCTATGTAATCAAGTCTGTGAGCTATATATAATAAAGATAGTTATGAGTCAAGGGCCTGATTATTTTGCCATGATCTGGAGGGAATAAAAATAAAAGAGAAGAGAAAGAATAAAAAGAAATAAAGAGATCATATGGATCTTATGGAGAGTAATGACTTCACATATAAAGAGTATGATGAATAAAAGTTGTTGAGAGTTGACAAACATAGTTTTTGTCATTGTTGCAATTAATAGGCAGTAATAAAGAAAGAGAGGTTTTCACATATGAATATACTATCTTGGACATCTTTTATGATTGTGAGCACTGATTAAAATATGACATGCTAAAAAGTTGACGTTGGAAAAGGAAGACAACATAATGGGTTACGCTTTCTTACATCCCAAATAAATTATATTGTCATGGATCATCCAACATGTTGAGCTTGCCTTTCCCCCTCATGCTACCCAAATTCTTTGCACTAAGTAGAGATATGATAACCCACAAGTATAGGGGATCGCAACAGTTTTCGATAAGTAAGAGTGTCGAACCCAACGAGGAGCTAAAGGTAGAACAAATATTCCCTCAAGTTCTGTCGACCACCGATACAACTCTACGCACGCTTGACGTTCGCTTTTCCTAGAACAAGTATGAAACTAGAAGTACTTTGTAGGTGTTGTTGGATAGGTTTGCAAGAATATAAAGAGCAAGTAAATAAAAAGTAGGGGCTATTTAGATAAATAAACAATAAAGTAAATATAGCGAGTGTGGAAAAGTGGTGGTAGGAGTTGCGAAATTGTCCTTAAGCAATTGACTACTTTACTAGACCGATAGCAAGTATTATGTGGGAGAGGCCACTGCTAGCATGTCATCCCTGGCTTGGAATTCTATGCACTTATGATTGGAACTATTAGCAAGAATCCGCAACTACTAACTTTCATTAAGGTAAAACCCAACCATAGAATTAAAATATATTGGTCCCCCTTCAATCCCGTATGCATCAATTTCTATGCTAGGTTCAAGCTTCTGTCACTCTTGCCCTCCAATACATAGTCCTATCAACATACAACTAACCCTATGGTGTGATCCACACGCACGCTCATATGATGGGCACCAAAGGACAGCAACATAACCACAAGCAAATTAAATCAATCATAGCAATTCATCAACCACCGATAGGACAACGAAAATCTACTTAGACATCATAGGATGGCAACACATCATTGGATAATAATATGAAGCATAAAGCACCATGTTCAAGTAGAGGGTACAGCGGGTTGCGGGAGAGTGGACTTCTGTAGATAGAGGGGGGAAGGTGATGGAGATGTTGGTGAAGATGGCGGAGGTGTTGGTGTAGATCGCGGTGATGATGATGATGGCCATGGCAGCGTTCCGACGCCACCGGAAGAGAAGGGGAGAGGGGCCCCCTTCGTCTTCTTCTTCCTTGACCTCCTCCCTGGATGGGAGAAGGGTTTCCCCTCTAGTCCTTGGCCTCCATGGCATGGGAGGGGCGAGAGCCCCTCCGAGATTGGATCTGTCTCTCTGTTTCTGCATTCTGTTCTGCTGCCCTTTCACCGTTTCGTATATATATATGGAGATCCGTAACTCCGATTGGCCTAAAACCTTTGCCGTGATTTTTTACCAGAAATTAGCTTTCTTTCGGCCGAAGAAGGGCATCAACCGCCTTACGGGTGGCCCATGAGGGTCAGGGGCGCGCCTAGGGGGGCAGGCGCGCCCCCTGCCTCGTGGCCACCTCGGGCACCGTCTCACGTGGATTTTTCTTCCAGAATTTTCCAAATATTCCAAAAATAACCTCCATCCGTTTTCATCCCATTTGGATTCCGTTTGATATGGATATTCTGCGAAACATAAAACATGCAACAAACAGGAACTGGCACTGGGCACTGGATCAATATGTTAGTCCCAAAAATAATATAAAAAGTTGCCAAAAGTATATGAAAGTTGTAGAATATTGGCATGGAACAATCAAAAATTATAGATACGACGAAGACATATCAAGATACTACTTGTGCTTCCAAATATCCTTAAACCTAGTTTTGCCATGAGAGTCCACCATATCTACCTATGGATTGAGTAAGATCCTTCAAGTAAGCTTTATACGATCTTGTGATGTGGAAGAAATAAAAGCGACAGACTGCATAATAAAGGTCCATATCACAAGTGGCAATATAAAGTGACGTTCTTTTGCATTAAGATTTCATGCATCCAACCACAAAAGCACATGACAACCTCTGCTTCACTCTGCGAAGGGCCTATCTTTTACTTTTGTCTTATATTTTATATAAGAGTCATGGTGATTTTCACCTTTCCTTTTTACATTTTATCCTTTGGCAAGCATTGCGTGTTGGAAAGATCCTGATAAATATAGCTAATTGGATGTGAGTTTTATTGAACTGTTACTGTTGACATTACCCTTGAGGTAAAAGGTTGGGAGGCAAAACTAAAAGCCCCTATATTTCTCTGTGTCTGATTAAAACTTCATAACCATAAAGATTGTGTGAGTGTTAGCAATTGTGAAAGACTAAATGATAGTTGAGTATGTGGACTTGCTGAAAAGCTCTTATATTGACTCTTTTCGATGTGATGATAAATTGCAATTGCTTCAATGACTGAGTTTATAGTTTGTTAGTTTTCAATGAAGTTTCTGATTCATACTTGAAATTGTGAATGAATTGTTACTTTAGCAATAATCATGATGCCCTCATGTCCGTATTTTATTTTATCGACACCTCTATCTCTAAACATGTGGACATATTTTGCGATATCGGCTTTTGCTTGAGGACAAGCGAGGTCTAAGGTTGGGGGAGTTGATACGTCGATTTTGCATCATGCTTTTATATTGATATTTATTGCATTATGGGTTGTTAGTACACATTATGACACAATAATTATGCCTATTCTCTCTTATTTTACAAGGTTTACATGAAGAGGGAGAATGTCGGCAGCTGGAATTCTTTGCTGGAAAAGGAGCAAATATTAGAGACCTATTCTGCACAGCTCCAAAAATCATGAAACTCCATGGGAGTCATTTTCAGAATATATAAAAAAATATTGGGCGAAGGAAGCACCAGAGGGGGGCCACCCACCATCCATGAGGGTGGGGGCGCGCCCTACCCCCCTGGGCGCGCCCCCTTCCTCGTGGGCTCCATGGCAGGCCCCCGGTGCCCATCTTATGCTATATGAAGTCTTTCGTCCAAGAAAAAAAAATCAAAAGCAAGCTTACGGGATGAAACTCCGCCGCCACGAAGCGGAACCTTGGCGGAACCAATCTAGGGCTCCGGCGGAGCTGTTCTGCTGGGGAAACATCCCTCCGGGAGGGGGAAATCATCACCATCGTCATAACCATCAATCCTCTCATTGGGAGGGGGTCAATCTCCATCAACATCTTCACCAGCACCATCTCATCTCAAACCCTAGTTCATCTCTTGTATCCAATCTTTGTCTCAAAACCTTAGGTTGGTACCTGTGGATTGCTAGTAGTGTTGCTTTCTCCTTGTAGTTGATGCTAGTTGGTTTACTTGGTGGAAGATCATATGTTCAGATCCTTTATGCATATTAATACCCCTCTGTTTATGAACATGAATCTGATTTGTGAATAGTTCCGCTTGTTCTTGAGGACATGGGAGAAGTCTTGCTATAAGTAGTCATGTGAATTTGGTATTCGTTCGATATTTTGATGAGATGTATGTTGTCTCTCCTCTAGTGGTGTCATGTGAACGTCAACTACATGACACTTCACCATTGTTTGGGCCTAGAGGAAGGCATTGGGAAGTAATAAGTAGATGATGGGTTGCTAGAGTGACAAAAGCTTAAACCCTAGTTTATGAGTTGCTTCGTAAGGGGCTGATTTGGATCCATATGTTTCATGCTATGTTTAGGTTTACCTTAATACTTATTTTGTAGTTGCGGATGCTTGCAAGAGGGGTTAATCATAAGTGGGATGATTGTCCATGGAAGGGTGGTACCCAAGCACCGGTCCAACCACATTTCAAATTATCAAAGTACCGAACGCGAATCATATGAACGTGATGAAAACTAGCTTGACGATAATTCCCATGTGTCCTCGGGAGCGCTTTCCTTTATATAAGAGTTTGTACAGGCTTGTCCTTTGCTACAAAAAGGATTGGGCCATCTTGCTGCACCTTATTTACTTTTATTACTTGCTACCCGTTACCAATTACCTTATCACAAAACTATCCGTTACCGATAATTTCAGTGCTTGCAGAGAATACCTTACTGAAAACTGCTTATCATTTCCTTCTGCTCCTTGTTGGGTTCGACACTCTTACTTATCGCAAGGACTACGATAGATCCCGTCATCGTATAGCAACAAGACTGGGAGAGTGTGTCCACGTACCCTCATAGACCGAAAGCGGAAGCGTTAGGTTAACGCGGTTGATGTAGTCGAATGTCTTCATGATCCAACCGATCCAAGTACTAAACGTACGGCACCTCCGTGTTCAGCACACATTCAGCTCGATGACGTCCCTCAAGCTCTAGATCCATTAGAGGGTCGAGGGAGATTTCTGATAGCACGACGGCATGGTGACGGTGATGGTGATGTGACCCGCGCAGGGCTTCGCCTAAGCACTACGATAATATGACGGAAGGAGTAAACTATGGAGGGGGGCACCGCACACGGCTAAGAGAAATCTTGGGGTGCCTTTGGGGTGCCCCCCGCCCCTGTATATAAAGGGGGGGAGGAGGAGGTGGCTGGCCCAAGGGGGGCACGCCAAGGGGGGAGTCCTACTTGGACTCCTAGTCCAGGTAGGATTCGCTCCCCCCTCCTTCCAATCAACGGAGAGGGGAAAGGGGAAAGGAGGGAGAGGGAGAAGGAAAGGGGGGCCGTGCCCCCCATCCCTTGTCCAATTCAGTTTGGAATTGGGGGGCACCACCTCCTGTGGCAGCCTCCCTCTCTCCACTATGGCCCAATAGGGCCATTAACTTTCCCCGGGGGTTCCGGTAACCTCCCGGTACTCCGAAAAATCCCCGATCTTCTTCAGAACCATTCCGGTGTCCGTATATAACCTTCCAATATATCAATCTTTACCTCTTGATTATTTCGAGACTCCTCGTCATGTCCGTGATCTCATCTGGGACTCTGAACAAACTTCGGTCACCAAAACACATAACTCATAATACAAATCGTCATCGAACGTTAAGCGTGTGGACTCTACGGGTTCGAGGACTATGTAGACATGACCGAGACACATCTCCGGTCAATAACCAATAGTGGAACCTGGATGCTCATATTGGTTCCTACATATTCTACGAAGATCTTTATCGGTCAAACCGCATAACAACATACGTTATTCCCTTTGTCATCGGTATGTTACTTTCCCGAGATTCGATCATCGGTATCCTTATACCTAGTTCAATCTCGTGACCGGCAAGTCTCTTTACTCGTTCGTAATGCATCATCCCGCAACTAACTCATTAGTCACATTGCTTGCATGGCTTATAGTGATGTGCATTACCGAGAGGGCCCAGAGATATCTCTCCGATACACGGAGTGACAAATCCTAATCTTGATCTATGCCAACTCAACAAACATCTTAGGAGACACTTGTAGAGCATCTTTATAATCAGCCAGTTACATTGTGACGTTTGATAGCACACAAGGTGTTCCGCCGGTATTCGGGAGTTGCATAATCTCATAGTTAGAGGAATATGTATAAGTCATGAAGAAAGCAATAGCAATAAAACTAAACTATCATTGTGCTAAGCTAACGGATGAGTCTTGTCCATCACATCATTCTCTAATGATGTGATCCCATTCATCAAATGACAACACATGTCTATGGTCAGGAAACTTAACCATCTTTGATTAACGAGCTAGTCAAGTACATGCATACTAGGGACACTCTATTTTGTCTATGTATTCACACATGTACTAAGTTTCCAGTTAATACTATTCTAGCATGAATAATAAACATTTATCATGATATAAGGAAATATAAATAACAACCTCATTATTGCCTCTAGGGCATATTTCCTTCAGTCTCCCACTTGCACTAGAGTCAATAATCTAGATTCCTTCAGTCTCCAGTATTGTCACAAAAGATTTTCATTGGACCCGATGCACTAGGTATTACACCTAGATCGGATATGAACTCCTTCATCCAGACTCCTTCATTTGCTGCTTCCGAAGCAGCTATGTACCCCGCTTCACACGTAGATTCTGCCACGACACTCTGCATGGAACTGCACCAACTTACAGCTCCACCATTCAATATAAATATGTATCCGGTTTGTGATTTAGAGTCATTCGAATCAGTGTCAAACCTTGCATCGACGTAACCATTTACGACAATCTCTTTGGCACCTCCATAAACGAGAAACATATCCTTAGTCCTTTTCAGGTATTTCAGGATGTTCTTGACCGCTGTCCAGTGATCCACTCCTGGATTACTTGGGTACCTCCCTGCTAAACTTATAGCAAGGCACACATCAGGTCTGGTACATAGCATTGCATACATGATAGAACCTATGGCTGAGGCATAGGGAATGACTTTCATTTTCTCTCTATCTTCTGCAGTGGTCGGGCATTGAGTCTGACTCAACTTCACACCTTGTAGTACAGGCAAGAACCCTTTCTTTGACTGATCCATTTTGAACTTTTTCAAAACTTTATCAAGGTATGTGCTTTTTGAAAGTCCAATTAAGCGTCTTGATCTATCTCTATAGATCTTTATGCCTAATATATAAGCAGCTTCACCGAGGTCTTTCGTTGAAAAATTCTTATTCAAGTATTATTTCCAATCAACAATATGTCATCCACATATAATATTAGAAATGCTACAGAGCTCCCACTCACTTTCTTGTAAATACAGTCTTCTCTAGAAGTCTGTATAAAACCACATGCTTCGATCACACAATCAAAGTGTATATCCCAACTCCGAGAGCTTGCACCAGTTCATAAATGGATCATTCGAGCTTGCACACTTTGTTAGAACCTTTAGGATCGACAAAACCTTCTGGTTGCATCATATGTCAAAGCTAGCATCGACGTAATCCTTTATGATGAGCTCTTTCTCACCTCCATAAATGAGAAACATATCCTTAGTCCTTTTCAGGTACTTCAGGATATTCTTGAACGCTGTCCAGTGTTCAATACCGGGATCACTTTGGTACCTCCCTACCAAACTTATGGCAAGGTTCACATCAGGTCTGGTACACAACATGGCATACATAATAGAGCCTATGGCTGAGGCATAGGGGATGGCACTCATCTTTTCTCTATCTTCTGCCGAGGTCGGGCATTGAGCCGTGCTCAATCTCACACCTTGCAATACAGGCAAGAACCCCTTCTTGGACTGATCCATATTGAACTTCTTCAATATCTTGTCAAGGTATGTGCTTTGTGAAAGACCAATGAGGTGTTCCGATCTATCTCTATAGATCTTGATGCCTAATATGTAAGCAGCTTCTCCAAGGTCCTTCATTGAAAAACACTTACTCAAGTAGGCCTTTATGCTTTCCAGAAGTTCTATATCATTTCTCATCAATAGTATGTCATCCACATACAATATGAGAAATGCTACAGAGCTTCCACTCACTTTCTTGTAAATACAGGCTTCTCCATAAGTCTGTATAAACCCAAACGCTTTGATCATTTCATCAAAGCGAATGTTCCAACTACGAGATGCTTGCACCAGACCATAGATAGAGCGTTGGAGCTTCCATACCTTGTCAGCATTCTTAGAATCGTCAAACCCTTCCGGCTGCATCATATACAATTCTTCCTTAAGGAAACCATTAAGGAATGTCGTTTTGACGACCATTTGCCATATATCATAATCATAGAATGCGACAATTGCTAACATGATTCAGACGGACTTCAGCTTTGCTACAGGTGAGAAGGTCTCATCGTAGTCAACCCCTTGAACTTGTCGATAACCCTTAGCGACAAGCCGAGCCTTATAGATGGTCGCATTTCCATCCGCGCCACTCTTCCTTTTAAAGATCCACTTATTCTCTATGGCTTTTGTAACATCCCAAAATTCTAAATTTTGGAATGTTATATTAAATAAATCACTTTGATTATTTCTTTGATTTTGAGTGATTGATTGTGTGAAATTGAGTGAAATTGGAAACTTTTTGAAAGTTGAATGAGAGGGAATGAAATGACTTCCCAAACTTTCATCCTTGCATTTGATCTCAATGAAATTCAAATTTATTTCATCACCACAACCCTAGAGTGAAGAAAACATGACTTCTTCCAGAAACAAAAAGGGTTTCGAAAGATTTTTGAATTTCATTTTGAAGGTATTTCAAATTTATAAACTTTATGCAACTCAATGATTTTCATGAGAGAAGATAAAATGACTTCTTCAAAACATATGAAATATAAGTTGGAAGTATGAAGAAATGTTTGAAGATGGTTTGAATTTTTTTTAAATTCAAAACCATTTGGAGTTATTTGGTTTTATTTCAAATTATTTTCTCCAAAATTAAAATATATAGAAAATAGGGTAAAATGATTCCCTACATTAGAAAAATGGAGAAAATTAAGTTTGAAATAATTTTGGTATTTTAAAGTTGTTTTATTTTGAATTTTAATTGCATCCGAATTACTTTTTTATTTATTAGAATTTTTGTGTATATTATTTCACTTTGTAAAAATGTTCATGTTGTAGGATTTATTTTTGCGGTCATTTTGACATATTATATGCCTATATAAATTTATTATTTAGTTTGTTTCTTTCTTTCTTTTTGTTCTATGTTTAAAAAGAATAGGAAAACCTTTTTAAAAAAACGACTGAAGACCCCAGGCCCAGCTACCTCTCTCTCTCCCGCGGCCCACCAGACGGGCCGGCCAGCCGCGCGCAACCGCGACCGAATCCCGTAGGATTCGTCCGCCCGATCCCTCTTTCCTTTCCCCTCCTCTCTCTGCGTGTGGGACCCACCGACCGCTCGCGCGTCTCGCGCGATCACCTTCCTCCTCCCCGCGCCCCTTTCCTTCTCGCCGGCGACCGGATCCGCCGCTGCTCCCCTTTCCTTCCGGAGCTTCCCTCTCCTCCAAGTACCCTCCCCTATAAATGCCCCTTTTCCCCTCGACCCATTCCGCCCCTCCCCGACCCCTGAACCTCTCTCCCTCGCCGCCTGTCGCTCGCCGGAGCAGAGCACCGCCGCCGCGCCATTGCCGCCCTACTGCATCACCCCGACCACG
>NC_041392.1:568987853-568995331 GCF_002162155.2 Triticum dicoccoides
CCTTAATCCCCTACATCACCTGGGCATCTTCCCCATCACCGAGGACCACCGGAGGCCTCACCTGCAGCATCCCCGAACGCCACCGCCGCCTCGACCTCGCCGCCGACCGTCTCCGACCACCTCCACCGGCGCCACGACCACCGTTGGACTCGTCGTCGTCTTCTTCATCTCCCTGGACACCCCACTGACGCCGAAGATCACCGGAGCGCCGCCACCATCGTCGCCCGACGCACTCGCCATCGACCACCACCGCGGTGAGCTCTCTCTCCCTCCTCGTCCTAGATTATACGGTCGTGATTATATTAGATCGAACAGTTAGGTTCTTTTACTAGATGGGTTTAACTTCGGTTTACTTACGGTTTATATCTAATCGGTTTAGCCAATCGGTCTTTCTCTTTTGGACCGTACGCGTTTCTGTTATTTTCCGCCCGAGCGTTGTTTAGTTTCAGCTCGCACACCCCTTAGCGCCCGTTAGTTTTTTTTGTTATTTTCGTTTCTGTTTTAAAAACAGAATAGTTCCGATTTTATAATGCTTATAACTTTTATGTTTTAGATCCAAATTGATTGATTCTTTTTGCATTAGATTCAAAATTTGTTAAGTTTCTGTTTGTACCTTTGGATTTCAAATTTGACTAGTTTAAAATTGAATTTTATGAAATTTATCCAAATCACTATTTTGGTTGTATCTTTAGTTTTATGAAATATTTTTTGATTGATTCTTTTTGCTATTGTTTTATTATGGTTTTTTCTATCCAGTAGCTTATAGTTATTTATTTTTAGTTTGTTTTAAACTAGTTTTATTGCAGAAAAAAATACTGTTTTGCTTATGTAGTTGTTTTAGTTATATAATTAGTGCTTTTAATTATTTTTAGTTAATTCTTTTTGTAAAAAAATTTATGTTGTCACTGATTCTGTTATTTAGGAGTAAATTAGTTTGATAATTATTTTAGTATTGTTTACTATTGTTTTGGTGTTTTGCTAGTTGTTATAGTTGTTCTGGTGTTAACTAGTCAGTTACAATAGTTTTCGTACTAGTTCTTTTTGCTAGTAAATGCTTTAGTAAATTACTTTTTGTTGTTTCATTAGAATTATATTTTCTATGCTGTAGAAAAGTTATTAGAGTAATCTAGTTTTAATAAGAAAGTATTGGTTGTTATTGTGTGAGTTGGTTTCTCCCTTGTTTTTGTGAAGTTTTCTTTGGAATTCTATATGGTTTTCCTTAACTTCATTATTGTTTTATTTATGAATTTTTGATTGTTATTTTGATTGCTAGTATTGATTGCTAGAATTATTGCTTTTGTGAGTATAATGTTTGACTATATAGATTTTCTTGGAGTGACGAATAGTTTATCAAAGATTTCCGATAGGGTTATTATCTTCATCAAGTAATACCAGGCAAGTTCACTTTGACCATGTTTTTCATACATATGTTTTATTTGCATGTAGTAGCACCTTTTTAATAATCCCGCCAGTAGTGATATTGATTTCTTGTAGTTGAGTAGAACGCATGAGGTAGGAACCCATCTCCCTGTTATCAAGCCCGGGACGTTATATAGTTTTAATGCTACGCTATAGTAGACGGGGTTTGGTATGAGTGCATGAGAGTGATGTGAAGAAGGAGGACTCTACGTCAATGGAGACAACTTCATGATGGCACCGACAAGGACTGCAACTTCTGGACTCCTCAAGATTTCGAGACTCGAGACAAGAATTCAATACACACTACTGGGTGAAGGACGGTTGACGGGCACCCTGGAGAAACCAGTGGTTGGCCGGGATGCATGGAGAAGCGCCATGACATCTTGCGGAAAGCTTCACCCAGACTCAAAGAGACGGAAGAATACTTCATGCCCGGAAGCTTACCTGTGCAACCGCAAGTCACTATGGGCTCTGGCTTGGTTGACCTTAGTGGTGACTCTGGCTGGGACGGTGCTAGCAGATGTAGAACTACGGTAGGATTGGATGATCACCGGACAGTGGTCAGAGGAACTCTTCGAAAGATCATGTTTCGGTCATCTTATTCTCAAACACCCTGAAGTGCGAGAATGTAAAGAGAGGGATCGAATCTTGCGGGTAAAGTGTACAAATCTCTGCAGAGGGTTAAAACCTAATCGATTAGCCGTGTCCCCGGTTACGAACAATTTGAGCCTGTGGACTTGGATCTATCTCGGAACTCTCAAAACCGGACTGATAAATTAATTGTGGGAAACTTATGATGATTTGGGCTATGAGACATCGGTTGGCGGAACCATGTCATGATAGAAAACTCCGTAGTACAGACCCCGGATAATTCCTTTGATGTAGGGAAAATAAAACCAGCTTTTATGCAAACAAAACTCAGATACAGAGCCACAAAGCCATATTGCATATAATATAGTTTATCATCTGTTTTTCTTACAGTGATCTTGCCGGTACATTCAATATACTGACCTACACGGCTGCAACGTCTCATGTTGCAGATATGTTTCTTCCGACGAGTAAGAGTTACGTCATAGGGTTAC
This sequence comes from Triticum dicoccoides, assembly GCF_002162155.2. Taxonomy (NCBI): domain Eukaryota; kingdom Viridiplantae; phylum Streptophyta; class Magnoliopsida; order Poales; family Poaceae; genus Triticum; species Triticum dicoccoides. Next base: position 568,990,355 of record NC_041392.1, read on the forward strand.
AGTCTACACTCAACCTGTCGATGGCATTGATGGGACTCCACATCCGATTGTTTGTTTCCGCTGAGACTTATGAGGTATATATTAGTTTTATGTTATTTATACATGTGATTGCACTTTGATATATACATTGATGTATTGTGTGTGCCAGCATACCGATCCAGGGATGGCACAGATACACAGAGGCTTGACCGTCTGAGGTCGGGTCGCTACAGCTTTCCGATCATCGGGCAAGTCTGTCAAAGTCCATACTTTGTTTTCATACATGTATCCTATCTCGGATTTCATGGCTTCAAGCCATTTGTTGGAACCTAGGCCCGCAATAGCTCCTTCATTTTGGAGTATACCCCTTTCCCTTACTTCTCATCTTTTCTGATTTTATCAAATAACCTCTCTTACTTCAAATAGTTAGAATATACCCCTTTCCCTTTTGACCACACGGAGGATCAACTAAAGCCGCTCCAAGAAGGACAAGATATCGGACAACCGATGACCATTTCGGAGTAAAGAGGATTTCACCATGCATTAGAAGAGTTAAAGCTACAACAGTTGAAGACTCCGAAGACTTGAAGAATCTGACGAATTATTTGACCTTTAGAAGACCAAACCCATGTTATATACTTACGTTAATGCGGCGATTTGTGAGCTGTCATTTGTTTGATGTTTTTCCGACAGCCACAAAATAAAACTCATTTCTTCAAAACTATTGTTTGTATTGTGTATATTCCTCCCCACCTCTCTCTTATCTCACCCTAAAACCCTTGGACCCAGTAGATGATGAATGAAGTTGGACTGGTATTCTCTGGACCGAAAACCCAGCCGGAGGTAGAGCTATGGATTCAGAACATGGAGAATCACTTCGGGAACAATTTGGTTTCAAGGAAGAATGAAGTATCGTATGCTCTTCAGTACTTTGAAGGAAGTGCTGCAACATGGTGGCATATGCATCAAGCTATACAGGGATGGAATGGAGCAAGGACTTGGGAAGAATTCAAGAAGACTCTGACAAGATCACGTCTTATCCGGAAGCACCATGATACCACAAGAAATAAACCTTCTGCCTGCAAGATTTGCGGAGAAATAGGACAAACCCAGGAGAAACACAAGGATGAATGCCCTCATTGTAAGGAGAAACACCCAACTGAGGAATGCCCAACTAGTTAGGTGACTTGTTTCTTGTGTGAAGGAACTACCCACTACCCAACTCAGTGTCACATTTACCCCATGGTGCAACAAACTATTCAGAAGCAGGAAGAAGGAATGAAAGAAGCCCTCTGAGAAGTTATGAAAGAACATATGATTAAGGAAAGTGTTGAAGACCCTAATGGAGAAAGCCTCAACATATTTTACTCCAATGCCTGTTATTCATGTGGAGAAGAAGGACATTTTTCACAGTATTGCACCAAGGAAGGAAAAGAGTATCTGGGATACTTCCCGACAGAAGCAGTGGAGTTTGATCCACAGGGAATAGAATGTTTGATCAGAACAAAGAAAACCAAGAAGAGAAAACAAAGACACCCTCGGAACAACCCAATTTCTGCAAAGAGGGACAAGAGTCATATTACCTGTTTTGAATGTAAGGACGTTGGGCATTATGCCAATGATTGTCTCGAAATGAAGCATGGTACTCAAGGAGCAGGCACCATCACCAAGAAGTCTCGAGACATGCCGGAAGTTATTTGTTTCCATTGCAAGGAAGCGGGACATTTTTGCTAGGGATTGTTCAAATCATGAGAAAGCTAGAGCTGAGTAGTGGAGATGTTGATATCAGTAATAAGGGTAGTAAGGAAAACACTTTTTCATGAGAATGCGGGGTTGAGTTATGTAATAGATTACTCAAATATTGTAAAAATTCATGACTCAATAAAGTTGATATGTCATATGCTGAAAGGCTTTAAGGAGTTGTTATGTTTTATCATGGAAATTAATATTCTGGGTGAACATGGAAGAAAATGAGTTGTGATGCATAAACTGGATGTTGGAAATTAAGTTTGAAGTTCTGTTTGGATGATATGAATGTGTACCCAAGGAGATATGTACCTTATTCTGAGCACCATTTTTGTTTTACAACTGCAGATGACGACCCTTTATGAGTCTTTCCTTAAAGGTCCGGAAACAATCATGACCCTGACAAGTGATCATGATTACCCGAAGATCCTGAAGGACATGATGAAGCATATTCACCTTGAAGGAGATGCAGTCTACAAAGGCTACCCCTTCATGCAAAAGGGAGTGGAACTTTGGTATGTGGAGGTACACCTCCACCATATGAAAGGAGTTTGCCCAAAGATGATGGGGCAGTACTTTTTCATCTCACGTGTACCACAAGCAACTTTCTTTGACGCTGTTCATGAAGCAGCCATGGAAGCCATACGCCAGATCAGAGAAATACTTGAAGCAAGACTCTGTTATACTCAGGAATACCTAAGATAAGTGCATGCAGAGATGATGGAAATGAAGCTTAAGGCCACCACGATGAAACAGAAGATTGAAGATTTCAAGGTGCATGTCGCACAATTCCAGTGGGACTGAAGAATCCTCAAGGAGGAAAAATGAATAAAGTAGGAAGTAATGCCTGACCATACCAAACCATGTGGGTGGCAGCATTTGTAACAAAGTACTTTTTGGAATTTGGATTTACGAAAAATGGTTAAGGATGTAATAAAAGATTTGATATGAAAATAATATGATTTATGGATAAACTAGTGCATTTTTTTGGTGTGGTAGTACTCCGTAAAGCCACAAGATCAATGAAGAAAGAAATGTGTTATTCATGACGGTCCATAGAAGGGAGCGGGACCAAATAAGTTGGAGTTTTGTATGATCGTCACCACAAGGGTATGAAGGAAGAAGTACTATTGGATTTAAAGGAGATGTAATGTTGGAATACGGAATGATAATCCTCGAAAGGATGAGTTAAATTTTACAAGAGTTGAAGTGGGCCATAACCCACAGGCCCCGGAGTTAATAAGAAGCAAGCACACTCTTGCTGAAAGAAGATATTTTGGAAGAAAACTCTGAGTTAATCAACCGACATTTTTAGGAGGATACAAAAACCCGAGAGATGTGAAGAACCGTTAGATGTCTTGTTCAGCTTGCAGAAACAATGGATTTATTCGAACTCAGTTCGTCGACAAGAGAAATTCTGCAATGCTTGTGAGTATGCCCAAGTGTTAGAATACGTGATTCGATGTCTGCATATGTAGTAATGGTTCAAGTATGGGATGGATTGGCCCCCATACCGGAGACTTCTATCATGAACTATCATATGTTGATGGAAAATCAGAGAGCCTTGAAAACCTTAGAAGAGTGTCGACACGTCAAGCCACAAAACCATAGAATGGTAGGATGATTGATCCATGTACCAGGCACCCGTTGCCAATCGTAGGATTGACGGTGAGATTCAACCAAACCCATTTTTCTGCAGGAGAAACCATACATGGTTGACGACCATGAGAATTTCGATAGTTATTTCGTATTGGCGACATACCAGTCAGCTAAGAAGACCCAGACTCGGAAGAACGTCACCAGGATGAAAGGACACGTGTTTGAGGAAAAGGTTATGCCCCGATCGGAACAACACCCGTGAAAGAGCTATTCCGGGGTATATGAGAACACCGACACCAGCAACCCAAAAGGATGGAGTACATGAGTTTTGTCTGAACCATACCCATGCTTTTAAGTGTGGTAGCACACTAGACCCTTCCGACCAAAATATTTGCTAGAAGACCCCCAACCCCTAACCTTTTCTTGCTAGTCTCTTTGAATCTCGAGGACGAGAATCATTTTAAGTGTGGTAGGTTTGTAACATCCCAAAATTCTAAATTTTGGAATGTTATATTAAATAAATCACTTTGATTATTTGTTTGATTGTGAGTGATTGATTGTGTGAAATTGAGTGAAATTGGAAACTTTTTGAAAGTTGAATGAGAGGGAATGAAATGACTTCCCAAACTTTCATCCTTGCATTTGATCTCAATGAAATTCAAATTTATTTCATCACCACAACCCTAGAGTGAAGAAAACATGAGTTCTTCCAGAAACAAAAAGGGTTTCGAAAGATTTTTGAATTTCATTTTGAAGGTATTTCAAATTTATAAACTTTATGCAACTCAATGATTTTCGTGAGAGAAGATAAAATGACTTCTTCAAAACATATGAAATATGAGTTGGAAGTATGAAGAAAGGTTTGAAGATGGTTTGATTTTTTTAAAATTCAAAACCATTTGGAGTTATTTGGTTTTATTTCAAATTATTTTATCCAAAATTAAAATATATAGAAAATAGGGTAAAATGATTCCCTACAATAGAAAAATGGAGAAAATTAAGTTTAAAATAATTTTGGTATTTTAAAGTAGTTTTATTTTGAATTTTAATTGCATCAGAAGTACTTTTTTATTTATTAGAATTTTTGTGTATTTTATTTCACTTTGTAAAAATGTTCATGTTGTAGGATTTATTTTTGCGGTCATTTTGATATATTATATGCCTATATACATTTATTATTTAGTTTGTTTATTTCTTTCTTTTTGTTCTGTGTTTAAAAAGAATAGGAAAAACCTTTTAAAAAAACGACTGAAGACCCTAGGCCCAGCTACCTCTCTCTCTCCCGCGGCCCACCAGACGGGCCGGCCCAGCCGCGCGCAACCGCGACCGAATCCCGTAGGATTCGCCCGCCCGATCCCTCTTTCCTTTCCCCTCCTCTCTCTGCGCGTGGGACCCACCGACCGCTCACGCGTCTCGCGCGATCACCTTCCTCCTCCCCGCGCCCCTTTCCTTGTCGCCGGCGACCGGATTCGTCGCTGCTCCCCTTTCCTTCCGGAGCTTCCCTCTCCTCCAAGTACCCTCCCGTATAAATGCCCCTTTTCCCCTTGACCCATTCCGCCCCTCCCCGACCCCTGAACCACTCTCCCTCGCCGCCTGTCGCTCGCCGGAGTAGAGCGCCGCCGCCGCGCCATTGCCGCCCTACCGCATCACCCC
>NC_041392.1:568995645-569084199 GCF_002162155.2 Triticum dicoccoides
CAGCCCCCCTTACTCCCCTACATCACCTGGGCATCTTCCCCATCACCAAGGACCACCGGAGGCCTCACCTGCAGCATCCCCGAACGCCATCGCCGCCTCGACCACGCCGCCGACCATCTCCGACCACCTCCACCGGCGCCACGACCACCGTTGGACTCGTCATCGTCTTCTTCATCTCCCTGGCCACCCCACTGACGCTGAAGATCACCGGAGCGCCGCCACCGTCGTCGCCCGACGCACTCGCCGTCGACCACCACTGCGGTGAGCTCTATCTCCCTCCTCGTCCGTCCGATCTAGATTACATGGTCGTGATTATATTAGATCGAACAGTTAGGTTTTTTAACTAGATCGGTTTATCTTCGGTTTATTTACGGTTTAGATCTAATTGGTTTAGCCGATCGGTCTTTCTCTTTTGGCCGGTACGCATTTCGGTTATTTTCCGCCCGAGCGCTTTTTAGTTTCAGCTCGCACACCCCTTAGCGCCCGTTAGTTTTTTTTTGTTATTTTCGTTTCTGTTTTAAAAATAGAATAGTTCTGATTTTATAATGCTTATAAGTTTTATGTTTTATATCCAAATTGATTGATTCTTTTTGCATTAGATTCAGAATTTGTTAAGTTTCTGTTTGTACCTTTGGATTTCAAATTTGACTAGTTTAAAATTGAATTTGATGAAATTTATGCAAATCACTATTTTTGTTGTATCTTTAGTTTTATGAAATATTTTTGATTGATTCTTTTTTGCTACTGTTTTATTATGGTTTTGTCTATCCAGTAGCTTATAGTTATTTATTTTTAGTTTGTTTTAAACAAGGTTTATTGCAGAAAACAGTACTGTTTTGCTTATGTAGTTGTTTTAGTTATATAATTAGTGCTTTTAATTATTTTTAGTTAATTCTTTTTGTAAATTTTTTATGTTGTCATTGATTCTGTTATTTAGGAGTAAATTAGTTTGATAATTATTTTAGTATTGTTTACTATTGTTTTGGTGTTTTGCTAGTTGTTATAGTTGTTCTGGTGTTAACTAGTCAGTTACAATAGTTTTCATACTTGTTCTTTTTGCTTAGTAAATGCTTTAGTATATTACTTTTTGTTGTTTCATTAGAATTATATTTTCTATGCTGTAGAAAAGTTATTAGAGTAATCTAGTTTTAATAAGAAAGTATTGGCTGTTATTGTGTGAGTTGGTTTCTCCCTTGTTTTCATGAAGTTTTCTTTGGAATTCTATATGGTTTTCCTTAGCTTCATTATTGTTTTATTTATGAATTTTTGATTGTTATGTTGATTGCTAGTATTGTTTGCTAGAATTATTGCTTATGTGAGTATAATGTTTGACTATATAGATTTTCTCGGAGTGACGAATAGTTTATCAAAGATTTCCGATAGGGTTATTATCTTCATCAAGTAATACCAGGCAAGTTCACTTTGACCATGTTTTTCATACATATGTTTTATTTGCATGTAGTAGCACCTTTTTAATAATCCCGCCAGTAGTGATATTGATTTCTTGTAATTGAGTAGAATGCATGAGGTAGGAACCCATCTCCCTGTTATCAAGCCTGGGACGTTATATAGTTTTAATGCTACGCTATAGTAGACAGGGTTTGGTATGAGTGCATGAGAGTGGTGTGAAGAAGGAGGACTCTACGTCAATGGAGACAACTTCATGATGGCACCGACAAGGACTGCATCTTCTGGACTCCTCAAGATTTCGAGACTCGAGACAAGAATTCAATACACACTACTGGGTGAAGGACGGTTGACGGGCACCCTGGAGAAACCAGTGGTTGGCCGGGATGCATGGAGAAGCGCCATGACATCTTGCGGAAAGCTTCACCCAGACTCAAAGATACGGAAGAATACTTCATGCCCGGAAGCTTACCTGTGCAACCGCAAGTCACTATGGGCTCTGGCTTGGTTGGCCTTAGTGGTGACTCTGGCTGGGACAGTGCTAGCAGATGTAGAACTACGGTAGGATTGGATGAGCACCGGACAGTGGTCAGAGGAACTCTTCGGAAGACCATGTTTCGGTCATCTTATTCTCAAACACCCTGAAATGCGAGAATGTCAAGAGAGGGATCGAATCTTGCGGGTAAAGTGTACAAACCTCTTCAGAGGGTTAAAACCTAATCGATTAGTCGTGTCCCCGGTTATGGGCAATTTGAGCCTCTGTACTTGGATCTATCTCGGAACTCTCAACACCGGACTGATAAATTAATTGTGGGCAACTTATGATGATTTGGGCTATGAGACATCGGTTGGCGGAACCATGTCATGATAGAAAACTCCGTAGTAGAGACCCCGGATAATTCCTTTGATGTAGGGAAAATAAAACCAGCTTTTATGCAAACAAAACTCAGATACAGAGCCACAAAGCCATATTGCATAAAGTATAGTTTATCATCTGTTTTTCTTACAGTGATCTTGCCGGTACATTCAATGTACTAACCTACACGGCTGCAACGTCTCATGTTGCAGATATGTTTCTTTTGACGAGTAAGAGTTATGTCATAGGGTTACAGTCTACACTCAACCTGTCGATGGTGTTGATGGGACTCCACATCCGATTGTTTGTTTCCGCTGAGACTTATGATGTATATATCAGTTTTACGTTATTTATACATGTGATTGCACTTTGATATATACATTGATGTACTGTGTGTGCCAGCATACCGATCCAGGGATGGCACAGATACATAGAGGCTTGACCGTCTGAGGTCGGGTCGCTACAGCTTTCCGATCATCGGGCAAGTCTGTCAAAGTCCATACTTTGTTTTCATACATGTATCCTATCTCGGATTTCATGGCTTCAAGCCATTTGTTGGAACCTGGGCCCGCAATAGCTCCTTCATAGTTTGAAGGTTCACCATTGTCTAACAACATGATTTCCAGGACAGGGTTGCTGTACCACTCTGGTGCAGAACGTGTCCTTGTGGACCTACGAAGTTCTGTAGCAACTTGATCCGAAGTTGTATGATCATCATATTTAACTTCCCCTTTAGTCAGTGCAGGCACCACAGAAACATCTTCTTGAGCTGCGCTACTCTTCGGTTCAAGAGGGAGTACCTCATCAAGTTCTATTTTCCTCCCCGTTACTTCTTCCGAGAGAAACTCTTTCTCTACAAAGGATCCATTCTTGGCAACAAAGATCTTGCCTTCAGATCTGAGGTAGAAGGTATACCCAATAGATTCCTTAGGGTATCCTATGAAGACGCATTTTTCGATTTGAGTTCGAGCTTTTCAATTTGAAGTTTGTAGGATCGAATCTAGAGGGGGGGGTGATTAGACTACTTGACCAAATAAAAATCTAGCCTTTTCCCAATTTTAGTTCTAGGAAGATTTTAGCAACTTAGAACAAGTCAAGCAATCAACCTACACATGCAATTCTAAGAGTATAGCAGTGAAAAGTAAAACAATTGCATATGAAGGTAAAGGGAGGAGTTTGGAGTGTGCAAAAGCAATTGGAGACACGGAGATTTTTGGAGTGGTTCCGATAGGTGGTGCTATCGTACATCCACGTTGATGGAGACTTCAACCCACAAAGGGTAATGGTTGCACGAGTCCATGGAGGGCTCCACCCACGAAGGGTACACAAATAAGCAACCTTGTCTATCCCACCTTGGCCGTCACCCATGAAGGACTTGCCTCACTCGGGTAGATCTTCACGAAGTAGGCGATCTCCTTGCCCTTACAAACTCCTTGGTTCAACTCCACAATCTTGACGTTGGCTCCCAAGTGACACCTAACCAATCTAGGAGACACCACTCTCCAAAAGGTAATAGATGGTGTGTTGATGATGAACTCCTTGCTCTTGTGCTTCAAATGATAGTCTCCCCAACACTCAACTCTCTCTCACAGAATTTCGATTTGGTGGAAAGATGATTTGAGTGGAAAGCAACTTGGGGAAGGCTAGAGATCAAGATTTATGTGGTTGGAATGGAATATCTTGACCTCAACACAAGTGTAGGTGGTTCTCTCTCAGAAAATATATGTTGGAAGTGTAGGCATGTTCTGATGGCTCTCTCCATGAATGAAGAGTGGGTGGAGGGGTATAAATAGCCTCCACACAGAATCTAACCGTTACACACAAATCACCAAACTCGGTGTGACCGAATCAAGAAACTTGGTCGGACCAATTTAGTTCAAAATGTGAACGTTAGGATTTTCGGTGGGACCGACATGTCAACTCAGTGGGACCGATTTTGTTAGGGTTAGGACATAACGTAATCTCGGTGAGACCGATTACACAAACTTGGTGAGACCGATTTTGGTAATGGACTAACAGAGAGTTGGTCAGGCAAACTCGGTGGGACCGATTCGCTCTTTCAGTAGGACCGAAATGTTAGCAAAGGGAAATAGAGAGTTTGCATTGAAATCTCGGTGGGACCGATCACTCATCTTGGTTTGACTGAAACGTTACGAAGGGAAACAGGGAGATTACAATCCCATCTCGGTGAGACCGAGATCCCTATCGGTGAGACCGAAAAGACTAGGGTTTCTGGCAGTGGCTATGTCAACTGAACTCGGTGGCGCCGGATAGAAAGATTCGGTGTGGCCGGGTTTGACTTTTGGTTTGGGCCATATGTGGAAATGAGAAGGTAGTTGAGGGCTTTTGGAGCGTATCACTAAGCACTTTGAGCAAGAAACTCATTAAGCAACACCTCATCCCCTCTTAATAGTATTGGCTTTTCCTATAGACTCAATGTGATCTTGGATCACTTAAAATGAAAAGATGTAGAGTCCTGAGCTTTGAGCTTGAGCCAATCCTTTGTCCTTAGAATTTTGAGGGATCCACTTTTCTCATCCATGCCATGCCAATCATTGAGCTTTCCTGAAATGTTTATCTTTAAGTACCATTAGCTCAATGAGCTATATGTTGTTAGGAATTACCAAACCACCCAGGGATAGTTGCACTTTCAATCTCCCCCTTTTTGGTAATCGATGACAACATATAGATCAAAGCTTCGACAAATGATAAATAAGATTGAAAAGACATTGTCGCTTTGAGAAGTATGTGATAAGCAAGAGCTCCCCCTAAATTTGTGCATTATTTAACATTTGCTTTTGAATGCAAATGCACAATCGATTAGGATCATGGGCTACTCTTCCATGTCATATACATCTTGGTGGAGCGCTCAAAATGATAGAGATTAAAAGCATGCACTCATCACCAAGCAAGTGAATGATCATATAAGGAATGTAAAGGATAGCATCATTCAACCAAGCATTAATGTAGCATATGATCAACAACATGATCATATAAGTATCTCATACGGACATAAAAGTATATCACACAAGCACACAATAAAAAGTTCAACCAAAATAGCAAGAGAGATGAAAAAGCAACACTCTCTCTGGAAGCCTATGATCTATAAATTTTTCTCCCCCTTTGGTGACAAGTTACCAAAAGTTCAAAAATGCATAGTGCTAAACGACTCTCAGGCTTGATCTTCGGGAGGTGGTGTACAGAGAACTCCAAGGACGAAGGCTTTAGATGAAGTAGCTGGAGATGGTGGAGTGGCTGCTAGAGGTGGCACTGGAGCTGTAGCTGCTGGTGCAAACACTGAAGTTCTGGCAACTGTCACGAGCACTGTAGCATATCTTGGACCTCGTGGCACTCTCTTGAAAGCATAAGTGGTAGACTTGCCTATCCTCTCCTCTGCTTCCTCCTTAAGTTGTTCGACTGTAGTTCGGATCTCAGTTACCTTGACATCTAGATCATAGAACTTCTGCTCAACAATCCTCTCCAAGCTCTCCTGGTTCTGAGTCAGGATGGACAAGCCCTTCTCAATCCTCAGGGTGGATTGGATCAGATATCCAAGCTGGTCTTGCTTTCTATTCAAGAATACTTGAGATGCCTCTTCTACAGTTGGCATCTTTGCAGCTTTCTCTGCCCTTGCCTTCTCTCTCTTTTCATGTGCTTGAGCTGAAGATGGTTCATTCTCATTCATCACCACAATGTTGTCTTCAAATTCAGGGTATATGGGCAGGTGCTCCTTATCTAAAAGATATGTGGTGTGTCCATCTTTGAGTCGATGAGCTCCTGAATTTGTGGGGCATACCCACAGCTTCTCTTTTGGTCGGCAGCAGTCCTCTTGATTGTCTCAACAATCAAACTCATGACCTTGAACTTCTGTGGGACATCAAATATGTACAGCAAGTTTATAGCATGTCCTCTGATCATCTTGTGATCACCTAACTTGGGTAGCAGAGTGTGTCTGAGAATCCAATTGATGGTTGGCAGACCAGACAACAAGTAGTGGACAGATCCAAACCTATGAGTATCCAATGCAGCATCTGGGATCTCTTTGTACATGTTGGCCATAGAGTTATGGTCTTTGTTCTTTTCAGCATAGATATCCAAGTCATCCTCATGCTCTGCAGGGGCATTGACCAGCTTAGCCCACTCATCAACTGTAGACTGGTACCTGGTACCCTCAGACATCCAAACTATCCTTCCATCTGGATAGAAGTGGGCAGTGGAGTAAAACCGCATGATCAGCTCATCGTTCCACTTGGTGAGCTTCTGGGCCACAAAGGTGTCAACTCCACATGCCTTGAAGCTGTCATATACACCTGGATAGTGATCTTCGTTCTCCTAGATGTATTCCCAGTCAACCCATTTCATGTCACATACTATGGGCTTCTTGTCGAGCAACACAGTCTCATAGAAGTCCTGTTGTTCCTTAGTGTGAAACCTGTAGTCCACAACAGTTCTTCTCCTGATAGCATATGGATCAGACTGTCTCCATAGTCTCAATCATGCATCCTTCCTAATTTTCATGTTTTCTGCAACTAGATGAGCATCATTATGGTCAGGGATCATAGGTTTCAGCTTCCTTAGCACTTGAGCTTCATCTTCTTCAGCAGCTTCAGGCACTGGGGCCTTGTTCTTCTCCTCCGCAGGAATGTTTCTAGTGCTTCTCTTGGGCTTCTGAGCTGGAGCAGCTGCCTTGGGAGCATCTTTGGGCTTAGATGGAGGAGCCCCTGATCTGATTGCGTCTCCCATGAGCTTTTGAGCCTTAGGAGCTGGTGCAGCATCCTCTTCCTCATCATCATCATCTCTCATAATTGATGATCTGCCAAGCACTCTGGCAGTGGTATTCTTGACCCTTTCCTTCCTTTTCTTGCCCTCTCCAACTTCCTCTTCAGTTGGCTTTGAGGTTTCAGCAGTGGATGCTCTGGCCTTACACATAGGAACTCTTCTTGCAGGAGCCTTTGTTTTCATTCCTCGCTTTGTGGCAGCAGCTGTGCCATATTCCTTCTTCAGCACCTTTCTCCTTGAAATGACCTCATCCTCAACAGCCACATAATCTTCATCCTCTGAATCAGAAGTCTCCTTCTTCCTTGTTCTGGTGGCTGCCTTTGGCAAGTTCCTTGGTGTGCTCCTGCTACCCTCATTAGAAGTGCTAGAGGGACTAGTGCCCTCACTCAGTTGAACCTGCTGTTTAGACTTGTTCTAGCTGTCACTTTGGTCAGACATCTTGCAGGCAAACTGTCAGCAAACCCTGTGAATAGATTATAGATGAGGTAGAGTAGATGAGCATCACAAAGTACAGGAGTTTTGCAAAACAGATGACTTAAAAACTTAGTTTTAGTTCTTCATAGAAAGCATTTCGGATCTACCGATTTGTAAACTCGGTGATACCGAAGCAGCTTTTGGAACCTAAACTAGTGAACTTGGTCAGACTGAGTCATAGTTCGGTGGCTCCGAGACTGCTAGGGTTTCACAGAGAATTGAACTCGGTCACATCGATTTGCAATTTTCGGTCAGACCGAAAACACGTGTGCTCTGACCTGAGCCAAATCTGTGAGACCGATTTCTACAACTCGGTCGGTCCAAGATGAATTTGGCGGAGACCTAACCCTAAATTTTCAAATCAAAACTAATCTACGGGACGTTTTTGCTGGACAGGATGATTTCATTCGTGGCAAGAATCATGGCAAAGCAATGTGCTAAGAATCAGAGTTATGGATTAGCACAAAGATCAAGTCCATACCCTAGTTCGGCGGCGAACTTGCTACGGCGGCAACTGCAGGGCAGATTGCCATTGACGGCGGCGGAGACCAGCGGCAGGAGGTCGCTGGCGACGAGAGGACGATCCCGAGAATCGATGAGGCAGAGCAGGTTACGCGCGGGCGAAGAGGTTCGAATTTTTTTCCAAAATTTGGCCCGTCGGTATATGTAACCTGACCCTGTCGGTGTGACCGAGTGGAACGGCTCGGTGGCACCGAGATGCAAAACTGCAAGAAGTTACTGCAACTCGGTGTGACGAAAAGGTTCTAATCGGTTGCACCGAGATTGAAAACCTAGATCAACTAAGAGATCTCGGTAGGACCGAAAAGGATGAATCGGTCAGACCGAAAAGGATGAATCGGTCAGACCGAAATACACAAAGAGGTTTTGGAAGTTTAAGTCTACGACGAATCGGGAACTCTGAGTGCTCCTCACATAGAGTGGTTCGAATCTGACTTGATCATACTGTGTGATGTAGCATGAATAGAGTTTGAGACAAGAAAAGCATAGATAGCTAGAGGGAGTTCTTAGGCATTCTTGTCCATCCATTTGGCAAAAGAGAAAAAGCCAAACAATCAAAGCAACAAATGGATGTCCTTGAATGAGTAAAATATGCATCCAACATGCTCACACAATTAAAATGGCAAATGAAATATGTGACAAAGCAGGCACAAACACTCTAGCATCTATCAAGCAATTTGGCGATGACTAGGTCATCTATATATGAGTATATTGACTTAGGAGTCAAATGAGAACATTTGATTGTAGGTCATACTCATCGTTTAAGCACGAGTGGGGTTACCACTTTTACATAAAGCATTGTTGTGTTCACACCCTTAGAGTTGCTTTAGCTTAATTGATTAGAGTAAAGCTCCCCCTAGATGTGACATCCCCCCTAAGAGGGATGAACTAACCTTGGGTTTTGTCGATGATGACTTCATGTAGGTGTTGAAGATGTGGATGCTCAATGTTGATGTAGATCTTTCAGAGCAATCCTTTGGAGTGAGTTGCACTTTCAATACCTACACGGGTTAGTCCCGCAAGGAACAAACAAGGATATCTATAAACATAGAGTGATGTGTACACAAGATGATGTCCATGGAAGCATTAGGTTACCTTGTCCCTTGTCTTACCAACAAGAGGGTTTGTGACTCCTTGAGCTAGTGCAAGATATGTAAGTTGTTTGCACTTGTTCTCGCCAACATGATAAGAGTGAAGTATGTTGGCGGAGTCACCCTCAAGAACTCTATAGTTCTTATTCTTCGGGATCCACACCATCTTGACGGGAATCCTTGGAGTTGTAGTCGTACTTGAAGTAGAACTTGATGTAGTCTTGGGAACCCACTTGACCAAGGCCTTAGGTGCTTCTTCAAATGCATCAATCTCCTCTTGAAGCTTGTCCTTGCCTTTTAGCTTGTGGTCTTGTGGTGGAAGATCATCTTGGGCTTGTGTTCCTTGGAAAGAAGTAGGATCATACTTATCTTGTTGAGGAACAAACTTCGTCTTGGGGTATTGATCTTCTTCCCACTCAACTCCATTGGCATTGAACTTTCATTCAAAACCAACACCTTGATTCTTCCGGTGTCTTCCTTGCTTTCGTACAATTTCCTCAAATTACTTACTTCCGGCAAGGCTCTTGTAAACAAATTTCTCTATAATTCCCTTCAATAAGCTATTTTCTTGCTCAAGTGTAACTTGGCTAAGAGAATCATTAGTGGAATCAAGAGAGCTACTAGAAGCAACAACATTGGATTTAGCATGATTGTTGTTACTACTAGATGAATAATCTTTCTTGTTCTTGTTACTAGATTTAACTTGTGGCATGTAATTAGACAAGAGTAAACACTTGGCAATGTAAGAAGAACTTTTCTTGTGAAGATCATCATTGATTGCCTTTAAAAACTCATGTTCTTGCTCAAGGTTGAGCTTTTCAAAGCGTAGCTTATCATGAGTCTTTAAAAGTTCTCAATGATCTTCCAAGGTAGTTTCATGAGCTAACTTAAGAATGTTTATTTCTTTAGTTAGATGCTCAATCTCCTTCTTATCATCGTCATTCGTTTTATCTTGATTGTCATGATTAATAGCAAGCTCATCATAGTTTTCATAACTAGAGTTGTCAACAAGTAAATCATCATCTCCTAGCAAATCATCTTCATCACTATTGAAATCAACATACTCGGGGTGTGTTACCTTCGGACCTTTAGCCATGAAGCATCTCCCAATCCCTTCATTTGGTGAGTCAAATATGTCGTAGGAGTTGGTTGTCACAAGTACTAGTCCGGCAACACCTTCATCTTGAGTATATTCGGAGTCGGAGTGAAAACTTCTTTCGGAGTGATTCTCGAAGTCGAAACCGGTTACCCATTCACCAACATGAGCTTGATGTCTTCTTTTTGTGTAGCTCCTTGATGAATTGTCCTTCCTTTCCGAGTCCTTGCTTCTCCGAGAGGGTATTCGTTCATAACGATCATCTCTACTCCTTGTCTCTCTTGATGGTGATTCTTCTCTTCTACTCCTTCTTTTGGGAGAATATTCTCTTCTTTTGTAGGGAGCCGTACACTCATTGGAATAGTGTCCGGGTATTCCACAATTGTAGCAATTATCCTCACGACTAGAAGATCTTTTGTCATTGTAGGACCTTGACTTGGAACTTCTTTCCTTGCTTCTACTCTTGTAGAACTTGTTGAAGTTCTTCACCATTAGACTCAATTCTTCATTGAAGGTTTGCTTCTCACTAGATGATGTGAGAGCATCACACGAGGCTTTGTAAGCACCACTTGACTTGTTGTGAAGCTCTTCCTTATCCTTGAGTGACATCTCATGACCAACAATTCTTCCAATAACTTCCGTTGGCTTGAGATCTTTGTAATTGGGCATCATTTGGATCAATGTGCACATGGTATCATATTTTCCATCCAAGGCTCTTAAGATCTTCTTGATGATGAATCTATCGATCATCTCTTCACTTCCTAAGCTGGCAAACTCATGTGTGATGAGAGCAAGCCTAGAGTACATTCCAGCGACACCTTCACCATCCTTCATTTTGAACTTGTCAAGCTGACTTTGAAGCACATCCAATTTGGATTCCTTGACAGATTCGGTACCTTCGTGCATATCAATCAAAGTATCCCAAATTTCCTTTGCATTCTCAAGACGGCTGATTTTGTTGAATTCTTCGGGGCACAATCCGTTGAAGAGAATATCACAAGCTTGAGCATTGTATTTTAGCATCTTCAACTCTTCCGTAGTAGCTTCACGGTTTGTTTCCCTCCCATCGAAGAATTCACCTTGCAAGCCAATACACACAATAGCCCAAACAGCGGGGTTATGTCCAATAATATGCATTTTCATATTATGCTTCCAACTAGCAAAATTTGTACCATCAAAGTAAGGACCTCTACGGTGGTAATTTCCCTCGCTAGACGCCATACTCTCCTAGGTTGTGAAACCAAGGCTATGACCACCAAAAGCTATGGAAATCAAAGCAAATGGAGACCAAAACTCTGATACCACTTGTAGGATCGAAAGTATGTCTAGAGGGGGTGATTAGACTACTTGAGCAAATAAAAATCTAGCCTTTTCCCAATTTTAGTTCTAGGCTGATTTCAGCAACTTAGCACAAGTCAAGCAATCAACCTACACATCCAGTTCTGAGAGTATAGCAGCGGAAAGTAAAACAATTGCATATGAAGGTAAAGGGAAGAGTTTGGAGTGTGCAAACGCAATTGGAGACACAAAGATTTTTGGTGTGGTTCCGATAGGTGGTGCTATCGTACATCCACATTGATGGAGACTTCAACCCATGAAGGGTAATGGTTGCGCGAGTCCATGGAGGGCTCCACCCACGAAGGGTCCACGAAGAAGCAACCTTGTCTATCCCACCATGGTCGTCGCCCACGAAGGACTTGCCTCACTCGGGTAGATCTTCACGAAGTAGGCGATCTCCTTTCCCTTACAAACTCCTTGGTTCAACTCCACAATCTTCACGGAGGCTCCCAAGTGACACCTAACCAATCTAGGAGACACCACTCTCCTAGAGGTAATAAATGGTGTGTTGATGATGAACTCCTTGCTCTTGTGCTTCAAATGATAGTCTCCCCAACACTCAACTCTCTCTCACACATGATTTGGATTTGGTGGAAATATGATTTGAGTGGAAAGCAACTTGGGGAAGGCTAGAGATCAAGATTTATGTGGTTGGAATGGAATATCTTGACCTCAACACAAGTGTAGGTGGTTCTCTCTCAGAAAAAATAGGTTGGAAGTGTAGGCATGTTCTGATGGCGCTCTCCATGAATGAAGAGTGGGTGGAGGGGTATAAATAGCCTCCACACAAAATCTAACCATTACACACAAATCACCAAACTCGGTGGGACCGAATCAAGAAACTCGGTCGGACCGATTTAGTTCAAAATGTGAACGTTAGGATTTTCGATGGGACCGACATGTCAACTCGGTGGGACCGATTTTGTTAGGGTTAGGGCATAACGTAATCTCGGTGAGACCGATTACACAAACTCGGTGAGACCAATTTTGGTAATGGGCTAATAGAGACTTGGTCAAGCAAACTCGGTGGGACCGATTCGCTCTTTCGATAGGACCAAAACGTTACGAAAGGGAAACAGACAGTTTGCATTGCAATCTCGGTGGGACCGATCGCTCATCTTAGTTTGACCGAAACATTATGAAGGCAAACAAAGAGATTACAATCCCATCTCGGTGACACTGAGATCCCTATCGGTGAGACCGAAAAGACTAGGGTTTCTGGCAGTGGCTATGTCAACTGAACTCGGTGGCGTCGGATAGAAAGATTCGGTGGGGCCGGGTTTGACTTTTGGTTTGGGACATATGTGGAAATGAGAAGGTAGTTGAGGGCTTTTGGAGCGTATCACTAAGCACTTTGAGCAAGAAACTCATTAAGCAACACCTCATCCGCTCTTAATAGTATTGGCTTTTCCTATAGACTCAATGTGATCTTGGATCACTTAAAATGAAAAGATGTAGAGTCCTGAGCTTTGAGCTTGAGCCAATCCTTTGTCCTTAGATTTTTGAGGGATCCACTTTTCTCATCCATGCCATGCCAATCATTGAGCTTTCCTAAAATGTTTATCTTTAAGTAGCATTAGCTCAATGAGCTATATGTTGTTAGGAATTACCAAAACCACCCAGGGATCGTTGCTCTTTCAAAGTTTCTTGACATAAGCATCGCATCCCCAAACTTTTAGAAACGATAGCTTAGGTTTCTTCCCAAACCATAATTCATACGGTGTCGTCTCAACGGATTTCAACGGAGCCCTATTTAAAATGAATGCGGCAATCTCTAAAGAATAACCCGAAAATGATAGCGGTAGATCGGTAAGAGACATCATAGATCGCACCATATCCAACAGAGTGTGATGATGACCCACAAGTATAGGGGATCTATCGTAGTCCTTTCGATAAGTAAGTGTGTCGAACCCAACGAGGAGCAGAAGGAAATGATAAGAGATTTTTTGCAAGGTATTCTCTGCAAGCACTGAAATTATCGGTAACAGATAGTTTTGTGATAAGACAAATGGTAACAAGCAACAAGTAATAAAAGAAAATAAGGTGCGGCAAGATGGGTCAATCCTTTTTGTAGCGAAGGACAAGCCTGGACAAACACTTATATAGAGAAAAGAGCTCCCGAGGACACATGTGAATTATCATCAAGCTAGTTTTCATCATGTTAATATGATTAACGTTTGGTACTTTGATAATTTGATATGTGGGTGGACAGGTGCTTGTGTACTGCCCTTAGTTGGACAAGTGTCCCACTTATGATTAACCCCTATTGCAAGCATCCGCAACTACAACAGAAGTATTAAGGTAAACCTAACCATATCATGAAATATATGGATCCAAATCAGCCCCTTATGAAGCAACGCATAAACTAGGGTTTAAGCTTCTGTCACTCTAGCAACCCATCATCTACTTATTACTTCCCAATGCCTCCCTCTAGGCCCAAACAATGGAGAAGTGTCATGTAGTCGACGTTCACATGACACCACTAGAGGGATGACAACATACATCTCATCAAAATATCGAACGAATACCAAATTCACATGACTATTAATAGCAAGACTTCTCCCATGTCCTCAGGAACAAACGTAACTACTCACAAAGCATATTCGTGTTCATAATCAGAGGGGTATTAATATGCATAATAGATCTGAACATATGATCTTCCACCAAGTAAACCAACTAGCATCAACTACAAGGAGTAATCAACACTACTAGCAACCCACAGGTACCAATCTAAGGTTTGGATACAAAGATTGGATACAAGAGATGAACTAGGGTTTGAGATGAGATGGTGCTGGTGAAGATGTTGATGGAAATTGGCCCCCTCCCGATGAGAGGAGTGTTGGTGATGACGATGGTGATGATTTCCCCCTCCCGGAGGGAAGTGTCCCTGGCAGAATGGCTCCGCCAAAGCCCTAGATTGGTTCCGCCTCGTGGCGGTGGAGTCTCGTCCCGAAAGCTTGCTTATGATTTTTTCTCAGACGAAAGACTTCATATAGCAGAAGATGGGCACCGGAGGGCCACCAGGGGGCCAACGAGGCAGCGGGGCGCACCCAGGGGGTAGGGCACGCCCCCACCCTCGTGGCCAGGGTGTGGGCCCCCTCTGGTATTTTTTTCGCTCACTATTTTTTTATTTCCAAAAATAACTTTCATGGAGTTTCAGGACTTTTGTAGTTGTGCAGAATAGGTCTCTCATATTTGCTCCTTTTCCAGCCCAGAATTCTAGCTGTCGGCATTCTCCCTCTTTATGTAAACCTTGTAAAATAAGAGAGAATAGGCATAAGTATTGTGACATAACGTGTAATAACAGCCCATAATGCAATAAATATCGATATAAAAGCATGATGCAAAATGGACGTATCTACTCCCCTAAGCTTAGACCTCGCTTGTCCTCAAGTGAAAGCCGAAATCGAAAAATATGTCCACATGTTTAGAGATAGAGGTGTCGACAAAAAATAAAATATGGACATGAGGGCATCATGACCATTCTTAGAACAACAACTTATATAATTATTGTCATGTGATCTCTTATGCTAAAGTAACAATTCAATCACAATTTCAAGTATGAATCATAAACTTCATTGAAAACTAACAAACTATAATCTCAGTCATAGGAAAGAGTCAATATAAGAGCTTTTCAGCAAGTCCACATACTCAACTATCAATTAGTCTTTCACAATTGCTAACACTCGCGCAATATTTATGGGTATGGAGTTTTAATGGGACACAAAGAAAGATATGGGCTTATAGTTTTGCCTCCCAACGTTTTACCTCAAGGGTAATGTCAACAATAATAGTTCATGAAAACTCACATCCAATTAGCCATATATATCAGGATCTTTCCAACACATTGCGCTTGCCAAAGGATAAAATGTAAAAAGGAAAGGTGAATATCACCATGACTCTTATATAAGGTAGAAGATAAAAGTGAAAGATAGGCCCTTCGCAGAGGGAAGCAGAGGTTGTCATGTGCTTTTATGGTTGGATGCACAAAATCTTAATGCAAAAGAACGTCACTTTATATTGCCACTTGTGATATGGACCTTTATTATGCAGTCCGTCGCTCTTATTTCTTCCACATCACAAGATCGTATAAAGCTTATTTTCTCCCACACTAATAAGTCATACATATTTAGAGAGCAATTTTTATTGCTTGCACCGATGTCAACTTACTTGAAGGATCTTACTCAATCCATAGGTAGATATGGTGGTCTCTCATGGCAAAACTAGTTTTAAGGGTATTTCGAAGCACAAGTAGTATTTCTACTTGGTGCAAAGAATTGGCTAGCATGAGAGGGAAAGGCTAGCTCAACATGTTGGATCATCCATGACAATATAATTTATCTCAGATGTAAGAAAACATAACCCATTACATTGTCTTCCTTGTCCAATGTCAACTCTTTAGCATGTCATATTTTAATGAGTGCTCACAATCATAAAAGATGTCCAAGATAGTGTGTTTATATGTGAAGACCTCTCTTTTGTTACTACTTCCTATTAATTGCAACGATGACCAAAACTATGTTTCTCAACTCTCAACAACTTTTATTCATCATACTCTTTATATGTGAAGCCATTACTCTCCACAAGATCCATATGATCTCTTTTATTTCTTTTTATTCTTTCTCTTTTATTTTATTCCCTCAAGATCATAGCAAGATAATCAAGCCCTTGACTCAACACTAATCTTTATTATATATAGCTCACGGACTCGATTACATAGAAGGATCATAAAGCAAAACTCACAACTAGATCATACTAAAACTTTATTCTACTAGATCAAGATAATACCAAAAGGATCGATCTAAGAAAAACGGTAAAGATAGGAGTGTGATGGTGATACGATACCGGGGCACTCCCCCAAGCTTGGCAGTTGCCAAGGGGAGTGCCCATACCCATGTGTTTATGTTGCTTTCCTCGAAGGTGGTGATGAAGGAGTTGTTGATGATGTAGGCTTGTCGTCCATCTTCGATGGCATAGGCTCACCATCATAGAAGGATGATCGAGTCTCTGAGATCCTCAAATCTGCAGCCAAACTCATCCTCTTGAATCTATATTCATACTCACAATTTTGGTTTTGCAGGTCATAGATCTGGGCTTGGAGGCGCTCGATTTTCTCATGAAGCTTGAAGATGGCCTCCCCCAATGTTCTTGGCTTCTAGCTTGGTGGTATTGGTGTACTCCGTGATCATTAGGTGGTTGGTGTCGAGTCCACGTTCCACCATCTCCCTGCACATGAAAACTTGTTGCTCCATTGCTTCGAGTCTTGCCTCCACGCTTCCGGTCTTCTTTGGTCCCTCAGCATCGCGGATGTGCAACAACCCCTCACGCATCTCAATGGTTTGAGGGTGTTACAGCACCTCCGCGAGGTAGGGGTTGATGACATTCTCGAAGAACTTGTCCTTGGGGGCACTTGAAGACGACATGGCGACCTAGATCTGTCAAAAAAACAGCTCGAAACAAAGACATTAGATATTTGCGTGATACGGTGGTCAAACCCTTCGAGAGATTATATAATAAATTTTTACCAACCAAAAGAAGTATCGTGCAAGAAAACGGAGTCCGGAGAGCACACGAGGTGCCCACGAGGCAGGGGGCGTGCCTCCCACCCTCGTGGAAGCCTCGTATCCTTCTCGGACTGCCTCTTATTTTCCTATTTTTCTATGTATTCCAAAACGGAGAAATATTGCCATTAGAACTGTTTTGGAGTCGGTTTACTTACCGTACCGCGTACCTATTCCTTTTCGGAGTCTGAAACGTTCCAGAAAGTGTCCCTTATGTATTCCTCCGGGGTTACGGTTTCAATAACATTAGTTTCAACATTTATAGGATTACCTAAGATATAATGTTTGATTCTTTGGCCGTTCACCACCCTCGGATTTGTGCCTTCGAAGTTGTTGATTTTTATGGCACCAGAATGATAGACCTCCTCGATAACGTAAGGACCTTCCCATTTAGAGAGAAGTTTGCCTGCAAAAAATCTTAAACGAGAGTTGTATAGTAATACATAATCACCTACATTAAACTCACGCTTTTGTATCCTTTTGTCGTGCCATCTTTTAACTTTTTCTTTAAACAGTTTGGCATTTTCATAGGCCTGGGTTCTCCATTCATCGAGTCAGCTAATGTCAAATAGCCTCTTCTCACCGGCAAGTTTAAAATCATAGTTGAGCTCTTTAATGGCCCAATATGCCTTATGTTCTAGTTCAAGAGGTAAGTGACATGATTTGCCATAAACCATTTTATACGGAGACATACCCATAGGATTTTTGTATGCAGTTCTATAAGCCCATAGTGCATCATCAAGTTTCTTGGACCAATTCTTTCTAGATCTATTAACAGTCTTTTGAAAAATTAATTTGAGCTCTCTATTACTCAATTCTACTTGACCACTAGACTGCGGGTGATAAGGAGATGCAATTCTATGATTAACATCATACTTAGCAAGCATTTTACGAAATGCACCATGAATAAAATGTGAACCACCATCAGTCATTAAATATCTAGGGACTCCAAACCTCGGAAAAATAACTTCTTTAAGCAACTTAATAGAGGTGTTATGATCAGCACTACTAGTTGGAATAGCTTCTACCCACTTAGTAACGTAATCAACAGCAACTAAGATATGTGTATAGCCATTAGAGGAAGGAAAAGGTCCCATATAAACAAAGCCCCAAACGTCAAATGGTTCAATAACAAGTGAATAATTCATAGGCATTTCTTGACGTCTACTAATATTACCAATTCTTTGACATTCATCACAAGATAAGACAAACTTACGGGCATCCTTGAAGAGAGTAGGCCAATAAAAACCGGATTGCAATACCTTATGCGTGGTTCTATCTCCAGCGTGGTGTCCTCCATAAGCTTCGGAGTGACACTTGCGTAGGATCTGTTCCTATTCATGCTTAGGTACACAACGCCTAATAACACCATCTACTCCTTCTTTATAAAGATGTGGGTCATCCAAGAAGTAATTCCTTAAATCATAGAAGAACTTTTTCTTTTGCTAGAATGTGAAACTAGGTGGTATAAACTTAGCAACAATATAATTAGCATAATCAGCATACCATGGAGCAGTACGAGAAGCGTTTACGACAGCTAATTGTTCATCAGGAAAGCTATCATCAATAGGTAGTGGGTCATCAAGAACATTTTCTAACCTAGACAAGTTGTCTGCAACGGGGTTCTTAGCTCCCTTTCTATCAATAATATGCAAATCAAATTCTTGTAGCAAGAGAACCCATCTAATAAGTCTAGGTTTAGATCCTTTCTTTTCCAAAAGGTATTTAATAGCAGCATGATCAGTGTGAATAGTTACTTTAGAATCAAGAATATAAGGTCTGAACTTATCACAAGCAAAAACAGCTGCTAAAAATTCTTTTTCGGTGGTAGCATAATTTCTTTGGGCATTGTCTAGAGTTTTACTAGCATATTAAATAACATTTAATTTCTTATCAACTCTTTGCCCTAGAACAGCACCTACAACATAATCACTAGCATCACACATAATTTCAAAGGGTAAATTCCAATCAGGTGGCTGAACAATAGGTGCAGAAATCAATGCTTACTTAAGTATTTCAAATGCTTCTACACAATCATCATCAAAGACAAAAGGAATATATTTTTGTAATAGATTAGTCAGAGGCCAAGAAATTTTTGAGAAGTCCTTAATGAACCTCCTATAAAAACCGGCATGACCAAGGAAATGTCCTTGGGACACGGCATCTTTTCAATAGCTTCAACTTTAGCTTTATCCACTTCAATACCTCTTTAAAAATTTTATGCCCCAAGACAATTCCTTCATTAAACATAAAGTGGCACTTCTCCCAATTCAAGACAAGATTAGTTTCTTCACATCTCTGCAAAACTCGATCAAGGTTGCTCAAGCAATCATCAAAAGAGGATCCATAAACGGAGAAATCGTTCATGAAAACCTCACAAATCTTTTCAAAAGTCAGAGAATATAGCCATCATACATCTTTGAAAGGTAGTAGGTGCATTACATAAACCAAAAGGCATACGTCTATAAGCAAAAGTACTGAAAGGGCAAGTAAAAGTGGTCTCTACTTGATCATCAACTGACATAGGTATTTGAGAGAAACCAGAGTAACCATCTAGAAAGCAAAAATGTGTATGTTTGGATAATCTTTCTAGCATTTGATCAATAAAAGGTAAGGGGTAATGATCTTTTTTAGTAGCCTTTTTTAATTTGCGGAAATCAATTACCATCCTATAACCTGTAATAATTCTTTGCGGAATCAATTCATCTTTATCATTAGGAACGACAGTGATACCTCCCTTCTTAGGGACACAATGGACAGGACTTACCCACTGACTATCAGCAACGGGATAAATTATACCTGCCTCAAGGAGCTTTAGTATTTCTTTTCTTACCACTTCCTTCATCTTAGGATTCAGCCGTCGTTGGTGATCAATAACTGGTTTGGCGTCTTTCTCCAAATTTATTTTGTGTTGACATAGAGTGGGGCTAATGTCCTTAAGATCGTTAAGAGAATATCCAATAGCAGCACGGTGCTTCTTCAGAGTTTTCAATAATGTCTCTTCTTCATGCTCTGAAAGGTTAGCACTAATAATAACAGGATATATCTTCTTTTCATCAAGATAAGCATATTTAAGAGTATCAGGCAATGGTTTAAGCTCAAACACGGGATCACGCTTGGGTGGAGGAGGATCCCCTATGATTTCAATAGGTAGATTGTGTTTCAGAATGGGTCCTTGTTTAAAGAATACTTCATCTATTTCCCTTCTCTCATTCATAAACATATCATTTTTATGGTCTAGCAAATATTGTTCTAAAGGATCATTAGGAGGCACAGCAATAGAAGCAAGACCAATAATTTCATCTTTACTAGGCAATTCTTCATCACGGGGTTGTCTATGAAATTTAGAAAAATTAAACTCATGAGACATATCATCCAAACCAATGGTAATAACATCCTTCTTGCAATCTATCTTAGCATTAACAGTATTCAAGAAGGGTCTACCAAATATAATGGGACAAAAGCTATCTTGAGGGGAACTAAGAACAAGGAAATCAACAGGATATTTAGCCTTCCCACACAAGACTTCAATGTCTCTAACAATCCCAATTGGTGAAATAGTATCTCTATTAGCAAGCTTAATGGTAACATCGATACCTTCTTTCTCAGCTGGTGCAATATCATGCATAATTTCTTTGTATAAGGAAATAGGTATTGCACTAGCACTAGCACCCATATCACACAAGTCATGATAACAATGATCTCCTATTTTAACGAAAATAATAGGCATGCCTACCACAGGTCTATGTTTATCTTTAGCACCAGGTTTAGCAATTCTAGCAGTCTCATGACAAAAGTAAATAACATGCCCATCAATATTATCAGCCAAGAGATCTTTAACGATAGCAATATTAGGTTCAACTTTAATTTGCTCAGGGGGTTTATGTGTCTTAATATTACTCTTGTTGACTACAGTTGAATCTTTAGCATGATCCTTAATTCTAACAGGGAAAGGTGGTTTCTCAACATAAGAAGTAGGAATAATAGGATCATTATAAGTGATAGTCTTTTCTTCAACTTTAATAGGTGAAAATACTTTTGCTTCAATGGGAGGATTATATTTAAACCACTTCTCCTTAGGGAGGTCAACATGAGTAGCAAAGGATTCATAGAAAGAAGCTACTATCTCAGAGTCAAGTCCATATTTAGTGCTAAATTTACGAAAAACATCGGCATCCATAAAAGATTTAACACAATCAAACTTAGGTGTTATACCTAACTCCTTACCTTCATTGAGATCCCAATCTTCAGAGTTGCGTTTAATTCTCTCCAATAAATTCCATTTGAATTCAATAGTCTTCATCATAAAGGAACTAGTACAAGAAGTATCGAGCATGGAGCGATTGTTGTCAGAAAGTCGAGCATAAAATTTTTGAATAATCATTTCTCTTCAGAGATCATGATTGGGGCATGAATATAACATTGACTTAAGCCTCCCCCAAGCTTGAGCGATGCTTTCTCCTTCGCGAGGCCAATAATTATATATATAATTACGATCACGATGAACAAGATGCATACGATAAAACTTCTGATGGAATTTCAATTTCAACCGTTTGTAGTCCCATGATCCCATATCATCACATAGCCTATACCATGTCAACGCATCTCCCTTCAAAGATAAAGGGAAGACCTTCTTCTTGATAACATCATCGGGCATACCTACAAGCTTAAATAATCCACAAACTTCATCCACATAGATTAAGTGTAAATCAGGATGCAATGTTCCATCTCCTGCAAAAGGATTAGCTAGTAGTTTCTCTATCATACCCGAAGGAATTTGAAAGTAAACATTTTCAGTAGGTTCAATAGGTTGAGGAGCAACTAATTTCTCTACCGGTCGGGGTGAAGATACCCCGAACAAGCCCCTCAAAGGATTACTTTCCATAGTAACAAGTGACAGTAAATTTTAGCACACTATATAAATTATTCCTTACCAAATTCCACCTACCAAAGGAGCTTCACTCCCCGGCAACGGTGCCAGAAAAGAGTCTTGATGACCCACAAGTATAGGGGATCTATCGTATTCCTTTCGATAAGTAAGAGTGTCGAACCCAACAAGGAGCAGAAGGAAATGATAAGCGGTTTTCAGCAAGGTATTCTCTGCAAGCACTGAAATTATCGGTAACAGGTAGTTTTGTGATAAGATAAATGGTAACAAGCAACAAGTAATAAAATTAAATAAGGTGCAACAAGATGAACCAATCCTTTTTGTAGCAAAGGACAAGCCTGGACAAACTCTTATATAGAGAAAAGCGCTCCCGAGGACACATGGGAATTATCGTCAAGCTAGTTTTCATCACATTCATATGATTCGCGTTCGGTACTTTGATAATTTGATATGTGGGTGGACCGGTGCTTGGGTACTGCCCTTACTTGGACAAGTATCACACTTATGATTAACCCCTATTGCAAGCATCCGCAACTACAACAAAATTATTAAGGTAAACCTAACCATAACATGAAACATATGGATCCAAATCAGCCCCTTACAAAGCAAGACATAAACTAGGGTTTAAGCTTCGGTCACTCTAGCAACCCATCAGCTACTTATTACTTCCCAATGCCTCCCTTTAGGCCCAAACAAAGGCGAAGTGTCATGTAGTTGACGTTCACATGACACCACTAGAGGGATGAGAACATACATCACATCAAAATATCGAACGAATACCAAATTCACATGACTACTAATAGCAAGACTTCTCCCATGTCCTCAGGAACAAACGTAACTACTCACAAAGCATATTCATGTTCATAATCAGAGGGGTATTAATATGCATAATAGATCTAAACATATGATCTTCCACCAAGTAAACCAACTAGCATCAACTACAAGGAGTAATCAACACTACTAGCAACCCACAGGTACCAATCTGAGGTTTGGATACAAGAGATGAACTAGGGTTTGAGATGAGATGGTGTTGGTGAAGATGTTGATGGAGATTGGCCCCCTCCTAATGAGAGGAGCATTGGTGATGAAGATGGCGATGATATCCCCCTCCCGGAGGGAAGTGTCCCCGGCAGAACAGCTCCGCCAGAGCCCTAGATTGGTTCCGCCAAGGTTCCGCCTCGTGGCGGCGGAGTCTCGTCTCGAAAGCTTGCTTATGATTTTTTCTCAGACAAAAGACTTCATATAGCATAAGATGGGCACCGGAGGGCCACCAGGGGACCCATGAGGCAGGGGGCGCGCCCAGGGGGGTAGGGCGCGCCCCCCACCCTCGTGGCTAAGGTGTGGGCCCCCTCTGGTATTTTATTCGCTCGGTATTTTTTATTATTTCCAAAAATAACTTCCATGGAGTTTCAGAACTTTTGGAGTTGTGTAGAATATGTCTCTAATATTTGCTCCTTTTCCAGTCCAGAATTCCAGCTACCGGCATTCTCCCTCTTTATGTAAACCTTGTAAAATCAGAGAGAATAGGCATAAGTATTGTGACATAATGTGTAATAACAGCCCATAATGCAATAAATATCGATATAAAAGCATGATGCAAAATGGACGTATCATGCGATTACAACGTTCGAACACACCATTACGCCGAGGTGTTCCAGGCGGCGTGAGTTGGGAAACAATTCCACATTTCCTTAAGTGCATTCCAAACTCGTGAGTCAAGTATTCTCCTCCATGATCTGATCGTAAGAACTTTATTTTCCCGTCACGTTGATTCTCTACCCCGCTCTGAAATTCCTTGAACTTTTCAAAGGTCTCAGACTTGTGTTTCGTTAAGAAGACATACCCATATCTACTTAAGTCATCAGTGAGGGTGAGAACATAACGATAGCAACCGCGAGCCTCAATGCTCATTGGACCGCACACATCAGTAAGTATGATTTCCAACAAGTTGCTTGCTCGCTCCATTGTTCCGGAGAACGGAGTCTTGGTCAGTTTGCCCATGAGGCATGGTTCACACGTGTCAAATGATTCGTAATCAAGAGACTCCCAAAGTTCATCTGCATGGAGTTTCTTCATGTGTTTGACACCAATGTGACCAAGGGGGCAGTGCCACAAGTATGTGAGACTATCATTATCAACCTTACATCTTTTGGCATTCACACTATGAATATGTGTAACATCACATTCGATATTAAATAAAAATAAACCATTGACCAGCGGGGCATGACCATAAAACATTTCTCTCATATAAATAGAACAACCATTATTCTTAGATTTAAATGAGTAGCCATCTCGCATTAAACGAGATCCAGATGCAATGTTCATGCTCAAAGCTGGCACTAAATAACAATTATTAAGGTTTAAAACTAATCCCGAAGGTAGATGTAGAGGTAGCGTGCCGACAGCGATCACATCGACCTTGGAACCATTCCCGACGCACATCGTCACCTCGTCCTTCGCCAGTCTCCGCTTATTCCGCAGCTCCCGTTTTGAGTTACAAATATGAGCAACTGCACCGGTATCAAATACACAGGAGCTACTGCGAGCGCCGGTAAGGTATACATCAATAACATGTATATCATATATACCTTTGGCGTTGCCAGCCTTCTTATCTGCTAAGTACTTGGGGCAGTTCCGTTTCCAATGACCATTTCCCTTGCAATAAAAGCACTGAGTCTCAGGCTTGGGTCCATTCTTTGGCTTCTTCCCGACAATTGACTTACCGGGCGTGGCAACTCCCTTGTCGTCCTTCTTCAAGTTCTTCTTACCCTTGCCTTTCTTGAAACTAGTTGTCTTATTCACCATCAACACTTGATGTTCCTTTTTGATCTCCACCTCCGCTGATTTCAGAATTGAATATAACTCAGGAATGGACTTCTCCATCCCTTGCATATTGTAGTTCATCACAAAGCTCTTGTAGCTAGGTGGAAGCGACTGGAGGATCATGTCAATGACTGAGTCATCTAGAAGATTAACTCCCAAATGAGACAAGCAGTTGTGCAACCTAGACATTTTGAGTATATGCTCGCTGACAGAACTGTTTTCCTCCATCTTACAACTATATAACTTGTCGGAGACTTCAGATCTCTCGACCCGGGTATGAGCTTGGAAAACCATTTTAGCTCTTCGAACATATCATATGCTCCATGTTGCTCAAAACACTTTTGGAGCCTCAGTTCTAAGTTGTAAAGCATGCCGCACTGAACCAAGGAGTAATCATCACTACACGACTGCCAGGCGTTAATAACGTCTTGAGTTGCTGGGAAAATGGGTGTGTCACCTAGCGGTGCTTAAAGGACATATGCTTTCTGGCAGCAATGAGGATGATCCGCAAGTTACGGACCCAGTCCGTATAGTTGCTACCATCGTCTTTCAGCTTGGTTTTCTCTAGGAATGCGTTGAAGTTGAGGGCAACATTAGCGTGGGCCATTTGATCTACAAGACATATCGTAAAGATATTTTTAGACAAAGTTCATGATAATTAAGTTCATCTAATCAAATTATTTAATGAACTCCCACTCAAACAGACATCCCTCTAGTCATCAAAGTGATACATGATCCGGATCGACTAGGCCGTGTCCGATCATCACGTGAGACGGACTAGTCATCAATGATGAACATCTCCATGTTGATCGCATCTACTATACGACTCATGTTCGACCTTTCGGTCTCTCATGTTCCGAGGCCATGTTTATACATGCTAGGCTCGTCAAGTCAACCTAAGTGTGATGTAGGGTAGGAACCCTAGGGGCTGATCTTTCACGAAAGGAGCGGATCCCGTGAAGAACACGAAGAACACGAGGGAAAACACGAGGGGAAACACAAGGGGAAACACGAGAGAAAAACTAAACCAACAAGAAATATTCACACATATGCTACATCCTCGAGTACATAAGAGATCACATGATCCACAATCAACAACGGACGATACAAATGGTAATCGGTCTTCTCCGTGAGGAGGTCTTGATGGTCTTCTCCGCTAGGAGGTCTTGAATCCAAAGGATCTTCTCCGAAGAGGGGCCGCAGTCTCTCTCAAGGAGTAGATCCAATGTGTATGACCAAAGCTCTATCTCAAATGAGCTACTACTTTGCTAACCCTAGAAAGGAGGAGGTGAAGGAGTATATATAGTCTAGGTCCACGAAGGGGGTAAGTGAGGGGCGAAAGGGTACATGGGCTTCGGCCAGAGTGTCTGCGCGCAGGCAGGGCCGGAAGTTCCAGGTAGGTTCTGACCAGGCTCCGGGCTATCCGGAGAGTTGGAGAGCTTGGGTCTGGTCTAGACTCCAAGGGGTAGAGGTTCTGGGTAGGCCGGAAGGTCCAGGGGCCGGAAGTTCCGGGCAGAGGCCGGACGTTCTGGGCTTTCTAGAAGCTTGTCCGCGCTTCTTCTTCCTTCTCTTCCACGCTTCCCCCGCGGATGGTGTACTTGTTCCTTGGCGCTTGCATTCCTCCTCGCCGTCCATGAAACTCCGACAATACCTATGCATGCACACGGGAGAAGTGTCAAGTAGTATACCATCCTCGAAGGGGTCAAGTGAGCATGTGTAAAGGAGATGATTCACCTTTATGTATGTGAAGTGGATATGTCACGTGGCACTTGCTGAATGAACTCTTGACATGGTGATGTCCGTTGGATGCTCCGCATCATCTCCTCCCCCTTGGGAAAGATCCAACCTCAGATCGAAATCCAAATCACCATGGGAAAGAGATGGCGTCACCGTGTAGGAGTGGTCGATCACCAAGTTCTCATCATCTTGAAGCTTGAAATGGGCACTCTCCAATGTCGCACCGTCTTGGGATTCCTTAAAACGGAGCAAAGACAACAAACACTTGGAAAAACAAATGTGGGTACCGTTAGTGCAAAACCAAGCATTCAAGCGGTGATTCATCCAACAAGTGTCGTCGTCATGCAAAGCATATGGTTTGACAAAGGAATGTGACATGGCATGTAAGCACATAAATTGGGCATAAGCAAATAAATCATGGAGACAAGCATGTAAATGTGAGGTAGTGATGCAAATATGTGTGAAAAGATAATAAGCATCTACCTCAAGTTCATAGCAAGCATTCACAAATTTCTCAATGAAAGGTCTATGGTAGGCATATGAATCGTTCACAACACCAAAGAAAATGAGATGTCTAAACACATGGGTCAAGTGCAAGACAATCCAAGCATGTGCATGGGTGTAGTGAATATCGTGTGGCACTCAACACAATGGAAAGAGAAATTGTTCATCATGTGTGAGGCAATCAAGGCAAGCATGTAGCAATCAATGGGACATGGCATATGTGAAGTGATGGCATTGTTGCAACCAAACATATGAGAGGAGCAAGTAAACCAAGAATTGGATGCAACAAACAAGGCATATATATCATGATGCATGGAACGGTGAAAATAACAAGTCGAAGGAGGATCTCTAACATGTGTGCAACCAAGTGGTCCAAGATGAACAATAAGTCTCATGGTGCAAGCAACACAAGTAGTACGATCCATAATATCCATGATCATGTTTTGGGGGTTCTCAAAAGAGAAGTATCTCACCTTGAAAGCATGTACTTGTGTGTCCTTCACAATGCCGAAACACAAGCAAAAGCAATGTAGAAGCATGTCATGGTAGAATGTATGAGGCTCGCTCTCAAGAGCTCGAATGGTCAACTCACGTGAAGTGGAAGTCGACATGAAGTCCAAGTATCCTACACATGCACACAACAAAACAAAGAACGGATGCGCATGGTAGATAAACGCATCATCCATCATGATGGTTCTCTTCTCTTGCACATAACCATTAGAAGAACAAGTGCATGAATAATAAGATGCAACAATGGCTATATTCATGACACTATGTATATGGTGCAGAGAGGTAGGACAAGCGTGCTTCACAAGGAATATGTCAAAATCTCCAATTATATGTGAGAATGCTATGGGGGCAATCTTATGAGGAAGACTAAAAGCATTGTCGCACTCAATACATGGAAAATCATCTAGCATGAGAGAGGCAACATATGGAGATATATGGCAAGAAGCAATGACAATCATGTGTAAAGCATGGAAATAGATACCATCAACCGCATGAAATGGGCAAGTATGAATCATGGGTGATGCACTACACGATGCAAACATAATAAACATGTCGTGCAAACTAGTGGAGCGAAGATGCAACACACTAGGGGAAATCATGGCAATCATGTCATGTGAGCAAATAATAGGCATAGGCAATGCACATAACATATTGCAAGCACGAACACAAAGCAAGATCATAGTATCATTATAGGGATGGGTCACAAATGGAACATGGAAATAAAAAAGCAATATCTCCACCAAGCCTGCAAATACACATACAACTAGTAGAATCAATCATCATGTGTAATGCAAAGCATGGGTGACAAATGCATGGCAAAGGCATAGTAATGAGCATATCATGCAAAGTGAACATGGAAATATGGGCAAATGATATATAATGGACAATAACCCATAACCAAGTGAGGGCCATGTAGAAGAAATGAGCGAAGTCTTCGTGCGAAGAGAGCGGTGGGAAAGATAATCCATGGGATCCCAAATCATTGTTGCTCTCTAGAGCTCATTTTGTCAACTCATGGGATTGTGAGGTTGACAAATATTCATGGGTACCTACACAAAAGAGACACAAACCAAAGAAATTGTGCACGTGGTGAATGTACACATCATCCATCATGATGTGTATGTGCATGTGAGTGTTAGCACAAGATAAGCACCGCTCAAAGAAATTTGACGCATGGTATAATAACATGTCATCCATCATGAAAGAATAGTTGTTATGTATAACACGATGGGGATGCAAATTGAGCATAAAATTATATGGCACATCAATAGCATTTTCATTCATGGGAAGCATATGGTGCACACAAGTATTTGGGTCATGCAATGAATGAGATGGATCGAAATCTCATAAAATATACGAGGAAACGATGGGGGTCTCCTCATGAGCAATATTGGAAACATCGTATGGAGAAAATGGACAACATCCAAAACAATGCATATCCGAAGCTAGGTGGTCATGGCATGGCATACGAGATAAATGATGCAACGGGAGCATATCAATATCATCACAAGAAAAACAAATGCCAATAACCATTGGCTTGTCATATATGCCATAAGTGCAAATTGGGTTAATTTTAATAGCATATGCATAGTCATTATGAAGAGATTGAAAATATGACATATGATTGATCTCATGCATAGCATATGACAAGTCAATCGGATGGGCAAACATGATGTGACCGAGAGAATTATCACAATAAATCCTATGTAACATGGCATCACAACTAATAGACTCCACATGGCAATCATCATACTCATCATAAATGGGTAAATCATCGCATGGTGATGTCGCACTAGCATGAAGCATGGTTAGAGGTTGATCGACATCATGCAAGCAATCAATGTCAAGAATGTCCACTAGTGGGACTAGAGCATCATCTTCACCTATGTTACCTTTGTCATTCCACTCATGTGGTGTAGGTGAGGTGGGAAAGACCAAATGGTGGTCATCTTCATCTTGATGGAACCATGTGGGGGGGGGTGCATCATATTCCACCATGGCCATCGTCTGGTCCAAAGGGAGGACGTAGTCGCCGCGAATCGGCATGTCATCATATATGGGACCTAGCACCAAATGAGAAGATACAATAGAGGTAGAGGTCAAGTTGTTAGAAATGCAAATGGCCTCACATGCCCTATCGACTATCACACTCTCTCTATGTGGTGGTTCACTCACTCCCTCAAAATAGGTGCACTCAAACTCACATATGGTGGGGTCACTCATCTCACTCAAGTGGTGGGGGTTGTGGCTCTCCTCACATGGGAATTGGGGCAACATGTCATATATGGGGCTAGTGGTGAAGTCACTCTCACTCTCAATATGGTGGCACAAGTCACTCAAGTCATCATACGCCATCGTGGTCGAAGGGAAAATCCCATGCTCAACCATCTCAACGCCGTCGCCGTGGATGAAGGCCGTAGATGGCACATCATCACTCTTGCGTCCTAAGATGGAAGCATCATCCTTGCTCGTCACCATGTTACTCGCCTCCAAAGCTTGGTCCTTGATGGTCTCCGTAGTCGTAGTCGTCGCCGCACCATCTTGAAAAAGAGTCGAAGTAGACTCGGCATCATCAATGCGACAAAGAGGGATGGCGGTGAAGTCGGACTTGGGAGCATCGTCTTGGAGCTCGTCGGGCTTGGACATCGTGGTGGTACTAGCCTCATGCTCGTTCTCATGGAGCATGGTCATCGCGAAGTGAGCTTGGGGTGGAGAAGCTTTGTCCTTCATGAGTTCTTGTTCCGCCTTGAGAGCACCAATGTAGTTGTCATCGAGGGACTTGTAGTTCTCGAGGAAGATCGTCTTGGATATGTCGTTGTGCAATCCCATCATGAAGTGGAACTTCATCGAAATGGGGTCGTCCACGCTGGCTCGTCGCAAGGCTTTCTTCATCTCCTTGAAGTACTCGTCGATGGACTTGGATCCTTTGTCTTTGGCCAACTCATGTCGTAGGTCTCCGAAGGTGCGTGAAGCCACCATGTGGACGTGTAGTCGTGGAAGTTCCTTGTGGCGCACTTCACTTGATCTTCGGGAGGGACTTGATGTAGCTTGAGGCAGTCGTCCATTAGGCGCTCCCACTCGAGATACTCCTTAGGTTTTTGAGTCCCATAGAAAGGAATTGTGTGGTCGATGTCTAGGTCGTAGTAGCTTGTGGAAGTCACGGACTTGAGCTTGGGGAGCTTCTCTTGAAGTGCTTGTGGGAGAAGATGCCATATGTCCATAGGCGAAGATGCCTTGAAGTCGCTTGGTGAAGATGCCAAGGGAGATGGTGAAGTCGTTGAGCGGTTGTTGGTGTTGAGCTCTTGACGTTCATGTTCTTTTTGGTGATGGTGTTGATGCCGGTGTGATCTTGCCGGAGATGGTAGCTCGGGGGCATGTGCTCTTGAGCGTCTTGTCGAAGATGAGGAAGACCGCTCTAGGACTTGATGAGGGCTTTGATCTCCTCCATTTGAGCTTGCATCTTGGCGTCGTTGGAGTTGTGTGTGGCATCGAACTCGTCGTCGTTGTTGTTGTAGACCAAAGATGAAATGCCTTGCCTATCCATCACAAGACTCGAGCAAATGTGAGTGGGAGAAAGAGAAGAACTATACCAAATGTACCTTGACCGATGTTGAAGATGGATCAATGATCACTCAATAGTGTAACAAGGAAATAGCACAATTGGTACCGATGTTGTCGATTTATCACACCTACACAATTTAGGCTTATGGTAGACCTTAGTGAGGATAGTGGCACAAAAATTTAATGCAAAATGTTAGCAAGACTCAATAAATTTGAAAGACATTCACAAATTTGCAAGTGAAACAAGTAGACCAATAGCAATATGTGGCACACGGAAACACACACACACAGAAAGATAAATGGGGTCATGCAACCAAGGAATGAGCACAAAATGTGGAATCCACGGAATACGCTCATGTTGCACAACTCAAGAGAGACGCTAGCACGATTTCTCAATAGGCGGATACGA
This sequence comes from Triticum dicoccoides, assembly GCF_002162155.2. Classification (NCBI taxonomy): domain Eukaryota; kingdom Viridiplantae; phylum Streptophyta; class Magnoliopsida; order Poales; family Poaceae; genus Triticum; species Triticum dicoccoides. Next base: position 569,027,199 of record NC_041392.1, read on the forward strand.
CACTTGTGCACAACATATAGGAGACAAAAATGCAACAACTTCTATCCCAAGTATGCTATGTATGTATGGTTCTCGGTGTTTCTCTCAAGATGATCGGATATGACAATCTTATATGCAATGTGGTATGATGCTATGGCTCTTGCTTACAAGATCTTTGTTCACTCTTTTTCTTTGCTTAAAAGCTTATTCGTTTTTTTATATGGCCACAATGCGAAATGCACAAACCAAGATAGCAATTTGGTATATACGGGAACAATCTTGTCACACAAGGGATGATATGATACCAATATGATATGGTATGTATGCAATGTATGGTATAGATCACTAATGTGCAAAAGTAACATTGCCGGCAATACTCAAATGGCTAGTCTCGATAGGCAAGTAACGCAAAATAGGCTAGGTGTTAACAATGCAATTGCAAGGGAATATACAATGGAGGGATACCACGATACCAAGATGATATGGAGGTTACCGTCCTTGGCGATGATGAGTGGCGGTGATATTGATGGAGATACCAAGATGATGGAGACTCGTCCCTAAGTAGCCAAAACACCTTAGTAAACGGAAAAACCGCGAATCAAAATCTCAAATGTCAAATGGTGGTAACGGGAATGCGGTGGTGGTTGCGGAAGCTCAATGGGATTGCGGAAATGCAAAGATGGGTTTTGCGAGTAGGCAATGCGGAAATGGAGTGTAAGGTGGTGGACTATACACGGTGTCGGTGTTGGAAACACGGTCCCTAAGTAGCCGAAACACCTTAGGAGACACAACTCACAACACAAACAAAATTGGGTTAGGTTGGGGTAGCGGAAGTGTATGGTGGGTAAGCCTATGCGGAAGTGGTGGTGGTGGTTGATGAAGAATCAACCGTCCCTAAGTATTCCAAACACCTTAGGAGACTCAAGTCACAACTCAAACAACCGCTAATGCTATCGGGAACAAAATTGGTTAGGTTGCGGAAGTCGGTGGTGGTGTAGCGGATGATGTGGTGGAAGCCCTAGGCAAAGATGGAAAAGTTCCAAAATTTTGATGGGGTAAAAAGGTGGTGAAACCAAGGTGAGGTCCTCGGGCACGTCGATAGCTTCAAAACGAGCCAAAGAACACTCAAATCGGATTTCAAAGTGAAAACTTGTGATGAAAACGGTGAAGAAGGTTGATGCTGAAATTCTGTGTAATGTTTCGGGTTAGGCCGGAAGTTCCGGGGGTCGCGGAAAAACTGCGGGGAGTCTGGGGATTTTTGAGGTTAACTTTTGGTTTAGCACGGAAGTTTCGGGGTTAGGACAGAAGTTCCAGGGGAGTCCAGAAGTTCCGGGGGTCATGGAATTTCTTTCGGGACGAACCCTAAATTCCAGATCTGAGAACGGGGGCGGAAAAACTCAATTTCTCGGGGCAAATTTGAGAAGATTTTGTGGATGGAAATGGGGGAAAAGATGGGGAAGGCTAGATCCACTTGAGACACAAAGAATCCATGGATCAAAATCAACAAAACATGATCCAAACCAACAAATCACAAAAAAAATTGGGGGCTATTTTTGGTGGGGATTTTTGAATTTAGGATGAAATCAAGCAAAAGAAGGCTAGAAAACAAAGAGGGAGGCTCCGAAATCGTGATCAATGTGGTTCATGATACCAAGATGATGTAGGGTAGGAACCCTAGGGGCCGATCTTTCACGAAAGGAGCGGATCCTGCGAAGAACATGAGGGAAAACACGAGGGGAAACACAAGGGGAAACACGAGAGAAACACTAAACCAACAAGAAATAGTCACACATATGCTAGATCCTCGAGTACATAAGAGATCACACGATCCACAATCAACAACGGACGATACAAATGGTAACCAGTCTTCTCCATGAGGAGGTCTTGATGGCCTTCTTCGCAGGGAGGTCTTCAATCCAAAGGGATCTCCTCCGAAGAGGGGTCGCGGTCTCTCTCAAGGAGTAGATCCAATGTGGATGAGCAAAGCTCTATCTCAAATGAGCTACTACTTTGCTAACCCTAGAAAGGAGGAGGTGAAGGAGTATATATATTCTAGGTCCACAAAGGGGGTAAGTGAGGGGCCAAAGGGTACATGGGCTTCGGCCCAAGTATCTGCGCGCAGGCAGGGACGGAAGTTCCGGGCAGGTTCCGGCCAGGCTCTGGGCTATCCAGAGAGTTGGCGAGCTCAGGTCTGGTCTGGTCTCCGGGGGCCGGAGGTTCCGGGTAGGCCGGAAGGTCCGGGGGCCGGAAGTTCTGGGCTTTCCAGAAGCTTGTCCGCGCTTCTTCTTCCTTCTCTTCCACGCTTCCCCCGCGGATGGTGTAGTTGTTCCTTGGCTCTTGCATTCCTCCTCGTTGTCCATGAAGCTCCGACAATACCTATGCATGCACACAGGAGAAGTGTCAAGTAGTATACCATCCTCGAAGGGGTCAAGGGAGCACGTGTAAAGGAGATGATTCACCTTTATGTGTGTGAAGTGGATGTGGCACGTGTCACTTGCCGAATGAACTCTTGACATGGTGATGTCCGTAGGATGCTCCGCATCAAAGTGTTTCACATGTGTAAATCTGGCTTACACCCGTTGTATGCGAACGTTAGAATCTATCACACCCGATCATCACGTGGTGCTTCAAAACAACGAACCTTCGCAATGGTGCACAGTTAGGGGGAACAAATCTCTTGAAATTTTAGTAAGGGATCATCTTATTTATGCTACCGTCGTTCTAAGAAAATTAGATGTAAACATGACAAACATCACATGCAAATCATAAAGTGACATGATATGACCAATATCATCTTGCGCCTTTGATCTCCATCTTCGAGGTGCGACATGATCACCTTCGTCACCGGCATGACACCATGATCTCCATAATCACGATCTCCATAATCATGATCTCCATCATCATGTGTTCATGAAGTTGTCTCGCCAACTATTACTTCTACTACTATGGCTAACGGTTAGCAATAAAGTAAAGTAATTACACGGCATTTACATTGACTCACAGGTCATACAATAAATTAAGACAACTCCTATGGCTCCTGCCGGTTGTCATACTCATCGACATGCAAGTCGTGATTCCTATTACAAGAACATGATCAATCTCATACATCACATATATCATTCATCACATCCTTTTGGCCATATCACACCAGCATACCGTACAAAAACAAGTTAGATGTCCTCTAATTGTTGTTGCATGTTTTACGTGGTTGCTATGGGTTTCTACCAAGAATGTTTCTTACCTATGAAAAAGCCACAACGGTGATATGCCAATTGCTATTTACCCTTCATAAGGACCCTCTTCATCGACTCCGATCCGACTAAAGTGGGAGAGACAAACACCCGCTAGCCACCTTATGCATCAAGTGCATGTCAGTCGGTGGAACCTGTCTCACGTAAGCGTACGTGTAAGGTCGGTCCGGACCGCTTCATCCCATAATGTCTCCGAATCAAGATAAGACTAGTAGCGGTAAGAAAATTGACCAAATCATCACCCACAACTATTTTGTGTTCTACTCGTGCATAGAATCTATGCATAGACCTAGCTCATGACGCCACCATTGGGGAATGTAGTAATAATTCAAAATTTTCCTACGTGTCACCAAGATCAATCTAGGAGATACTAGCTAAAGAGAGAGAGGGATTGCATCTTCATACCCTTCAAGATCGCTAAGCGGAAGCGTTACAAGAACGCGGTTGATGGAGTCGTACTTGCAGCGATTCAAATCGTGAAAGATCCGATCCAAGCACCGAACGGACGACACCTCCGCGTTCAACACACGTACATCTCGGGGACGTCTCCTCCTTCTTGATCCAGCAAGAGGAGAGGAGAAGTTGAGGGAGAGCTCCGGCAGCACGACGTGTGTGGTGGTGGAGCTTGCACTTCTCCGGCAGGGCTTCGCCAAGCACTACGGAGGAGGAAGAGGTGTTGGAGGGTGGAAGGGCTGCGCCAGGGGAAGGGGTGCGGCTGCCCTCCCACCCCCCCCCCCCACTATTTATAGGAGGAAGGGAAGAGGGGGTCGGCCCCCCTAGATGCATCTAGAGGGGGGCGGCGACTAGGAGGGGGAAACTTGCCCCCCAAGCAGGTGGGAGGTAACACCTCCCCCTAGAGTTTCCAACCCTAGGCGCCTTGTGCCCTTGTGGGGCGCACCAGCCCACTAGGGGGCTGGTTCCCTCCCATATTCAGCCCATTAAGTCCTCCGGGGCAGGTGGCCCACCCGGTGGTCCCTCGGACACATTTCGGTGGTCCCAGTACAATACCAATAACCCTCGAAACCATTTCGGCGACTGAAACTGGACTTCCCATATATAAATTGTAACATCCCAAAATTCTAAATTTTGGAATGTTATAATAATTAGATAGATTTGGTTGATTGTTTGATTGATTATCTGAAAGTGAGTGAATTCGAAACTTTTGAAAGTTAAATGAGAGGGAATAAAAGGACTTTCCCAAACTTTCATATTTGCTTTCTGATCTCCATGAATTCAAATTCTTTTCAACACAAAACCCTAGAGAGAAGATGACATGACTTCTTCCATTTAAAATGAAAAGGGTGTTTGAAAAATATTTGAATTCCATTGGGAAATATTTTCCAATTCAGAAACTTTATGCAACTCAATGATTTTCACGAGAGAAGATAAAATGACTTCTTCAAATTATGAAATATGAGTTGGGAGTTTCAAAGGATCAATTTCAAGTCCTTTTGGAATTAATTTTTAATTTGGATTTATTTGAGTTCTATTCAAATTATTTTTCTCCAAAAATAAAATATATGGAAAATAGGGTAACATGATTCCCTACAATAGAAAATTGGAGAAAAATTAATTTGAAATCATTTTGGTTTTTTTAAATGATTTTGTTGGATTTTAATAGACTAGTAGAACTGTTTGAATTATTAGAATTTATGTGTATTTTATTTAATGCAAGAAAAATGTTCACGTTGTAGGGAATCTTTTTCTGAAAATTTTGATATATAATATGCCTATATTATATTTTTATTTATTTTGCTTTTATCATTTTATTTGTCTGGAAATGTTTTTTTTAAAAAAACTCCTTCTCCGACTGGGCCGGCCCAGCCAACCGGGCCAGGCCGCTGCCCAGCCGCACCGCACCGCCCCCAAGCTCGGGACAGAGTCCCGAGCATCGCCGCCGCCAGCCGGAGTCCGGCCGGACTCCGCGTCGACCTCGCCCCTCCCCCACGCCACCGCCCTCCCCTGCCATCTTTAAAAGGCCACCCCGGGACCCCTGGGTCCTGTTTTCGCCGCCGCCGCCGCCCATCGCCAGATCCGCCGCCGCTGCCGCCGTTCAACCGCCGCCGTGCTGCATCATCGCCGCAGCCGCCCCTCGCCCGCGCCCCAGCGTACCCGTCGCCCCGCGCCGCCTCTCCCCGTGCGCCTCGTCGTCTCCTTCGACGACCGGAGCCGCCGCTGGAGCCCCGCGCCGCCTCGCCGGAGATCGCCGGAGTAACCACCGTCATCGCCGGTTCTTTTGGGTGAACCGGTATAAACCGCAACCCGCCTCGGTTTTATTTTAAGTTCGTTTTTTTTAAAACCTAGACTAGATCTATTTTTTAGGTTTTAATAAACAGCGAACGTCCACTGTTTAGACCATATAAGCGAACGTTCGCCTTTTAGTCTTTTTCTTTTTCTGTTATTTTCGGCCAGGGACCTAGTTGTGAATACTTTATTTATAGAATAGTCCCTGCACTTCAAACGATCATTACTTTTTACTCATTTATCCAAATCCAACGAAACCAACGCTCACGTCTTCGTTATGATCTCCTCTATCCAGTAATCCAACTCAAAGATGTTTTTGAAAAGTTTAAAATTTAAATTAGATCAGATTTGAATTCAAACTTCGTTTGATCATAACTTGAGTTTCGTAGCTCCGTTTGAGTTGATTCTTTTTGCAAATTGAAGCTCTTGACCTAAACTTTCTGATAAGGACAAATTCACATAATCTTGGTACTGTTAGAATTTGTTTTACATTGCAAGAGTTATTTGCTTGGTTTTGATGTTTTCCGAATCGTCTTCTTTGTTCTTTCTAATCTTTTGAGTGATTGCTCATGTGTGGTTACTATTGCTTGCTTACGATAGATTGACCGGAGTGTGAAGAGTAGAACTATCAAGAGTTTTGAGTGCGAATCATCTTCATCAACATTGCAGGCAAGTTCACACCTTGATCATACCCCCCTTTCATACCCAGTTTTATTGCATTAGATCAATCCTCAAACATTGCATGATTAGGATCTAATTAAATTGTGGGATGGGAAGTAGTTGAGGTAGTACCTATTACCTGTTTGTTATCCAACCCTTGGGAGTTACTATTACGTTATGCTTATAGTGCCATGATATGCTCGTAGACGTGGATTGGGTTTTGAGAGTATCCATGACCGATGTGAGATTGTTAATTAATGGTCTACTTAAGGTGGCAACTTAAACACACATCTGGGTGGATTGAGGCACCTGGTTATTCTAGGATTGCCTGTCTAGGCACCTGGGTAATCCTGGATTTGCCTGTTTTCTTTTGGACCGCCACCCAGGCTCAAAGGGATCATGAGATTTTTCAAACTAGGAACTTCCGTGTGCAGCCACAAGCCATTATGGGCTCTGGCATAGTTGATTAAGTCGTGCGAACTCTTACAGGGTAGACTAGCAGATGTAGGGGAAAATAGGTGTACCGGTCTATCCATCGTAAGGTGCTAGCACTTCTGAAAGACTGTGTCTCGGTCATCCGTTTCTCAAACACCATGTAGCGCGAGAAATCCAACGGAGGCGATCGAGTCTTGTGGGGAAAAGTGCGCAAACCTCTGCAGAGTGTACAAACTAATCATGATTAGCCGTGTCCCCGGTTATGGACATCTTGAGTATCTAGTTCTTGGATTATCCTGTTGATCTCATCACATTACTTTAAATGAATATTGCTGGGTTTTAATGATGTTACTTAATTGGGATTGAGAATTCTGTCAACCATTCTCAATGTTCAACAACCACCATGATAGTTAAATAAAATTTATTCCTTTGCAGTAGGGAAAAATTGGCTTTTCGCAAAAACCTTATAACCATAGAGCTTTTCCACCAGCCAAATATGCATGTAGTGATAGCCTTTATTCATCATTCTCTATGGTGTGAATTTGCCAGTACATTCAATGTACTGACCCTCTGTGGTTGCAACGTCTCATGTTGCAGGATTATCTTACGACGAGTAAGTGATACGTTAGGGTTACGATTTCTACACTCAACTTTTGCCGTTGGTGTTGATGGGAATCCATAACCTTGTTACTTCCGCTATTTTGGATTTGTGGTAATAGTATTTACGTTACTTTTACATGTGATTTACCTCTGTTATAAATCCTCGTGTACTGTGTGTGTTAGCATACCGATCCAGGGATGACACTTAAGCACAGAGACTTGACCCATTCGGGTCGGGTCGCTACATAAATCTTCACCTCTGGACCATTCCATAACTCCTCGTGACGTCTGGATCTCATCCGGGACTCTGAACAACCTTCGGTAACCACATACAATTTCCCATAACAACTCTAGCGTCACCGAACCTTAAGTGTGTAGACCCTACGGGTTCGGGAACCATGCAGACATGACCGAGACATCTCTCCGGCCAGTAACCAACAGCGGGATCTGGATACCCATGTTGGCTCCCACATGTTCCACGATGATCTCATCAGATGAACCACGATGTATGGGATTCAATCAATCTTGTATACAATTCCCTTTGTCCATCGGTATGTTACTTGCCCGAGATTCAATCGTCGGTATCCCCATACCTCGTTCAATCTCGTTACCGGCAAGTCTCTTTACTCGTTTTGTAACGCATGATCCCATGGCTAAATCCTTAGTCACATTGAGCTTGTTATGATGATGCATTATCGAGTGGGCCCAGAGATACCTCTCCGTCATACGGAGTGACAAATCCCAGTCTCGATTCGTGCCGACCCAACAAACACTTTTGGAGATACCTGTAGTGCACCTTTATAGCCACCCAGTTACGTTGTGACGTTTGATACACCCAAAGAATTCCTACGGTATCCGGGAGTTGCACAATCTCATGGTCTAATGAAATGGTACTTGACATTAGAAAATCTCTAGCAAACGAACTACACGATCTTGTGCTATGCTTATGATTGGTTCTTGTCCATCACATCATTCTCCTAATGATGTGATCCCATTATCAACGACATCCAATGTCCATGGTCAGGAAACCACAACCATCTATTGATCAACGAGCTAGTCAACTAGAGGCTCACTAGGGACATGTTGTGGTCTATGTATTCACACATGTATTACGGTTTTCAATTAATACAATTATAGCATGAACAATAGATAATTACCATGAACAAGGAAATATAATAATAACCACTTTATTATTGCCTCTAGGGCATATTTCCAACAATATTGACCATATGGTTGTTGGCCCTCAGCCTCTTAACATGTGATAGTTGTTACTATGTTAAGTATGCATATATATATGGACCATATGGTTGTCAAAACCGTGTTACAAAGATCCTCCTTTTGTTGAATAGTGTAACCACTATATATATGTTACTCAAATGTTATTAGCCAAGTTCTTAAATTTTCATGGAAAGTATTAGTATCATAAACAGTTCATTGAGTTTAAGCATGTGCCCGATGTCCAGAAGGCATTTGCATATTAACTGTCCATATTGCAAATTCACACACGTGTTAACATAAGGAAACGTATGTATAACTTACTAATCATCACACACGAGTACTCGCAGACGCATCGTGTGTGATACTCCTAGCCACCGCAAGCAAGTAGTTTGCAATTTTCAAAGTTTTTTGTACACACAGAATCGCACATGAATTAACTGTAGTAACCGTCTATGTTCTAATTTCTCAACGCAAACAGTTCATCTGAGTCGGCTGTTTGCCGCGTAACACATACATCTTGTTTACATGACTCGTTTGTGTTCTTTTGGCTCATCGCAAACAGTTCATCTATGTGAACTCTATGCCGCTATATGATAACCCACAAGTATAGGGGATCGCAACAGCTTTCGAGGGTAGAGTATTCAACCCAAATTTATTGATTCGACACAAGGGGAGCCAAAGAATATTCTCAAGTATTAGCAGCTGAGGTGTCAATTCAACCACACCTGGAAACTTAGTATCGCAGCAAAGTGTTTAGTAGCAAAGTAATATGATTGTGGTGGTAGCGGCAACAAAAGTAAAGAAAGCAAAAGTAATGTTTTTGGTATTTTGTAGTGACTGTAATAGTAGTAGCAGGAAAGTAAATAAGCGTAAACCAGTATATGGAAAACTCATAGGCACTGGACCAGTAATGGATAATTATGCCGGATGCGGTTCATCATGTAACAGTCATAACATAGGGTGACACAGAACTAGCTCCAATTCATCAATGTAATGTAGGCATGTATTCTGTATATAGTCATACGTGCTTATGGAAAAGAACTTGCATGACATCTTTTGTCCTACCCTCCCATGGCAGCGGGGTCCTATTGGAAACTAAGGGATATTAAGGCCTCCTTTTAATAGAGAACCGGAACAAAGCATTAGCACATAGTGAATACATGGACTCCTCAAACTAAGGTCATCACCAGGAGTGGTCCCGATTATTGTCACTTCGGGGTTGCCGGATCATAACACATAGTAGGTGACTATAGAATTGCAAGATAGGATCAAGAACTCACATATATTCATGGAAACATAATAGGTTCATATCTGAAATCATGGCAATCGGGCCCTAGTGACAAGCATTAAGCATAGCAAAGTCATAGCAACATCAATCTCAGAACATAGTGGATACTAGGGATCAAACCCTAACAAAACTAACTCGATTACATGATAAATAACATCCAACCCATCACCGCCCAGCAAGCCTACGATGGAATTACTCACGCACGGCGGTGAGCATCATGAAATTGGTGATGGAGGATGGTTGATGATGACGGCGGCGATGAATCCCCCTCTTCGGAGCCCCGAACGGACTCCAGATCAGCCCTCTCGAGAGGTTTTAGGGCTTGGCGGCGGCTCCGTATCATAAAACGTGATGATTTCTTCTCTCTGATTTTTTCTCTCTGAAAGCAAATATATAGAGTTGGAGTTGGCGTCGGACGGCATCCAGGGGGCCCACGAGGTAGGGGGCGCGCCCTAGGGGGGCGCGCCCCCACCCTCGTGAGAAGAGTGTGGGCCCCCTGGTCTTCATCTTTGGCGATGATTTTTTATTATTTTTTCTAAGATGTTCCGTGGAGTTTCAGGTCATTCCGAGAATATTTGTTTTCTGCACATAAAACAACACCATGGCAATTCTGCTGAAAACAACGTTAGTCCGGGTTAGTTCCATTCAAATCATACAAGTTAGAGTCCAAAACAAGGGAAAAAGTGTTTGGAAAAGTAGATACGACGGAGACGTATCAACTCCCCCAAGCTTAAACCCTTGCTTGTCCTCAAGCAATTCAGTTGTCAAACTGAAAGAAAGAAACAAAAACTTTTACAAACTCTGTTTGCTCTTGTTGTTGTAAATATGTAAAGCCAGCATTCAAGTTTTCAGCATAGATCATAACTAACCGAATTTGCAATAATTCTCAGGTCTCATAATTACTCATATCAGTAGCATAATCAACTAGCAAGCCATAATAATAAATCTCCGATGGCAACACTTTCTCAAAACAATCATAATATAATATAACAAGATGGTATCTCGCTAGCCCTTTATGAGACCGCAAAACATAAATGTAGAGCACCTTTAAAGATCAAGGACTGACTAGACATTGTAATTCATGGTAAAAGAGATCCAATCATAGTCATACCCAATATAAATTAACAGTGATGAATGCAAATGATAGCTGTGCTCTCCAGCTAGTGCTTTTTAATAAGAGGGTGATGACTCAACATAAAAGTAAATGGATAGGCCCTTCGCAGAGGGAAGCGGGGATTTGTAGAGGTGCCAGAGCTTGGTTTTTAAATAGAGATAAATTGCATTTTGAGCGGTATACTTTCATTGTCAACGTAACAACCAAGAGATGGTGACATCTTCCATGCTACACAAATTATAGGCGGTTCCCAAACAGAATGGTAAAGTTTATACTCCCCCTCCACCAACCAGCATCAATCCATGGCTTGCTCGAAACAACGAGTGCCTCCAACATACATCAGGTCCTAGGGGGAGTTTTGTTTGCAATTAATTTTGATTTGGTTTGCATAAAGCATGGGACTGGGCATCCCGATGACCAGCCATTTTCTCGTGAGTGAGGAGCAGAGTCCACTCCTCTTGAGAATAACCCGCCTAACACGGAAGATAAGGACAGCCTTGGTTGATACATGAGCTATTCGAGTATACAAAATAGAATGATTATTTGAAGGTTTAGAGTTTGGCAGATACAAATTTACTTGGAACGGCAGGTAGATACCGCATATAGAAAGGTATGGTGGACTCATCTGGAATAACAATGGGGTTTAAGGGATTGGATGCATAAGCAGTATTCCTGCTTAGTGCAGGTGAAGGCTAGCAAAAGACTGGGAAGCGACCAACTAGAGAGCGACAACAACCATGTACATGCATTAAAATTAATAAACATTGGATGCAAGCATGAGTAGGATATAATCCACCATGAACATAAATATCGTGAAGGCTATGTTGATTTTGTTTCAACTACATGCGTGAACATGTGTCAAGTCAAGTCACTTAAATCATTCAAAGGAGGATACCACCCCATCATACCACATCATAATATCTCAATAGCATGTTGGCACACAAGGTAAACCATTATAACTCATAACTAATCAAGCATGGCACAAGCGACTACGATCTCTAATTGTCATTGCAAACATGTTTATTCATAATAAGCTGAATCAAGAACGAGGGACCCATCATATTTGCAAAAACAAAAGAGGTCGAGTTCATACCAGCTTTTCTCATCTCAGTCAGTCCATCATATATCATCATAATTGCCTTTCACTTGCACGACCGAACGGTGTGAATAATAATAAGAGTGTACGTGCATTGGACTAAGCTGGAATCTGTGAGCATTCAATAAACAGCAAAAGACAAGGCAATATGGGCTCTTGGTTAAATCAACAATAATGCATATAAGAGCCACTTCAACAATTTAATTATGGTCTTCTCCTACTGACCCCCAAAGAAAAGAAAAGAAATAAAACTATTTACACGGGAAAGCTCCCAACAAGCAAAAGAAGAACAGGAAATATTTTTGGATTTTCTTTTTAATTATTACTACTACAGCAGAAAAATAAACTACTGCTAATTTTTCTGGTTTTTCTTAAGGTTTAACAAACACACAAGAAGAAAGCAGGAAAAAGAAAATAAACTAGCATGGATATTAAAGTGAAAAAGTATGAGCACTGACATCTAGCAATGAGTGTGTGTGAGCATAAATGTAATGTCGGTGAGAAATATGTACTCCCCCAAGCTTAGGCTTTTGGCCTAAGTTGGTCTATGGCCACGGCTGGCCTGGCGGATATCCACCATAATAGTTGTTGCGGTCGTACTGCGATGAGGAAGAAGAAGGCTCCGACTGCCACTGGCTGGCAATCATCTCCGGATCCCACTGATAGCTAGACTGCCCTGAAGGATCAAATTGTGGTTCCGGTTCTGGCTCCTCGGCTGGTGCAGGGTTCCGGTAGGCGTGAATAGCCATCCACGGAACAAGGTACGTGCCTACCGTCAAATCAAACAAAGAAGGAGCAAGCAGGATGATAGTCTCAGGATGATGTTTGTTAAAGAACAATTGATATTTAAGCTCTCCTGCCCTATTCTTAACAATAAAATCATGTGCCACCATACTTTTATGATCTAGATAAACACGGGGCAGCACCTTTTCTTCCTTCTCAGCATGCCTAATAGGTATGTTAAAATGGGCAGCTAGGCGTGTAGCATAGATGCCTCCAAATATGGGACCTTTGGTACGGTTCATATTTAATCGTCTAGCAATAATACCACCCATACTAAAAGTGTTATCACTGTTTAAACATTGGAGCATAATTATATCAGGGATACTAAGGTTTCCACAGTTTTCGCGTCCAATTAAACAACGACTAGCAAATAATGCAAAGTAACGTAAAACAGGAAAAGTATGCTAGTGATTCGTGCATCGGAAACCTTCCTTTCTCCTATAGTGATATTATTAATAAATCCCTCCACATCATCATGATGTGGTTCTTCTGTCTTGCCCTCAAAAGGGACTAAACAGATCTGACAGAAATCATAAAGTGACATCTCCTTATGCTCATCATATAAATGAAACTCCACCGTAGGTGGTGAGTTCCTAGAATGAAAATGAAAGTTTTGCACAAAGGTATTTGTGAGTAAGAGATACTGATCGCATTGGTTGTGGAGGAAAGCGGTGAGGCCTGCATTGTGAGCCAATTCATGAAAATCTTCATAGATACCAGCCGCTCTCAAGAAATCATCAGAAGGCCATTCACACGCCCGAATCTCTGTGGTGTGCGGCAAATTATACTTAGGCTTCGGTGCCTTTTCCTTCGAGCTTTGGCTCGATGAGCGCCTCAAAAATCTCCTCATTATTTTTCTGAAATAATCTGAAAGTTTTAGTAACTACAAAATAAAAGTAACCAAACTCAATAAAACTGATAGCAACTACTCCTACAAGTGCCTAGAGCCTAAATCAAGCATTAGAACTACTTGGAACCATATAAATTTGACATGCAAGCTTAAGAACATGGTCACCTATGCAGCACAAATTTGCAAAGAATAAAGCACTACAACAAAAACTAATTGGACCAATGGAGGAGTCACATACCAAGGAACAATCTCCCCAAGCAGTTTTGCGAGAGGTGCTTTGAGCAAGGGGATCGAAAATCACAGCAAAAGTGGCTGGAACTCGTGCTTGAGTTGGTTTTTCGGGTCTGTGTGAGACAGAGGAAGAAGATGGGTGCGGGGATAAGTGGAGGAGGGCCACCGTGGGCCCACGAGGCAGGGGGCGCGCCCACCACCCTCATGGCCAAGTGGCAGCTCCTCCCGCGGTAATTTTTGCACAGTAAATCCTCAAATATTCCCGAAAAAATCATATTAAATTGGCGTGTCATTCTGAGGACTTTTATTTTCGGGATATTTTTATATTGCACGGATAAGTCAGGAAACAGACAGAAAAATAATATGTTTACTTTATTTAATATAAACAACAGAAAGTAAAAGTGGGGTATAGAAGGTTGTGCTTCTAGTTTCATCCATCTCATGCTCATCAAAAAGAATCCACTAACAAGGTTGATCAAGTCTTGTTAACAAACTCATTTTGATAATCATGAAACTGGAGAAATTTCGAATAACACTAAGTTACCTCAACGGGGATATGCACATCCCCTATAATAAGAATATCATATTTCTTCTTGACAGTAAGAAGAGGAAATTCAAAACCTCCAAATATAATCGATGGAATTTTTCCAATAGAGTTGATACTATAAACTTGAGGTTGTTTCCTCGGAAAGTGTACCATATGCTCATTACCATTAACATGAAAAGTGACATTGCCTTTGTTGCAATCAATAACAGCCCCTACAGTATTAAGAAAAGGTCTTCCAAGAATAATAGACATACTATCATCCTCGGGAATATCAAGTATAACAAAATCCGTTAAAATAGTAATGTTTGCAACCACAACAGGCACATCCTCACAGATACTGATAGGTATAGCAGTTGATTTATTAGCCATTTGCAAAGATATTTCAGTAGGTGTCAACTTATTCAAGTCAAGTCTACGATATAAAGAGAGAGGCATAACACTAACACCGGCTCCAAGATCACATAAAGCAGTTTTAATATAATTTCTTTTAATGGAGCAAGGTATAGTAGGTACTCCGGGGTCTCCAAGTTTCTTTGGTATTCCACCCTTAAAAGTATAATTAGCAAGCATGGTGGAAATCTCAGCTTCTGGTATCTTTATTTTATTAGTAATGATATTCTTCATATATTTAGCATAAGGATTTGTTTTGAGCACATCCATTAATCGCATACGCAAAAAAATAGGCCTAATCATTTCAGCAAAGTGCTCAAAATCCTCATCATCCTTTTTCTTGGATGGTTTCGGAGGAAAAGGCATGGGTTTCTGAACCCAAGGTTCCCTTTCTTTACCATGTTTCCTAGCAACAAAGTCTCTTTTATCATAACGTTGATTCTTTGGTTGTGGGTTATCAAGATCAACAGCAGGTTCAATTTCTACATCATTATCATTACTAGGTTGAGCATCATCATGAACATCATCATTAATATTTTTATTAGGTTCATGTTCATTGCCAGATTGTGTTTCAGCATCAGACATAGATATATCATTTGGATTATCAGGTGGTTCAGCAATAGGTTCACTAGAAGTTTGCACAGTTCTATCATTTTTCTTCTTCCTCTTTTTAGAAGAACTAGGAACATCAATATTATTTCTTTGAGAATCTTGCTCAATTCTCTTAGGGTGGCCTTCAGGATACAAAGGTTCTTGAGTCATTCTACCAGTTCTAGTAGCCACTTTAATAGCATAATCATTTTTCTTACTATTCATTTCATCAAGCACTTCTTTTTGAGCCTTAAGTACTTGTTCTAGTTGAGTGGTAACCATAGAAGCATGTTTGCTAACAAGTTTAAGTTCACCTTTAATATTAGCCATATAATCACCCAAGCGTCTAATCATATAAGCATTTTATTTTAATTGTCTACCAAAATAAGCATTGAAGTCGTCTTGCTTAAACATAAAGTCATCAAACTCATCCAAGCACTGACTAGCAATTTTAGTAGGAGGGACTTCAGCTTTATCATATCTATAGAGAGAGTTTACCTTTACTACATGTGTCGGGATATCGGGATCAGGAGGTTCTTCAATAAATAAAGAATTGAGATCATAAGTTTCTTCAACAGGCGGTGAATTAAGACCATGTATTTCTTCAATAGGAGGTAAATTCTTAACGTCTTTAGCTTTAATACCTTTTTCTTTCAAAGATTTCTTTGCCTCTTGCATATCTTCGGGACTGAGAAATAGAACACCTCTCTTCTTCGGAGTTGGTTTCAGAATAGGCTCATTAATTGGAGCAGGAGCTGGCTCAGGAGGTGCCCAATTATTTTCATTTGTCAACATATTATTCATTAGGATTTTAGCTTCATCCGGTGTTCTTTCCCTGAAAAGAGAACCAACACAACTATCCAGGTAATCTCTGGAAGCATCGGTTAGTCCATTATAAAAGATATCAAGTATTTCGGGTTTCTTAAGAGGATGATCAGGCAAAGCATTAAGTAACTTGAGAAGCCTCCACCAAGCTTGTGGGAGACTCTCTTCTTCAATTTGCACAAAATTATATATATCCCTCAAAGCAGCTTGTTTCTTATGAGCAAGGAAATATTTAGCAGAGAAGTAATAAATCCTATCCTGGGGACTACGCACACAACCAGGATCAAGACAATTAAACCATATCTTAGCATCACCCTTTAATGAGAATGGAAGTATTTTAAGTATATAGAAGTAACGCGATCTCTCATCATTAGTGAGCAGGGTAGCTATATCATTTAACTTAGTAAGATGTGCCACAACAGTTTCAGATTCATAGCCATAAAACGGATCAGATTCAACCGAAGTAATTATATCAGGATCAACAGAGAATTCATAATCCTTATTAGGAACAAAAAAAGGTGAAGTAGCAAAAGCAGGGTCGGGTTTCATTTTATCTCTAAGTGATTCTTTGTTCCATTTAATTAATAACCTCTTAAGCTCGTATGTATCTTTGCAAGCTAAAATAGCGGCAGAAGATTCCATATCAAAAAGATAGCCCTCAGGAATAACAGGCATATTTTCATCATCACTATCATCATCGTATTCAGATTCAATAATTTCTTTTTCTCTAGCCCTAGCAATTTGTGCATCAAGAAATTCACTAAGGGGCACAGTAGTATCAGGCATAGAAGCAGTTTCATCATAAGTATCATGCATAGCAGAAGTGGCATCATCAATAACATGCGACATATCAGATCGAATAGCAGAAGCAGATGTAGGTGTCGCAAACTTACTCATAACAGAAGGTGAATCAAGTGCAGAGCTATATGTCAGTTCCTTACCTCCCCTCGTAGTTGAGGGATAAATCTTGGTTTTTGGATCTCTCAAGTTCTTCATAATGATAAGCAGATATAAATCCCAAGTGACTCAAAGAATAGAGCTATGCTCCCCGGCAACGGCGCCAGAAATTTGTCTTGATAACCCACAAGTATAGGGGATCACAATAGCTTTCGAGGGTAGAGTATTCAACCCAAATTTATTGATTAGACACAAGGGGAGCCAAAGAATATTCTCAAGTATTAGCAGCTGAGTTGTCAATTCAACCACACCTGGAAACTTAGTATCTGCAGCAAAGTGTTTAGTAGCAAAGTAATATGATAGTGGTGGTAGCGGCAACAAAAGTAAAGACAGCAAAAGTAATGTTTTTGGTATTTTGTAGTGGCTGTAACAGTAGCAGCAGGAAAGTAAATAAGCATAAACCAGTATATGGAAAACTCGTAGCCACCGGATCAGTAATGGATAATTATGCCGGATGCGGTTC
The DNA here is from genome assembly GCF_002162155.2 of Triticum dicoccoides. NCBI lineage: Eukaryota > Viridiplantae > Streptophyta > Magnoliopsida > Poales > Poaceae > Triticum > Triticum dicoccoides. The sequence goes on from NC_041392.1 coordinate 569,044,721, forward strand.
ATCATGTAACAGTCATAACATAGGGTGACACAGAACTAGCTCCAATTCATCAATGTAATGTAGGCATGTATTCCGTATATAGTCATACGTGCTTAGGAAAAGAACTTGCATGACATCTTTTGTCCTACCCTCCTGAGGCAGCGGGGTCCTATTGGAAACTAAGGGATATTAAGGCCTCCTTTTAATAGAGAACCGGAACAAAGCATTAGCATATAGTGAATACATGAACTCCTGAAACTAAGGTCATCACCGGGAGTGGTCCCGATTATTGTCACTTCGGGGTTGCCGGATCATAACACATAGTAGGTGACTATAGACTTGCAAGATAGGATCAAGAACTCACATATATTCATGGAAAAATAATAGGTTCATATCTGAAATCATGGCACTTGGGCCCTAGTGACAAGCATTAAGCATAGCAAAGTCATCGCAACATCAAACTCAGAACATAGTGGATACTAGGGATCAAACCCTAACAAAACTAACTCGATTACATGATAAATCTCATCCAACCCATCACCGTCCAGCAAGCCTACGACGGAATTACTCACGCATGGCGGTGATCATCATGAAATTGGTGATGGAGGATGGTTGATGATGATGACGGCGACGAATCCCCCTCTCTGGAGCCCCGAACGGACTCCAAATCAGCCCTCCCGAGAGGTTTTAGGGCTTGGCGGCGGCTCTGTATCGTAAAATGTGATGATTTATTCTCTCTGGTTTTTTTCTCTCTGAAAGCAAATATATAGAGTTGGAGTTGGCATCGGAGGGCATCCAAGGGGCCCACAAGGTAGGGGGTGCGCCCTAGGGGGGGCACCCTCGTGAGAAGGGTGTGGGCCCCTTGGTCTTCATCATTGGCGAGGACTTTTTATTATTTTTTCTAAGATGTTCCGTGGAGTTTCAGGTCATTCCGAGAATATTTGTTTTCTGCACATAAAACAACACCATGGCAATTCTGCTGAAAACAGTGTCAGTCCGGGTTAGTTCCATTCAAATCATACAAGTTAGAGTCCAAAACAAGGGCAAAAGTGTTTGGAAAAGTAGATACGACGGAGACGTATCACTATCACACACATCTTGTTAAGTTGAACCATTTCTGTTGTGTTCTCTAATCAAAAAAAGTTCGTCCGAGTGAACCATATGCCGTATATCACACAAACCTTGATCTGGCTAACCATTTCTGTTGCACCCCCTAATAGAAAATAGTTCATCTAAGCGAACTGTATGCCGTATATCGCACACACCTTGATATGGCTGCCTGTTTCTGTTGTTTTGTCTCATCGCAAACAGTTCAGATGGATCAATCATGTGCCCTGCATCGCACACGCAACTAAAATTGGAACCGTGTTTGATGTCTCCGCCATCGCAAACGTCTTGCATATTTTTTGATGGTTTTTTACATCACCGTTTGCGATTAATGCATCACACATAGTTTCATCAAAGTGTCTCCGATCGTAGTGTCGTGTTAGCAGCATTCTGCAGTAGTGATGTCTTTTTGGATAGTTTGTCGAATACTCTCATGCTTCACTTATATTATTTTGAGAGTTTATAATATGATGAAAATTTGCACAAGCTATGAAATTGGTCCAAATATGATGAATAACCAAGAAGGATATAATAAAAACTTTCATGTAGATCATTGGATATGATAAGTTTGATTCCTTGCAATAGTTTTGTGATATGGAGATAATAATATGTGAGTCATGTTGGTGAGTAACTCTGCTTTAGTAGGAATATTGGTGTTAAGGTTTGTGATTCCCTATGCAAGCACGAAAGTCAATAGTTATGCAATGAAGTTATATCCTACTTGTGGTGCATTATTCGGTGTTAGTTATGTGTAATGCTCGTTTAAGATCGTTTTCGTTTTTGGGTTGGTTGCTTCTCAATCTATTTGCTAGCCTTTCCTTGCACTAAGCGGGAATACTACTTGTGCATCCAAACTCCTTAAACCAAGTAGTTCCAAATGAGTCCACCATAGCTACCTATATGCGGTATTTCTATGTCGTTCCAAGTAAATTTGTGTGCGCCAATTCTAATTTTCAAAATGAATTTCCTTTTTGTGCGCCTGTACCGCTCATGAAGCGGCACGGGGTGGCCAATATTTTCCATGCTAGATATGTTATTCTCAAGATGAGTGTTTATTCACTTGTCATTGCACTAGAGTGTGGCAAGTAATAGGGATGCCTAGTCCGAAATGAAAAAAAAATATTTATGTTGTCAATAATAAATTCCTTGGAAAGTGTTGGTATGGAGGGCACCCATGGATACGGCTAGCCATGGAATGTGAAAGAATGGTGGAAAAGGAATAAAGTTTATTTTATATTTGGGAACCTCCTATGATTTATCTGGCATGGAAAGTATTGGGAATTCGTGGTCATTTTCGTTGATGGAAAAGCATGCCTCTCAAAATAATTTTATTTCTCAATTTAAGCTTTGAGCTCTGGCACCTCTATAAATCTATGCTTCCCTCTGTGAAGGGCCTATCTATTTACTTTATGAAATTTTAATTTTTTTCGAGTCTCCATCTTCTCTTATAAAGCACCAACTAGGGAACACTATTATCATACTTGTGCATTGGGCATAGTCAATATTCGAGTGTGTTTAATGAATGGATCAATGATTGAGCATAATGGGCTAGGGATAGCTTTTTTCGGTGTTGATATTTTGAAAGACATGGTTGCTTGTTGATATGCTTGAGTATTGATATATTCATGTCAAATTATAGACTATTTCTTTGAATCATTCGAGTCCAAATGTCAACGCTATAAAAGGAAAGAGTATATAGGGAATATGGTAGGTAGCATTCCACATCAAAAATTCCATTTTCAATTGCTACTTTATCATGATAAGTTTTATGAGAAGAGTTGTTGTTATGATGCTAGGAAAAGTGATTGAAAGTATCATTGATTAAAAGTTACACACTATGCTAGCATTCACACTTCATAAATTATTTGTTTTATCATTTACCTACTCGAGGACAAGTAGGAATTAAGCTTGGGGATGCTGATGCGTCTCCAACATATCTATAATTTATGTAGTATTCATGCCATGTTTACAACAATTTTATATGGTTTTGGTATGATTTGAGTGGAACTAACACGGACTCACACTGTTTTCAGCAGAACTACCATGGTGTTGTTTTTTGTGCAAAAATAAAAGTTCTCGGAATTGGACGGAACTCTTTGGAGACTTTTTATGGAACAAATGAAGAATATTGGAGAAAAGAACCACTAGAGTGGGGCCCTGCTGCCCACAAGGCACCAGGGTGTGCCACCCCCTCCGGCGCGCCCTGGTGGGTAGTGGGCCCCTCGAGGCCCATCTCAGTGTGAGGCCAACGCCAAAAAATCATATAAATATAGAAAGCCCTAGAAATAACCCTACATCAGAAGTTCCAACGCCACAAGCCCCTGTAGCCACGAAAAACCAATCTAGTTGTTCTGGCACCCTGCCGGAGGGGGAAATCATCACCAGAGGCCATCTTCATCATCCCGACGGCCACCATGATGAGGAGGGAGTAGTCCACCCTCGGAGCTGAGGGTTTGTACTAGTAGCTATGTGTTTGATCTCTCTATCGTGTTCTTGATTTGGCATGATGTGACATTAGAGTTGGTTAATGTGTATCATATGGTGTTATTTTGGTACGAGTTCTTGGGCTATTTGTAACACTTATAGGAATAGCTCTATAGATCAATCGGAAAGGATAACTTTATGGTGGTTTCATACCCTACAAACAATTTCTTCTTATGTTCTCTGCTAGATTAGAACTTTTGGAGTGATTCTTCATTGCATGTTGAGGGATTGTTATATGACCCAATTATATTGGCATTGTTGAGAGATTGCACTAGCAAAAGTATGAACCCTAGGCCCCATTTTCAAGCATTGCAATACCATTTTTGCTCACTTTTGTTACTTGTTACCTTGTTGTTTTTTATTGTTCCTATTACAAAAAATCAATATCTACTGTCATTACTACACTTGTATCACCATCTCTTCGCTGAACTAATGAACCTATACAATTTACCATTGTATTTGGTGTCTTGGGAACACAAGAGACTCTTTGCTATTTGGTTGCAGGGTTATTTGAGAGAGACCATCTTCATCCTACTCCTCCGACGGATTGATAAACCTTAGGTCATCCACTTGACGAAAATTTTCTACTGTCCTACAAAACTCCGCGCTTGGAGTCCCAACACGAGTCTACAAGAACAAGTTGTGTAGTAGACATTAGTACTTGATAGATGTTGACGATGTCTCCCCGACAATGGCGCTAGAAATTATTCCTGCTAGTTGTGAGCTGCGTTGGGATTTTCTGAAGAGGAGAGGATGATGTGGTACAGTAGAGATAAGTATTTCCCTCAATTAAGAACCAAGGTTATCAATCGAGTAGGAGAACCAAGCAACACAACATTAGCAACACCTGCACACAAACAACAAATCCTTGCAACCCAACGCGAACAAGGTTGTCAATCCCTTGACGATTATGAGCAAGATTAAATTGTATGCTATTGGAGGCCAAGGACCAGAGGGGAAACCCTTCTCCCATCTAGGGAGGAGGTCAAGGAAGAAGAATACGAAGGGGGCCCCTCTCCCCTTCTCTTCCGGTGGCGTCGGAACGCTGTCGTGGCCATCATCATCACCACAATCTTCACCAACAACTTCACCGCCATCATCACCAACTCTTCCCCCCTCTATGCAGCGGTGTAACCTCTCTCTTACCCTCTATAATCTCTACTTAAACATGGTGCTCAACGCTATATATTATTTCCCAATGATGTATGGCTATCCTATGATGTTTGAGTAGATCTGTTTTGTCCTATGGGCTATTTGATGATCAAGATTGGTTTGAGTTGCATGTTTTATTATTGGTGCTGTCCTATGGTGCTCTCCATGTTGCACAAGCATGAGGGATCCCCGCTATAGGGTGTTGCAATACGTTCATGAGTCGCTTATAGTGGGTTGCATGAGTGACTGAAACACAAACCCGGGTAAGGGGGTTGTTGCGTATGGGACAAAGAGGACTTGATGCTTTAATGCTATGGTTGGGTTTTACCTTAATGATCTTTAGTAGTTGCGGATGCTTGCTAGAGTTCCAATCATAAGTGCATATGATCCAAGTAGAGAAAGTATGTTAGCTTATGCCTCACCCTCATATAAAATTGCAATCATGATTACCGGTCTAGTTATCGATTGCCTAGGGACAAATAACTTTCTCGTAACAAAAAGCTCTTTACTAAAACTAACTTAGTTGTGTATTTACCTAAACAGCCCCTACTTTTTATTTACTTGCTCTTTATTATCTTGCAAACCTATCCAAAAACACACCTACAAAATACTTCTAGTTTCATACTTGTTCTAGGTAAAGCGAATGTCAAGCGTGCGTAGAGTTGTATCGGTGGTCGATAGAACTTGAGGGAATATTTGTTCTGCTTTTAGCTCCTCGTTGGGTTCGACACTCTTACTTATCGAAAACTGTTGCGATCCCCTATACTTGTGGGTTATCAAGACCTTTTTCTAGCGCCATTGCCGGGGAGCAATAGCATGGGGTGAATATTCTCGTGTGTGCTTGTTTGCTTTATCACTAAGTAATTTTTATTTGCTATCCTTAGTTGTTCTTTATCTTTAGTTATGGATATGGAACACGAAATACCAAAAAAAATTAGGTGTACTTGCTGCTCATGGAGATGAGGAACCTCCTAAAACCCTCGATGCTCGTTATGTGACAGATATTATGTACTACTTTGATAATCCAGAGAAAACCCCATTCAATTTGGTAATGGGAGACACGTTGGATCAACGTGAATACTTTAGGGATTATCGCTTCACTCAAAAATGGAAACTATTATGGGATCAAATTTATATGTCGTATTGGTATGCTAGGCAACTATGCTTGAGATATGATTATACTTGTTGCTCTAGGATGAAGGCTCCAGACCTTCCCTTTTCATGTGAATTTAATGATAATGAAACTTTGGCTTGTTATGCTAGATGTATATATGACTACTATGATGTGGAACAAATAGAAGAATTTGTTGCTTTTATGGGTGCTTATGAAATTGAATCTATGTTCAAAGAATATGAAAATCTTTATGATGTTGTCTACAGACCTGAAAATTTAGCTATCCTTAAATTTTATTATGAGAATTATGAATACAATTCCGATATTGATGCGTTTATTGAGAAAGTCTCCGCTGTCCAAGAAGAGACTAATATTTTGCAGGAATCTATGGAAGAAGAAATTGACGAAACTGTGAGCTCATTGGATGAAAAAGATGAGGAGGAGAGCGAAGAACAAAAGGAGAAAGAGCGGATTGATCGCCCGTGCCCACCTTCTAATGAGAGTAACTCTTCAACTCATACATTGTTTAATTTCCCCTCATGCTTACCGAAGGATGATTGCTATGATGACTGCTATGATCCCGTTGATTCTTTTGAAATATCCCTTTTTGATGATGCTTGCTGTGCTTGTGGCCAAGATGCCAATATGAATTATGCTTATGGAGATGAACTTGCTATAGTTCCTTATGTTAAACATGAAATTGTTGCTATTGCACCCACACATGATAGTCCTATTATCTTTTTGAATTCTCCAAACTACACTATATCGGAGAAGTTTGTGCTTACTAAGGATTATATTGATGGGTTGCCTTTTACTACTACACATGATGATTTTGATAGATATAATATGCATGTGCTTGCTGCTCCTACTTGCAATTATTATGAGAGAGGAACTATATCTCCACCTCTCTATGTTTCCAATACGATGAAATTGCAAGAAACTGATTATACAATGCATTGGCCTTTACTATGTGTGCATGAATTGTTCTTTTATGACATGCCGATGCATAGGAAGAGAGTTAGACTTCGTTGTTACATGATATATGTTACTTTGTGCTCACTACTAAATTACAAATCATTTTTAATTAAAATTGGCTTTGATATACCTTGGGATCCGGGTGGATTCATTACTTGAGCACTATATGCCTAGCTTAATGGCTTTAAAGAAAGTGCTGCCAGGGAGACAACCCGGAAGTTTTAGAGAGTCATTTACTTCTGTTGAGTGCTTTTATATAGTTTAAAAACAACAAAAATAAAGAGGGGAATCCAAAACTTTTTTAAAAAGGAAAGTGAAAGTGAGAGAGACAAGCATTGTTGAAGTGTGAGCTAGCCTTGAACTTTGTTCATGCTCATGGACACTTTGTGAATCTTGATAACAGAAACTTTTCAATAAAAATAATTATCCCCTTGTACAATTCCATTGTATTATAAAAATAATGTGCCAAGGTTTGCCTTTAGGATGTTTACAATGCTTGTTGGTTTGTACGGTGCAGGACAGAAACTTTGGCTGTAGTGCGCGATTTTAAATTTTCTGCTGGAACGTCAAACGGTTATGATTCCTTCTGCACTGTCTTTCTATGCAAATTTTTTATTTTTCCTAATTTTAGAAGAATTTTTCAAGTATCATAAGTATGGTGAATGTTCAGATTATTACAGATTGTCTGTTTTAGACAGATTCTGTTTTTGATGCATAGTTTACTCTTTTTGATGAAACTATCGATATATATCAGTGGATTAAGCCATGAAAAAGTTATATTACAGTAGACACAATGCCAAAAAAAATATGAATTGGTTTGCAACAGTACTTAGAGTAGTGATTTGCTTTATTATACTAACGAATCTTACCGAGTTTTCTCTTGAAGTTTTGTGTGGATGAAGTGTTCGATGATCGAGAAGGTCTCGATGTGAGAAGAAGGAAGACAGGCAAGAGCTCAAGCTTGGGGATGCCCGAGGCACCCCAAGTAAATATTCAAGGAGACTCAAGCGTCTAAGCTTGGGGATGCCCCGGAAGACATCCCCTTTTTCTTCAACAAGTATCGGTATGTTTTCGGATTCGTTTCGTCCATGCGATATGTGCAATCTTGGAGCGTCTTTTGCATTTAGTTTTCACTTTTCTTTTATACACCATGCTGGTAAGAGGTAGTACTTGGTTGATTTATAGAATGCTCATTGCACTTCACTTATATCTTTTGAGTATGGCTTTATGGAATGCTTCATGTACTTCACTTGTATCATTTGAAGTGTGGATTGCCTTTTCTCTTTACATAGAAAACCGCCATTTGAAGAATGCTCTTTTGCTTCACTTATATTTGTTACAGCATGGGCATATCTTTTGTAGAAAGAATTAAACTATCTTGCTTCACTTACATTGTGACAGCCTGGTTTTTGCCCTCTTTCACTTGTTTGAGTTTTCATTTGAATTTTTTTGAAACTTGGAGTTTTTGAATCTTTTCATTTGGACTTAAACACTTGGGCGTCCTTGGCTTTCACCCAAGTGTTCATTTCTCTCCCAAACCATCATTTCACTTCTGATCCACCTCAAAATAACCTTTGGAATATTTTTCTTAAATGAAAAATATTCAATTTCTCTCTAAAACCCTAAGCTAAACCTGTTTGCTCCAAAGCAACCCTAATTTTTATGGCTCAGAAAATTCTGTGATAATTCACAAATATTCTAGAGACCCTAGGGCACCTCCCTAAGCAAAAATATTTCATCACTTTTTGGGATATTTTTGCTACAGAAAATCTTTTCTGTTCTGGACAGAAATGGTGGTTTCTACAGCAACTACCATTTTACTTGCTCCATTTGACCTGATCTTTCTTGTGCTTATTTACCTTAGTAACTCTAAGCTAGCCTCCAAAGCACAGCTTCAAACTCCCAGCCATTTGACCACAGCAACACCTCAAAGTTATTGTCCAGAAACTTACCAGACTTGTAAAACTTCACCTGGATCCAAACCCAACCGTGGTAAACTTCAAAACCACCACGAACAACATGCCAGACATGGTTTTTGGACGAAGGCCAGCCTGTGGAGGGAGTTCACGCGGTGACCACACGTTTCCACGATGCCAGGCATGCATGTCAACACGCTCTGGGAGCCGCCGAGCGCTCTGTTCGCGCGTGCTCGCTTCCCCCGCTTGCCAAACCTAGCCAAAGCTTGCCACCATCATCATCTCGACACCATTAACTCCACCCTGGCACTCGCCGACACCGGAGCTCGCCGCAGTGAGCACGGGCAAGGTCTGGCCTGCCCAACAGTGCGTGCGCACTGTGCTCGTCGTCACCCCCCTCGACCCTGTGCTCGTCTCCGCTCGCCCACAGTGGCCGCGTGACCTCCGCCGCCTTCTCCCCCTCTCACTGACGTCGTTCGTCGCCGGGCGCCATGGACAGGAGTCCACCGGCGGAGCCTGAAGCACCCTCGCCGCTCGCCTATATATAGAGCCCCTCCCCACCCTATCCGAGTATCCTCCAGCACTCACACACACTCCACGGTAGAGTAGGAAGCCGTAGCCCGGCCGGGCAGGCCTCGGGCCGCTGTCCCTGAGCTCGAGCTCGCCGGCGATCCCCTCTGGTCGCCGTGGCAGCTCCAGCCCCTCCCAGGCCTGGCGACCTCTCCAGGGCCTCCACCTCTCTCCGGTGAGGCCGTCTCGCCTGCTTGGAGCCCCTGGAACGGCCTCTGCTCGCCGTCTTCCCCAACTCCGACGACCTCCCCGTTCTGCCTCCGCCTACGACTGCGAGCAAGATTCCGATGCCGTCCGACCAACCCTAGCTACGCTACGGGTACGGGCAGGTGCGCCTCGACCTCCTCTTGCCATTCCTCCCTCTCGTTTTGCCCTAAGAGCCCTCGTCGCCAGTGAGAGCTCCGGCGAAGCCACGGCCGTCTCTGTTTCTCTCTCCCTCTTCCCCCACCTGACTAGCAGGGCCCGCTAGTCAATCTCTCTGTACGTGAAGCGGTATGAGTGGTGGCGCCCGTGGGCTTTTACGCCTTCGACGTCACCCCCCCAGTCTTTTTTTTTTATTCAAATTCATTTGAATTTACAGAACACTTCAAACAGTTATAACTTTTTAACCATAAGTCCAAATGAATTGATTCTTTTTGCATTGTGTTCTTTGAAAGAAAATCTAACAGCTCACCAAAGATGAGATTTTTCTGAGCTGTTTAGAATTTCTGGTGAATTTCAGAACTGTTCTTGATATTTTCCGTGTGTGTTTAAAATTATTTTCAGAAGGTGAGGCTTGTCTTGAGGATCACCAGGAGGCTTGTGAACCTCACCTGCAGTAAGGCAAGCCACATCAACATTTTTATGATGCCATTTCAATATTCGTGATTTTCTTACTTGGATGAAATAATTAATCCATGCATTTAAATAATTATTGAGTTATTTGTATTTTGTTAAATGTTGAATAGTTGTTATGCTTGATTTACAGAATAGTTTAAACTAGTATAGTGGATAAAGCAAGTTAAGATTTATTTGAGGTGATATTAGAAATAATTTTGTTATGCATGATAGTTATCTAAACTATATTTTTGCCTTCCTAAAATTGATAAGAATTTGTTAGAAAATATTCTGTTAAATCATATTACTTGTTTATAGAAAGTTTGAACTTAATTGCGTAAGAAATCAATGAAACTTGTTGCAAAATATTTTGATTAAGTTGTGAGTCATCTGTAGAGTAACGTGAGTTGTTGACGGTTATATATGACATTGGTTATTTTTAGGATACATGTGTTATTTTGCATTTCATGGCATGCTATGACACCGGTCATTGTTAGTTTAAAGTTGAAACTGAAAATAACTCAACTTGAATACACCATTGACTGGGTCATGGTGCCGCCGAATCGAGTCTTTCCAGTGCAACCACATTTGCCTTTATGGGGGGCCTTGATTCGGTCCATTGACACAGCCTTTGGTCGGTGCCTCCATCTAGGGAAGGTTGTGTCGTGTTTGCCCTGGCCCGGCAAGCAGACTTAACCATGTGTGCTCGTTGATAAGATTATGGTACCGATTTCCCCTAGTGGGAGTTTCCTCGAGTGGGAGTTTCCCCGAGTGGGAGTTTGACCACGACGGTGGTTAGGGTGTCTTTGATAGACACGGGGCCACCCAGGACCAGCCCGTTGTGGATTTGGGTCGGAGTGGCCGGGAGAGTGTTGTGGCAATGGAGGGGTTTCGTCGGAATGCCGTTGGTCCACCCGAATGGGAGTGCGAGGCCATGGGTTCCGTGGTGTGGGTCCAGTGTGCTACCTCTGCAGAGTGTATAATCTATCGATAGTCGCGTCCATGGTTAAGGACACCTCGTAGTAGGTCCCACCATGAGTCAACAAATGATGAAAATTGCACACTAAGCTGTAAACTTTGCATTGTCAAGGATGGCAAAAAGGCCATCGCAGAATTTGGGACCAGATATTGGTCGTGGTTGTGATCGCCGTAAGGATCACGAGTCATTTTGTTAAAGACCACATTGGTGCTGTGTTTTACCACGTTGGTGGTGTATCTTACCACGTTGGTGGTGTGTTTTACCACATTGGTGGTGTTTGTGATCAGAGGATGATCACGGTTGGTAAGTTGTCCTGAGGGACGTTCGAGCATGATCACAGCATGTTGACATATAGTGTTGCATCATTAATAATTGGCTAAATATCATGATATTGTTTGTCATTATGATTATGCTTGTTGTGAGCTTGCAAGTACATTCAATGTACTGACCTGGTGTGTCATGCCAGATTTCAGGAAAGTCTCGTTGGAAAGGAGCGATGTTCGAGTCTAGATCGTGTCCACATCAGTGTCCCTGTGATATGGAGCTTCCGCTACGACGTTATTCCGCTACCAAGTAGTTGTTCGGATCGAGGCCCCTTTGTGTTCACTAAATAATGTACATATTATTCAGCCGCACCGAGTGTGCCGCTTGGCCTCGACCGCTGTTGTAATTTGAACTCTGTTCCGCTAGTATCAATAAAGCGGTTGTTTTCTATACCAATTTGTTGTGTGTTGCCAAAAGACATGGTCTCTGGGCTGGCAATGCAGGGTAAACCGATCGCTCTAAGCCGGGGTGCCACAACGATTGGTATCAGAGCCACGCTGACTGTAGGCCACGCTAGACTACGACGTGTTAACTGGACGCTAGGTGTGAGAAAAAATGAGTGCCGGTAGCAGTTATAGCTGGTTGTTGCATTCTAGTCATTTGATTATTATTGTTATGCTAACCTGCTAATGGTTGTGAGTGTAGATGGCTCCGGTGCCGTATCCGTGTCAGTTGCAGCTGATGCCGTACACGTCACCGCACCTTCTCCGCAACATGTGGCGTCGGCTGTACCCTCACGGAGATGAACCAGTCTACTGTGTGTACCGGGAGCGTCTAGCAGACTCAGTGTATGAGTATCACGCAGTGGTTACTCTGCGCACCAGTTCCGATTCCGGCTCTTACACTCGCACTTCTTGGAGCGGTTACGCCTCCACCACTTCTCAGGCTCTCCAGTTTGCCGCATTTGAGATCCTTGTCGAGCTTCGTTATACCAAGGTTCAAATGCAGCACCACCCAGGTTTCTATTACTACCCATCTCTGCACGACAACGGTCGTGTCCGTTTTCCCCTCGTTGACCCGGAGTCTGATAGTGTTGCTAGCCATCTTGCTCGTTATATCACTGCTAGCTATCTGATGATCCACGAGCTGGCTCGAGAGCTGACTCGTGCCCATACTGCTTTAGCCACTACCTTGGTCACTACAAGATCCACCACTACTCCGTCCTCACTAGGATTTACCCCATATGTCCCAGTTAGTTCTAGCTCTCCTCTTTCGCCGGTTACTCCCCCGAGTAGCACAGGCGTCTCCGCCGTGAACCCTCTCAGTGCTCCTGCCGAGTGGGTCTCACTTCTTGCTACCCCTGCAGCCCCGATGCTTCATCCTACCCATGCCCCTGAGGGAGAGCCCTCGAGGCAGCGTCGTCACGTTACCTTTAACCCGGAGGTTTCCGTTAACCACGTCAGTTCGGGATCTGAGACTGCTTCAGGGGAGGACACCGCAGCACCAGCAGAGCAGTAGTATCTTTGAGTATTCGCAGTCATCTAGATGGTGTACGGATGTAGTTGTATGAGTCATGATGCTTCATGTATGAGAGTAGTGGAACCAGCCTTGTAGTTTAATTGTCATGTATGAGTCTATGTATAATTATGTTGGGACTTTAATCGCCGTATTTTCTTCGCTCTTTTTGGTCTTTTTCGAGAGTTATTGCTGGCTTTTCCCCCAATTTTATTCTTGGATGTCTCTCATCTCGATTGTGTTGCCTTGGGAAAATACTCAATAGGATGACGCGGGGAGGCAGCAGTAGCAACGTTCGCGCGAGAACTCCTGTTCGTCGTTCCGCACAACAGGCAGGATATTCTCCCGAGCCGAACGTTCAGCCACCAGCTCCACCGCCTGATCCTCCATCCACCAAGCAAGTTCTGCGTATGTTTGAAGAGAAAAGGAACAATGATCTGATTGAAATATTGAGAAGTGTGCAAGCTATGGTTGGACAGAATGGAAATCAGAATGGTCACCACTCAAAGCTGTCAGATTTTCAGAGGACCAATCCACCCAGTTTCAGTCAGGTTGTTGACCCATTGGATGCAGACGATTGGTTGCGGACCATGGAGAAAAAGCTTGAGATCGCCCGTACTGAAGGAAATGATAAAGTCCCATTTGCAACCCATTACCTTGAGGGCGCAGCTGCCATATGGTGGGAAAATACAAAAGCCATGTGGCCGATTGATGAGGAAGTCACCTGGGAAAAATTCAAGGATAAGTTCCGCAAGTATCACATCCCTACTGGAGTTATGAAGGCCAAACAGCGTGAATTTCTCGCGCTCGTCCAAGGAAATCAGTATGTGGCTGAGTATCCGCAAAAATTCAATCATTTGTCCCGTTACTCTCTGTATGATGTGGCCACTGAAGAAAGGAAGATTGACAGATTTCTTGGAGGTTTAAATCCACAACTTCGGTGTGCTCTCAGTATGTTTGATTTCACCGATTTCCAAACTCTGGTGGACAAAGCGTTCATTGTTGAACGGGAGCACAAGCTTATATCGGATAATAGGTCTGCTAACAACGACAACAAGTGCAAGTTTGAACCAAAGAAGGATGGACAACGTGTGCAAAAAGCTCGTACCTGGCAGCCGACTTAGGTGGAATACAGGCCAAATTGGCAGCAGAATGCTAATAGGACCACCACTCAAGTCAAGAATATTGTAACCAGTCCAACACATGAGGAGCGCCAGCGCAATAATACTTGTTTCATTTGCGGGCAGGCCGGACATTATGCCAAACAGTGCCCCAAGAACAACAAGGTGAATGCCTTGAGCAGGCCACAAGTCAACTTTATGGAGTCAGGGCCAACTGGGCACGTGAATCATATCTCCGCCGATGAAGCCCAAGAGAAGCCAGAAGTCGTCATTGGTATGTTTTCTGTTAATGACATACATGCAGTAATTTTATTTGACTCTGGGCTTCCTATTCTTTTATTTCTCAGAGTTTTGCCGCCCAAAACAATTTTCCTTGCACCATTTTGGGCAAAAATATGCTGGTACAAACCCCGGGATCTATAATCAAGAGCAATCTAGTCTGCCGTTATCTGGAGATCAATATCAACGGGGCCCACTTTCCAACATCTCTGATAATCATTGAGTCTGAACAGTTGGATATTATATTGGGGATGAATTGGCTGACCAATACCAAGTTTGTATAAACTACGCAACCCGAGAAGTCAGTTTGACCAGTCTGAATGGGCAGCTCATCAAATTCTATGCTCGCAAGCATGTGCCCAAGCCAGAACTAGTTTGCACCGCTGTGGTTGAGTTGGAATTTATTCCTGTGGTCAGTGAGTACCCTGATGTGTTTCCAGAAAAACTGCCTGGCATGCCACCAGATCGGGAACTGGAGTTTGCCATAGATCTTGTGCCCGGAACCGCACCAATATACAAGAAGTATTACCGGATGCCCTCATCAGAATTAGTGGAACTAAAGAAACAGCTTGACGAATTACTCCAGAAGGGTTATATTCGTCCCAGCTCTTCACTGTGGGGGTCACCTGCAATTTTCGTGGGCAAAAAGGATGGCAGTCTCCGTATGTGCATAGATTACCGTCAGCTGAATGAGGTCACCATCAAAAACAAATACCCACTGCCAAGGATTGATGATCTGTTTGATCAACTCAGTGGGGCTGAAGTATTCTCAAAAATCGATTTACGGCCGGATATCATCAGCTCAAGATTAAAAAGGAAGATATTCCTAAGACCGCATTCACTACACGATACGGTCTTTACGAATATACTGTGATGTCCTTTGGTCTCACCAATGCCACTGTTATCGTGGTTTTGTCACGGCAGATGTCCTAGAGAAAGGACTTAGTCGTGAGGCCATCACAACGGGTTAGCTCAAAGGGGTTAAAGCGGACACAGGGACGCAAGAGGTTTTATACTAGTTCGGCCCCTTCGATGAAGGTAAAAGCCTACGTCTAGTTGTGATGGAATTGATGGGGTTTCAATGACTAGGGAGCAAAACAAGCTTCACCTAAGTCTCGAGTTGTTGTCTGTTCCCCTAAACTGCCACCGGGTCGTCCCCTTATATACACGAGTGACGCCCGTCGGTTCACAGAGTCCTAACACTGGTTCATATTCGTATCTGGGTTGGTCTCTCCTTATTCCTATCTTATAATACAAGTTTACATACAGATGCCGGTTTACGGCTACAAGTCTTAAACCGAGTACGGGCCTCAGGCCCTCATCTACCTTCTTGGGCTTTAACACTCTTGAGTTACTGATGAAGTTAACCCAGCCCACATAGGCCGGTTTACGCCCAGTAGTAATATCCCCAACATTAGGCCCCAGATTGATTTGAATGGGTTCATGTCAATCCTTAGCAAAATCTTCATCTTCAACATCTTCTCATAGTTGCTGAACCGCCATGATGTCATCCTCTCCAGTTGCTGTAAGCCGAGGTGACGTCATCTGTCATAAAGAAAACATCCCTGATATCTCCTTGTTTAATAAACTCATAACAACCGAGGCGACAGCTCCGCTTCCGAAATTTTCGGTTCCTGGATTCACGCGCCTGACACATGTCTTTTTGCCTTATAAATAGGGCCTAAGGGTCATTTCCTTTCTCCCCTTCGTGCCCTTCCTCTTTGTCTTCCTCACGTCACCAGTCTCAGAGCTCTGCCGCCGACGTTGTCTTTTGCATCGACCTTGGACGCTGCATCAACCTGAGCGCACCAGAAAACTGTGGCGACCTCCCATATGTTCCTCAGCTCTGGTAGGTCTTCTGCCCTTCTCACCATAGATCTGTTCTAGGGTTTCGTGTTCTTGCTGCGTTCATCATCTGTTCATGTTCATATGCTAGCTCCTGGATGCATCTGTGAAACCCTTCTCTGTGTAGTGATAACTTTTGGTATCCGCCTTTAGTTTCATGCCTAAAACCATAGATCTCACATATATTTCCGCCCATTGATTCAATACTGTTGTGCTTTGAGCTTTTGAATATTTTCCTTCTTTTTTGAACTTGCTTCAGATCCATTGCTGTAGGGAAATCTTGTGAAATCTATTTATGTACACTTACCCATCCGCAATCTCAACTGTTTCAATGCTTAGATTCGGCGGTTTAACTTGGTGTAGAAAAAAATTAACAAACTGGTATATACCATTAGTCCCCTTGTTGAACCGCCAGATGTTGTCGCTTCGTAAAACTCCGGTTTAGATAGAGTTGTCTCCGGTTTAACATTGTACATATCAATGTACTTTAATCAATGCATTCTTGAACCAGAATCCCCTATCTTGTAGAGTTCATCATGGCCAAGCAAGTATATGAATGCAACTGGGTTCCTTCTCGCGTCACAGAGACTCAACTGAACAATTCAGTCCTGATCTGTGCTTTAAGCAGCAAAAACACCATCCATTGGACGGTCCCTGGCAAAGAATGCCCTCCCACACCTCAAGAAGGAGAGGTCGTCATTTTCGTAGATCACTTAGCCCGGGGCTTTAAGCCGCCCGGTTCTAAATTTTACCAGGACGCTTTAGCCAATTTTCAACTCCGCCCACAAGACATTGGCCCCAACTCTGTTACAAACATATGTCACTTCCAAGTGCTCTGTGAGGTGTTCTTTCAAGAGGAGCCCACAGTTGAGTTGTTCAAAGACTGCTTCCATCCAAACCGCCGCACTGAGTTTACTGATGGTTCCAATACGGAATTGTGTGCTGTGGCGATTCAGAAAAGGAAAGAGGTCACATACCCTCACGCCAAACTGCACAGCCACCACAAAGAGTGGAATCAGACATGGTTCTATTGCAAATACTCCTCCCTGCTGATGAAAATCCTTTGCCTGGCTTTCGTCCGGAGCGGCTTAGCAATACACACCCCTTTCCACAAAGGTTGACTGCCAAGGAGAGAAGCAAATACGCTCCTCAACTGTCCAAGCTTAGAGCCTTCATGGCCAATGGTTTAACAGGGGTTGATCTCGCTCGCTGTTGGATATCGTGGAGCATACTGCCCCTTAGTCAGCGCTCCGGTTTGATGTGCGAGTATATTGGCAGTGTTGATGACCCACTGCGACATGTTAACATCCAGCTCACCGATGAAGAAATCACAGAGGCTGTGAAGAAAATGCTGAATGAACCGGAACACATCTGTGCTCGAACCGGCCTGCTTCCCTTCTGTGCCACCAACAAACCGCCAGCTGTAAGAGTTTGATTTTTCTTTTTACTGAACCTGTCATTGATATATCTGGCCATTGTTTAATATCAATATCTGTTTAAATAGGGTGATGATCCGTTTTGGAGTAAGAAACTTCCACAGGAGAAGCCAGAAAAAACAGACAAACTGGAATGACCAACCCGGCCAAAGACTAAAGTCGTGAAGCGGCCTGCTCATAAGAAGAAAAACACTGCATCTTCTGATCCGGCCGTTGATGATGATGCGGATAATCTAGACCTTGAGGTAGAGCTTGACTCACTTGGCTTATTTTTCACACGCCTTATTGATGATGGTATTTGTCAGGATGATGCCGAAGCCAGCCATGCTGATGCTGCAGAGGTAATTACTCTCTCTTCCGATTCAAACCCTTTGCCTTCGCAAAAAATCCGTCAGGCAAACCGGAAGGTTAAATTTTCTCATCCTCTTGCTTACTTGGATCCCAAATTTCATAACACGAAGCTCGCCGCACAACTCGGCACAGTGGCCAGGTAGTTATTACCGAACAGTCCAGTTCAGAAACGCCGTTCAGAGGTCTCTAATTTGCTTGTCAGTGCTTGTCCTAAAGCGGGCTGTTTTCGTCAACCTCTTAATCCATCTGACTCCGATTATCAGGTTACTTCCCACTCATCCTCTGGTGAGTCATCGGCTACTCAGCTGCCACCGCTCAAAACGGTGCTTGGGTAAGCTATACTTATCATAATATTTCTGGTACATCACTTTGGAACATATGCTGTATTTGACTTTGTTATTCCTTTCAGGGCCAAGCCTAGGCCGAGCAAGAAGGCTCGCCTAGATAAAGCGGCCGAGGAGGACGCCATCACTGAACCGGGTAAAACTCCAGATCTTGAAGCGTCTATTCGTGAAGATATACCCAATGATCCACCACAGCAAGATGACGATTTTATTGTTGAAGAAAGGCCTAATGACACCTCAGGCCCTGTCAACCAGCCCACAAGCCCCATCCGGTTTGGGAGGTCCACCAGTCCATCCCAGCCTGCTGACAAACCGACTGCGCCAGTGCAAACCGGTGATGCTAAGGATGATGAAGTTGTAATTATTGGCATTGGCCATACAGAGCCCAGCAATCCTGTTGTTTTATCCAAGCATACCGCCAAAGAAGAACTTGCTGCCATGGGCAAAGGCAAGTGGAATGTTGACTTGGCGACCTATGCTGCTCTGAATGCCCAAGATCTTCATTCTGGCTACCTGAACCAGCTATATACCAGCCGTGATTATGAAGCTGGTCTGGTGAATATGATGAAAGAGAAATTTGAGGTAACTTCCATGTGCTTTTTCCTGCTTGGATATTTCAATCTTGTTAGTTCTCCTAGCCCCCAAGGGCCGGTTTAGAATCTTCATTCAAACCAGGACTTGCTAATATAAATCTCAATGCTTCGGAATTCGCTGATGTAGCCCCCAAGGGCCGGTTCAACTTAGCGTAGTTAAACCGGGACTTTAAGTAATTGTCATCTTTATTGGAGCAAATAGCCATTAGCCCCCAAGTGCCAAGTTGAATACCTGTATTGATCTTGGGACTTTAGAATCTATTGAAAGATTAAGATCAAATATACATTAGCCCCCAAGGGCCAAGCGCATAACTTGTTATGTGGTTGGTACTTCAATTGTTGTACTGCTTTCGGAATCATATAACTGTCTGTATGCAAGCTGAGCTAAAGACAAAAGAAAACCAAGTCGCCAATCTCCAAGAAAATCTAAAATCCCAATATGCTGAAACCTCCAAAGCAAAAGAAGAGTTGACCAGCGCTTTAAGCGTCATGGAACATCTTAAGGAGAAGTTCAAGAAAGTACGGGCAGACTGGGTCACTGAGAAGGCCGCTTTAACAAAGCAAGTTAAAAATGCCAAAGCCGCACTTAAACCGATGGTAGATGAACTGACCAGCGTAAAGCGTCACGTGCATGCTATGACTGCCGCTATCTTTGGTAAGCTTTCTTGATTGTCGTAATAACTCGGCCTTCTTATGATGTGTCCAGTTTGTGAATCCTTTGTAACGGTTGCAGGGACACGCATTGGTCACTTGGGGTCAGATGTGCGGAAGAAGTTGAAAGCTGTCTATACACTGACAGAGCAATTATATACTGGCGTGCAGCGGATCATCTCAACTGCGTCCCATAACAACCCGACACCCACCTTAATCCAAGACACCCTGAAAAGACTGTCTATGCTTCCTGCCCGGTTTGAAGAGCTAAAAAAATCTGCTGCTCGAACCGGCACTATCAATGCCTTAATCCGGGCAAAAGCGTGGATGCCGGATTTTGATCATGTTGAAGCAGCTCAAGGCTACCCCCACTTGAAAGAAGATGGTTCAGAGTTCAACGAGGAGGACCTGAGAGCGATAAATCGGGAGGTGCGCCCTTTAGCTTGTCAATTGGTGGAAGAGGCAGACTTGTCTCATTATCAGGCCCAATATGACAACCAGAACAAACAAGTGGCTGCACCAATTCCTGAATCGGAGAATCTAATCCCTCCAATCTGTAAGCATACTTATGCTCCTGATATTGAACCATCATTGTTGATCCATGATGAAGTTGTATTTCAAGCCTTAATGGGAATCGACTGGACAACTGTTGATTTCCAGCCACTGGGTAGGGAAGCTGAAGCTGAAGCGGCGTAGGATGACCCGCAACCATCAGACCAGGGCGGCGACCAAGCTTGAACCAGAGGCCGGTTTAAACTGCCTCTCTTTTATATTCCGCCTAGAAAACAATGATCTTATTTGGGCACCATGTTGCCTTGTAATAGGATAGCCAATACTCTTGCTTTTAAGATGCCTTCATGCATAGTTACTGGTACTTACACTTCTGTTGAATGATCAAAACCTTCAATCTATTTTTCCTGCAATCATAAAATCTTGAACTGCCAAGGCGGTTGTACCGCCAGCCGGATTATGATCTTTATATATATGCAATGAAATTGAGGTACCTGATCGAATCTTGTGATACAAAATACCTGCCATCGTTGGGCATGAAGTTGGCATTGCCAATCTTGAAACGGAGGTATATAAACCTATACCGTCGAAGGAGAAAGTAGCTCCTGTGTATGTAATGCCGGTTTACCATATAAACCGTGCCGGGTTATGATAAACACCGTGTTATTCCAAGATGTGAATAGAAAATCAAACCAAGCAAATAGTCTCCGGATTAAAAACCGTTTGCAAAAAGAGGCTTATTTGAGCCGATCAGATGGCGTTACCATGGTCGGACACGACCAAGCCCCCGATAGGTGTGGCTCTGGTTCAAGTCAGCCGGGTCCCCAAATGAAACCGTGGCATTATGCCGATCAAAAGGCGTGGCAATGGTTCGGTTTCGACCAAGCCCCCAAGTGATTTTGTGGCCTTAGGCCGATCAAGAGGCGTGACTGGTTCAGATTTGACCATGTCCCCAAGTGATCTGGTGGCTTTCGCCTATCAAAAGGTGTCGCATTGGTTCGGATACGACCAAGCCCCCGAATGATATTATAAAAACTTCAAGGGGTAAACCGGAGGTTGCTTTAAGACAGAACAACTCCATGTAACCACACATGATGTAAAAGAACAGATACCCCGCTTTAGCTGAGGTTCCGGTTTATTATATTAATCATAATATATACATCGTCATAATATGTACATAAGTAGAGCCAATGGCTCAGGTATAGTAAGGCCGAAGATGAGCTATGTTCCACGGCCTGTTGGTCTCCTCCTCTGATGTACGCGAGTCTTTATGCTCTCGAATATCGATCAGATAGTATGACCCATTGTGCAGATTCTTGCTGACCATGAAAGGTCCCTCCCAAGGTGGGGATAACTTATGCATATTAGTCTCATCTTGGATGAGCCGAAGCACCAAATCTCCCTCTTGAAAGGTTCTGGTTCTAACTCGGTGACTGTGATAACGACGAAGATCCTGTTAGTAAATCGCCGAGCGGGCAGATGCTATGTCACGATCTTCATCCAACCGGTCCAAAGCGTCTTGCCGTGCTGTCTCGTTGTCCGCCTCAACATAAGCCACCACACAAGGTGAATCATGACGGATATCACTAGGGAGAACCGCCTCCGCTCCATAGACCATGAAGAATGGTGTGTATCCTGTTGATCTGTTGGGTGTGGTATTGATGCTCCATAACACAGATGGTAACTCTTCTACCCAACAACCCGGTGTTCTCTGCAAAGGAACCATAAGCCGGGGCTTGATGCCTCTCAAGATCTCTTGATTAGCCCTTTCTGCTTGACCATTGGACTGTGGGTGCGCTACGGATGAAACGTCAAGCCGGATGTGCTCACATTCACAAAACTCCTTCATGGCACCTTTGGACAAATTGGTACCATTGTCTGTGATGATACTGTGTGGAAAGCCAAACCAGAAAATCACTTTTTTGATGAACTGAACCGCCGTGGCCGCATCACAATTGCTAATAGGTTCTGCTTCCACCCACTTTGTAAACTTATCAACTGCCACCAGGAGGTGGGTCTTCTTATCCTTGGACCGTTTGAAAGGTCCAACCATATCCAGCCCCCAAGTTGCAAACAGCCAAGTGATTGGAATCATTCTTAATGCTTGAGCCGGCACATGAGCACGTCTTGAAAACTTTTGGCAACCGTCACATCGTCTGACCAGATCCTCCGCATCAGCATGAGAAGTTAACCAATAGAAGCCATGGCGGAACGCTTTAGCCACCAAAGATTTTGAACCGGTGTGGTGACCACAATCTCCTTCGTGGATCTCACGCAAAATTTCACAGCCTTCTTCAGGAGACACACAGCATTGAAACGCCCCTAACACACTGCAATGATGCAACTCGCCATTGACAATAGTCATGGACTTGGATCGCCGGATTATCTGTCGGGCCAGAGTCTCCTCCTCTGGTAACTCGCCTCGGTTCATGTACGCAAGGTAAGGAAGCGTCCAATCCAGAATAACATGAAGAGCTGCCACCAATTGAGCCTCCGGATCAGGAGTAGCCAAATGCACTTCACCAGGGAGCTTGACCGACGGGTTGTGCAGCACATCGAGGAAAACATTGGGCGGGACCGGTTTGCGCTGAGAACCCAGCTGGCTTAAAGCGTCCGCCGCTTCTTTCTTCCGTCGGTCCACGTGGTCCACCTGATAGCCTTTAAAGTGACCTGCAATAGTATCCACCTCATGACGATATGCTGCCATGAGTGGGTCCTTGGAATCCCAAGTGCCAGACACCTACTGAGCCACAAGGTCCGAGTCACCGAAGCACTTAACTCGACTTAGATTCATCTCTTTAGCCATTCGGAGACCGTGGAGCAAGGCTTCATACTCAGCTGCATTGTTAGTACAAGGGAACATTAGGCGGAGAATGTAACAGAACTTATCACCTCTTGGGGAAGTTAATACGACTCCAGCCCCTGAGCCCTCCAATTGCCTAGATCCGTCAAAATGGATGGTCCAATATGTGTGATCTGGTTTGTCTTCAGGTGCTTGCAGTTCCGTCCAATCATTGATGAAATCAACAAGCGCTTGAGACTTAACCGCCGTCCGCGGCACGTACTTTAACCCGTGCGGCCCAAGCTCTATAGCCCACTTGGCAATCCGGCCAGTCGCTTCCCGGTTCTGGATGATATCGCCCAAGGGAGCAGAACTGACTACCATAATGGGGTGCCCTTGGAAGTATTGTTTAAGCTTCTGGCTTGCCAGAAAAACACCATATACCAGCTTCTGCCAATGCGGATACCTTTGCTTGGACTCAATAAGTACCTCGCTAATATAATAGACCGGACGTTGAACCGGATGCTCCTTGCCTGCCTCTTTTCGCTCCACCACAATAGCCACACTGACCGCACGAGCATTAGCAGCAACATATAGCAGCAACGACTCCTTGTCAATGGGAGCAGCGAGCACAGGCGGATTGGCCAATTGCCGCTTTAAGTCCTCAAATGCCTTATCAGCAGCAGAACTCCAGACGAATTGATCCGTCTTCTTCAACATCTGATACAAAGGGATTGCCTTCTCACCAAGGCGGGTGATAAACCGGCTTAATGCAGCAATCCAGCCTGCCAGGCGTTGAACATCATTGATACACTTTGGTTTAGCCAGGGAGGTGATGGTTGTGATATTCTCCGGATTCGCCTCGATTTCCCTATTGGACACCAGAAAACCCAATAACTTGCCTGTCGGTACACCAAAGACACACTTGGCCGGATTAAGCATCATCTTGTACGTCCTCAGGTTATCAAAAGTTTCCTTCAAGTCGTCAACCAGAGTCTCCTTCTCTCTTGACTTAACCACAATATCATCCATGTAAGCATGTACATTGCGGCCAATCTGCTTATGAAGACAATTTTGTACACACCGTTGATAAGTTGCCTGGGCACTCTTGAGCCCAAAGGGCATGGACACATAGCAGAAGCCTCCAAAGGGAGTTATGAACGCCGTCTTCTCCTGGTCCTTAACTGCCATTTTGATCTGATGATAGCCGGAATGCGCATCCAAAAAACTCAAACTCTCACAACCCGCCGTAGCATCAATAATTTGATCAATACGGGGGAGGGCAAAAGGGTCTGCCGGACAAGCCTTATTAAAATCTGTGTAATCCACACACATGCGCCAGGTGCCATTTTTCTTAAGGACCAACACTGGGTTAGCAAGCCACTCAGGGTGGAAAACTTCAATAATAAAGCCAGCTGCTAAGAGCCTGGCTACCTCTTCTCCAATAGCCTTGCGTCTTTCTTCGTTAAACCGGCGGAGGAACTGTTTCACCGGTTTGTATTTAGGATCCACATTAAGGGTGTGCTCAGTGAGTCGCCTCGGTACACCTGGCATGTCAGAGGGCTTCCATGCAAAAATGTCATGATTCTCACGGATGAACTCGATGAGCGCGCCTTCCTATTTTGGATCCAAATTGGCACTGATGCTGAACTGCTTGGACGAATCGCCAGGCACGAAGTCAACAAGTTTAGTCTCAGCTGCCGATTTGAATTTCAGGGCCGGATCATGCTCCGTAGTTGGCTTTTTCAACGGAGTCATGTTTGCAGGATCAACATTGTCCTTATAAAATTTTAGTTCCTCGGTGGCACAAACCAACTCTGCGTAGGCCGCATCTCCTTCCTCGCATTCCAAGGCGACTTTACGGCTTCCGTGAACCGTTATTGTCCCCTTGTGACCCGGCATTTTGAGCTGCAAATACACATAACAGGGTCGTGCCATAAACTTGGCGTAGGCCGGTCGCCCAAACAAGGCATGATATGGACTTTGGATTTTTACCACTTCAAACGTCAATGTCTCCGACCTGGAATCATGATCATCTCCAAAAACCACTTCCAGAGAAATCTTACCAACAGGATATGCTGACTTGCCAGGTACCACACCATGGAACGCCGTATTGGACGGTTTAAGGTTTTTATCTGTTAGTCCCATACGACGGAAGGTCTCATAGTACAAGATATTAATGCTGCTCCCTCCATCCATGAGCACCTTGGTGAACTTGTATCCTCCCACCTGGGGCGCCACCACCAGAGCCAACTGACCCGGATTATCAACCCGGGGAGGGTGATCCTCTCTGCTCCATATGATTGGCTGTTCAAACCAGCATAGATAACGGGGCACGGCCGGTTCAACAGAGTTGACTGCCCGCCTCTGAACCTTCCGGTCTCGCTTGTCCAAGCTAGTGGTGAAGACATGGTACTGCCCACTATTCAACTGCTTTGGGTTGCTCTGGTAACCCGACTGTTGCTGCTGCTGGTTGTAACCACCCTGGTTGTTCTGATTATTTTGATTGTTATGTCCGCCCGGATTACCATTAAATCTTGAACCGGAATTTCCTCCACCGTATCCCGGCCCGGATCCTGAGCCACCGCCGGAGCCGTGATCATACCGGAAAGCATTAGAATTCTTGAATTCCTGCATAATGTAGCAATCCTTCCAAAGGTGGTTTGCTGGCACCTCCTTCGTCCCATGCTTAGGACAGGGCTGGTTCAATAGATAATTTAGGCGGTCCGGGTTAGGGTTGGGCACCCCACTACGATTCGGCGGTTTACCTTTGCATCGCTGGCCCTTGTCCTGCGTGTTGGTATTAGCCACGAAGTCCATGTTGCCATCCGCCTTACGCTTGCCTCCGCTACCATTGCCTGCCGAGTGATGCTGCTTACCCTTGGAGTTGCTGTTCCTCTTTCCCTTCCCTGCCTTGTCATCATCAGACTCGGGATCCTTGGTACTATCAGAATCAGCATACTTTACCAAAGCAGCCATGAGGGTCCCCATGTCAGTGCAATGTTGCTTCATCCTTCCCAGCTTCAGCTTTAGGGGCCCAAACCGGCAGTTGCCTTCTAGGGTTATGACTGCAGTGTCAGCGTTGATGCGGTCTGATGAATGCAACACTTGTGAAACCCGGTGCACCCAATGAGTCGTCGATTCTCCTTCCTCCTGGACGCAGGCAGCTAAGTCCACTATCGACATAGGCTGCTTACATGTATCCTTGAAATTACTGATAAACCAGGCTCGTAATTGGGCCCATGAACTAATAGAATTGGCCAGTAAGCTTTTTAACCAAGTACGGGCCATTCCTTCGAGCATCATGGTGAAGTATTTCGCACATGCCGCATCATCCACATCAAGCATCTCCATGGCCATCTCATAGCTCTCCACCCATGTCTCTGGAGGTTGATCCGCCATGTAATTTGGTACCTTGCGTGGGCCTTTGAAATCCTTGGGTAGGCGTACATTGCGTAAGGCAGGGACAAGGCAAGGCACCCCCAAAGAACTAGAAGTAACACCAGGTTCGACCGAGATAGTTGGACGAACTAGCATAAGCTGCCGAGCCTGATACTGTGCGGCTAACTCGGCCTCCCTGCGCGCTCAGGCCCGGTCCACCACTTCCTGAGCGTTATCAGCAACACCCGCCGGGTTCATTCCGCGGGGTGCTCCACGTCGTTCATTACTTGACACGGCCGGTTCATCCATATGCCTGCTATAGCTCAGGCTTGGACGAGGGGTTGAGTGGATCCGGTCGCGGCTGTACGAGTATGCTTCCTGTTGGACCAAAGCTGTCCTAAGAAGCTCCTTGACCCAGCGCGTCTCTACCGCCTGTGGCGAGTCACCTTCAATTACAATGGCCTCCAGCCGTGCAGCAGCGGCAACGAGATTGTCCATCGGGTTGGAGTAGTGACCCAGAGGTGTTGAAACAGCCTGAGGTACAACAATGTCATGACGAGGCAGATCCATCAAACGAGGCTGAATCAGCGCGCCGGTCCCAGGAGCGTCCGCCCGGTTTATCCCCAGCGGATTACTGGTTCCTGCTCCTAGGGTGTTGAAAAGGTCTCTGGCCTCGAAAACCGAAGGCAAACGGGATCGGTACTTCCTCTTCATGACCTCATGCGACGCGTTCTGGTCCAACATTAGCCTGTAGGCTTGTGCGTCTAAAGCGGCCCGCTCTGCGGTCATTCTGGCATTCTCAGCTGCCAGGTCCGCCTTGGCATGGGTGATCTGTTCCCTCACTTTTGCAATCTCCGCGTTGTGGACATCCTGATCCGCCGGGTTAGCTTCTGCCATAAGCATAGCCAATGCATCAAATAGATCTGATAGAACTTGAGCCGGCGGGCGTACAAAGCCTCCTGCCCCGGCAGCCATTGTCGCTGCTGAACCGGAGGTTGTCGCCGCTACTGAACCGGAGGTTGTTGCCGCAGCGGTCGAAGAACGAAGTACTGCTTGTGTGCCGGCCATGAATATTCCAACTCGGTTGGGTAGATCAGAGGGGTCTGGAATACTGTCGCCATCGGAACAGCCCCCAATCCGGCCATCTTGTAGCTGATATAGAGATTCGATTTCTCCGGCTGATGACTCATCGCCGGAATACATGACGGTCTCGCCGCCAGATTCCGATCCATCTTCATAACCTCCTCCATGGATGACTCCCACGAAGACACGCTTCACGGCCGGTTTAACCCGGGCAGATCGCGCATGCTAAGCCGTTTCGACGAGGTCGGTGCAGATGTCCGGCTCAGGGCCCGGTTCACCGATCTTGCCGATGAAAACGTGTATGCCACCAAAGGGGACCCGGTACCCGTACTCAACTGAGCCGGCCTCGGGGCCCCAGCCTACATCGTCGATGTAGAGCTTGCCGCGACGACTCTTAGTCATCCGGCCCACAGCGTAGCCCTCGAGTCCTTCAAAGCCGCCCTCCAAGAACTCAACACCACCGTGCGCAAGCCCCACGGTGGGCGCCAACTGTCATGGTTTTGTCACGGCAGATGTCCTAGAGAAAGGACTTAGTCGTGAGGCTATCACAACGGGTTAGCTCGAAGGGGTTAAAGCGGACACAGGGACGCAAGAGGTTTTATACTACTTCGGCCCCTTCGATGAAGGTAAAAGCCTACGTCTAGTTGTGATGGAATTGATGGGCTTTCGATTACTAGGGAGCAAAACAAGCTTCGCCTATGTCTCGAGTTGTTGTCTGTTCCCCTAAACTGCCACCGGGTCGTCCCCTTATATACACGGGTGATGCCTGTCGGTTCACAGAGTCCTAACACCGGTTCATATTTGTATCCGAGTTGGTCTCTCCTTATTCCTATCTTACAATACAAGTTTACATACAGATGCCGGTTTACGGCTACAAGTCTTAAACCGACTACGGGCCTCGGGCCCTCATCTACCTTCTTGGGCTTTAACACTCTTGAGTTACTGATGAAGTTAACCCGGCCCACATAGGTCGGTTTACGCCCAGTAGTAATATCCCCAACAACTGCCTTCTTCATGCATATGATGAACAAAGTGTTCATGGACTTCCTCGACAAATTCGTGGTAGTCTTTATCGATGATATCCTCATTTACTCCAAGAGTGAAGAAGAGCATAAGGATCACCTCCGAGCAGTGCTACAACGGCTCCGCAACCATCAGTTATACGCCAAATTCAGTAAGTGCGAATTTTGGCTCAAGCAAGTCGGGTTTCTCGGACATGTACTATCCGCCGAAGGTATAGCCGTGGACCCGAGCAAAGTAAAGGATGTGCTCGATTGGGTACCACCCATGACTGTAACATAGATCCGGAGTTTTCTCGGATTAGCTGGATACTATCATCATTTCATTGAAGGGTTTTCCAAAATTGCTAAACCGATGACGGAACTGCTCAAAAAGGATACAAAGTTTGAGTGGACAGAGGAGTGTGAGAAGAGTTTTAATGAGCTAAAGACGCGTCTGACGACCGCACCGGTATTGACTCTTCCAGACATTTATCGCAGCTTTGATGTATACTGCGATCCCTCCAGACAAGGTATTGGTTGCGTATTGATGCAAGACAGCAAGGTACTAGCGTATGCCTCACGACAACTACGACCACATGAGGGAAATTATCCTACTCATGATTTGGAATTGGCTGAAGTGGTTCATGCATTAAAAATTTGGAGACACTATCTCATTGGAAAAAGGTGCCAAATTTTTACTGACCACAAAAGCCTCAAATACATCTTCACTCAGCCAGATTTAAATCTCCGTCAGCGAAGATGGTTAGAATTGGTCAAGGATTATGACCTTGGAATAAATTACCATCCAGGCAAGGCCAACGTCGTTGCCGATGCGCACAGTCGAAAGCCCGTCAGCTTAAATGTCATGTTAAAATCATTGCCTACCGAACTTCAGGAGGAGATCGCTCGGCTCAACTTGGTCATCATGGATGCTGGCCTCACTAATATTTTGGAAGTTACCCCCACACTCGAGATGGATATCCGCAAGGCCCAGCCAGAAGACGCCGAGCTACAAAAACATGCAAAGCAATCCCCAGATTTCTTCAAGGACAACTTCGAACCCTCCGATTCCGTGGACGAATTTGTGTACCAGATCAACCGGACTTGAAGAAAAAAAATCTTGTCAGAAGCACACGAATCCTCGTATTCCATTCATCCGGGAGGTACGAAAATGTATGAAGACCTTAAACGGATATTCTGGTGGGATGGGATGTAGAAAGACATTGCATATTTTGTAGCCTGTTGCGACATATGCAACAAGGTGAAAGCAGATCATCAGAAGCCAGCTGGACTTCTCCAACCATTGCCAGTTTCACAATGGAAATGGGATGATGTTTGCATGGATTTCATCACCGGATTGCCTAGGACTCAGCGAGGCAAAGATGCCATCTGGGTTATAGTGGACACCCTCACCAAGGTTGCTCACTTCATCCCGATCATCACCAGATACAGAGCAGACGAACTTGCACAACTATATGTATCCCGAATCGTCAGTCTGCATGGAGCACCCCGAACCATCACTTCCAACCGAGGATATTTGTTTACCTCCGCTTTCTGGTCCCGTCTTCATCAAGCCTTGGGGACAGCACTGAAATATAGTACTGCTTATCACCCTCAGACGGACGGTCAGACAGAGCGAGTAAATCAAATACTCGAAGATATGTTGCGAGCCTGTGTACTAGCCAACAGGGCAAAATGGGAAGATTGTTTACCATACGCCGAGTTCTCATATAACAACAGCTTCCAGACCAGTCTAAAGATGTCGCCATATGAAGCACTATATGGTCGTAAGTGCCGCACTCCTCTAAATTGGTCTCAAGCTGGAGATAGCCATATCTTCGGAACCGATCTCATGATGGAAGCTGAGAGACAAGTCCGGGAAATCAGAGACCGACTGCAATTGGCCAAATCCCGTCAGAAGAGTTATTATGACGCAAAGCACCGGCAGGTCAGTTTTGAGCCCGGAGAACACGTGTACCTCCGAGTCACTCCTATGAAAGGAGTTAAGTGATTTCAGACTCGTGGAAAGCTGGCACCCAGATTCATTGCTCCATTCCCAATTATGTCTCGAGTGGGTACGGTTGCATACCAACTGGAACTACCCCCGGAGTTGTCGGATATACACAATGTGTTCAATGTTTCACAATTGAGACGATGCATATCCCCGCCTAAGAAAAGGACTGCAATGACTGAGATAGAATTGGCAGAGGACTTATCTTATGAAGAAAGACCGTTCAAAATTTTGGATCAAATGGAAAGGGTCACCCGCAGCAAAGCCAGAAAATTTTACAAGGTTCAGTGGGAGCATCACACAGAGTCAGAAGCAACTTGGGAGCAGGAAGAATTCCTTAATGGTCAGTATACATAGTGGTTTTCCCAAGCAACCGAATCTCGAGGACGAGATTCATTCTAAGTGGGGGAGGTTTGTGATAGCCTGGTTTTTGCCCTCTTTCATTTGTTTGAGTTTTCATTTGAAATTTTTTGAAACTTGGAGTTTTTGAATCTTTTCATTTGGACTTAAACACTTGGGCGTCCTTGGCTTTCACCCAAGTGTTCATTTCTCTCCCAAACCATCACTTCACTTCTGATCCACCTCAAAATAACCTTTGGAATATTTTTCTTAAATGAAAAATATTCAATTTTTCTCTAAAACCCTAAGCAAAACCTGTTTGCTCCAAAGCAACCCTAATTTTTATGGCTCAGAAATTTCTGAGATAATTCACAAATATTCTAGAGACCCTAGGGCAGCTCCCTGATCAAAAATATGTCATCACTTTTTGGGATATTTTTGCTACAGAAAATCTTTTCTGTTCTGGACAGAAATGGTGGTTTCTACAGCAACAACCATTTTACTTGCTCCATTTGACCTGATCTTTCTTGTGCTTATTTACCTTAGTAACTCTAAGCTAGCCTCCAAAGCACAGTTTCAAACTCCCAGCCATTTGACCACAGTAACACCTCAAAGTTACTGTCCAGAAACTTACCAGACATGTAAAACTTTGTCTACTGCACCTGGATCCAAACCCAACCGTGGTAAACTTCAAAACCACCACGAACAACATGCCAGACATGGTTTTTGGACGAAGGCTGGCCTGTGGAGGGAGTTCACGCGGTGACCACGTGTGTCCACGATGTCAGGCATGTGTGTCAATGTGCTCTGGGAGCCGCCGAGCGCTCTGTTCGCGCGTGCTCACTTCCCCTTCCTGCCAAACCTAGCCAAAGCTCGCCACCATCATCGTCTCGACACCATTAATTCCACCCTGGCACTCGCTAACGCCAGAGCTCGCCGCAGCGAGCACGGGCAAGGTCCGGCCAGCCCAACAGTGCGTGCACATTGTGCTCGTCGTCACCCCCCTCGACCCTGTGCTCGTCTCTGCTCGCCCACAGTGGCCGCGTGACCTCCGTCGCCTTCTCCTCCTCTCACTAACGCCGCTCATCGCCGGGCGCCGTGGTGTCCACCGGCGGAGCCCGAGGCACCCTCGCTGCTCACCTATATATAGAGCCCCTCCCCACCCTCTCCGAGCATCCTCCAGCACTCACACACATTCCATGGTAGAGTAGGAAGCCATAGCCTGGCCGGGAAGGCTTCGGGCCGCTGTCCCCGAGCTCGAGCTCGCCAGCGATCCCCTCTAGTCGCCACGGCAGCTCTAGCCCCTCCCAGGCCTGGGCGACCTGTCTAGGGCCTTCGCCTCTCTCCGGTGAGGCCGTCTCGCCCACTTGGAGCCCCTGGAACGGCCTTGGCTCGCCGTCTTCCCCAACTCCGATGACCTCCCCGTTCTGCCTCCACCCGCGAGCAAGATTCTGACGCCGTCCGACCACCCCTAGCTATGCTACGGGTACAGGCGGGTGCGCCACGACCTCCTCTTGCCATCCCTCCCTCTCGTTTTGGCCTAAGAGCCCTCGTCGCCGGCGAGAGCTTTGGCGAAGTCGCGGCCATCTCTGTTTCTCTCTCCCTCTTCCCCCACCTGACTAGCGGGGCCCGCTAGTCAGTCTCTCTGTACACGCGCGAAGCAGTAGAGTGGTGGCGCCCCTGGGCTTTTACGCCTTCGACGTCACCCCCCCCCCAGTCTTTTTCTTTTTATTCAAATTCATTTGAATTAGAGAACACTTCAAACAGTTATAACTTTTTAACCATAAGTCCAAATGAATTGATTGTTTTTGCATTGTGTTCTTTGAAAGAAAATCTAACAGCTCACCAAAGATGAGATTTTTCTGAGCTGTTTAGAATTTCTGGTGAATTTCAGAAGTGTTCTTGATATCTTCCTTGTGTGTTTAAAATTATTTTCAGAAGGTGAGGCTTGTCTTGAGGATCACCAGGAGGCTTGTGAACCTCACCTGCACTAAGTCAAGCCACAACAACATTTTTATGATGCCATTTCAATATTTGTGATTTTCTTACTTGGATGAAATAATTAATCCATGCATTTCAATAATTATTGAGTTATTTGTATTCTGTTAAATGTTGAATAGTTGTTATGCTTGATTTACAGAATAGTTGAAACTAGTTTAGTGGATAAAGCAAGTTAAGATTTATTTGAGGTGATATTAGAAATAATTTTGTTATGCATGATAGTTATCTTAAATATATTTTTGCCTTCCTAAAATTGATAAGAATTTGTTAGAAAATATTCTGTTAAATATTTTGTTAAATCATATTACTTGTTTTACAGAAAGTTTGAACTTAATTTAGTGATAAAGAAAGTAAGAATTGTTGATAGTGAAATCTTTTGTTATGCATATGAAAAAGTTATCAGAATTGCTTTCTTGCGTAAGAAATCAATGAAACTTGTTGCAAAATATTTTGATTAAGTTGTGAGTCATCTGTAGAGTAACGTGAGTTGTTGATGGTTATATATGACATCGGTTATTTTTATGATACATGTGTTATTTTGCATTTCATGGCATGCTATGACACCGGTCATTGTTAGTTTAAAGTTGAAAGTGAAAATAACTCAACTTGAATACACCGTTGACTAGGTCATGGTGCCGCTGAATCAAGTCTTTCCTATGCAACCACATTTGCCTTTATGGGGGGCCTTGATTCGGTCCATTGACACGGCCTCTGGTCGGTGCCTCCATCTAGGGAAGGTTATGTCGTGTTTGCCATAGCCCGGCAAGCAGACTTAACCTTGTGTGCTCGTTGATAAGATTATGGTACCGATTTCCCCTAGTGGGAGTTTCCCCGAGTGGGAGTTTGACCACGACGGTGGTCAGGGTGTCTTTGGTAGACACGGGGCCACCCAGGACCAGCCCGTTGTGGATTTGGGTCGGAGTGGCCGGGAGAGTGCTATGGCAATGGAGGGGTTTCATCGGAATGCCGTTGGTCCACCCGAATGGGAGTGCGAGGCCGTGGGTTCCATGGTGTGGGTCCAGTGTGCTACCTCTGCAGAGTGTATAATCTATCGATAGCCACGTCCACGGTTAAGGACACCTCGTAGTAGGTCCCACCATGAGTCAACAAATGATAAAAATTGCACACTAACCTATAAACTTTGCATTGTCAAGGATGGCAGAAAGGCCATCGCAGAATTTGGGACCAGATATTGGTCGTGGTTGTGATCGCCGTAAGGATCACGAGTCATTTTGTTAAAGACCACATTGGTGGTGTGTTTTACCACGTTGGTGGTGTATCTTACCACGTTGGTGGTGTGTTTTACCACATTGGTGGTGTTTGTAATCAGAGGATGATCACGGTTGGTAAGTTGTCCTAAGGGACGTTTGAGCATGATCACAGCATGTTGACATATAGTGTTGCATCATTAATAATTCGCTAAATATCATGATATTGTTTGTCATTATGATTATGCTTGTTGTGAGCTTGCAAGTACGTTCAATGTAATGACCTGGCGTGTCATGCCAGATTTCAGGAAAGTCTCGTGGGAAATGAGCACTGTTCGAGTCTAGATCGTGTCCACATCGGTGTCCCTGTGATATGGAGCTTCCGCTACGACGTTATTCCGCTGCCACGTAGTTGTTTGGATCGAGGCCCTTTATGTTCACTAAATAATGTACATATTGTTCAGCCGCACTGAGTGTGCCGCTTGGCCTCGACCACTGTTGTAATTTGAACTCTGTTCCGCTAGTATCAATAAAGCGGTTGTTTTCTGTACCAATTTGTTGTGTGTTTGCCAGAAGACATGGTCTCTGGGCTGGCAATGCAGGGTAAACCGGTCGCTCTAAGCCGGGGTGCCACAACCATCTATTTAGAGAGATTGCAGGAATTGGTCATTCACATGGTTAGTCATAAAATCCTACATAAAACTTGTAGATCACTGAATATGATATGTTTGATTCCTTGCAATAGTTTTGTGATATAAAGATGGTGATATTAGAGTTATGCTAGTGGGTAGTTGTGGATTAGTAGAAATACTTGTGTTGTGGTTTGTGATTCTCGTAGCATGCACGAGTGGTGAACCGTTATGTAACGAAGTCGGAGCATGAGGTATTTATTGATTGTCTTCCTTATGAGTGGTGGTCGGGGACGAGCAATGGTCTTTTCCTACCAATCTATCCCCCTAGGAGCATGCGTGTAGTACATTGTTTCGATGACTAATAGATTTTTGCAATAAGTATGTGAGTTCTTTATGACTAATGTTGAGTCCATGGATTATACGCACTCTCACCCTTCCACCATTGCTAGCCTCTCTAGTATCGCGCAACTTTCGCCGGTACCTTAAACCCACCATATACCTTCCTCAAAACAGCCAGCCACCATACCTACCTATCATGGCAATTCCATAGCCATTCCGAGATATATTGCCATGCAACTTCCATCATCATCATATACATGACTTGAGCATTCATTGTCATATTGCTTTGCATGATCGTAAGATAGCTAGCATGATGTTTTCATGGCTTGTCCATTTTTTGATGTCATTGCTACGCTAGATCATTGCACATCCCGGTACACCGCCGGAGGCATTCATATAGAGTCATATCTCTGTTCTAGATATCGAGTTGTAATATTGAGTTGTAAGTAAATAAAAGTGTGATGATCATCATTATTAGAGCATTGTCCCATTTAAGGAAAGGATCCTGGAAGCTTTTATTCCCTCACAAGTTGGGATGAGTCTCCGGACTTTAAAAAAAAGAGGCCAAAGAAGCCCAAATAAAAAAAGAGGCCAAAGAAGCCCACCAAAAAACAAAAAAACAAAAAAAAGAGAAAAGGAGAGAAGGGGCAATGTTACTATCCTTTTACCACACTTGTGCTTCAAAGTAGCACCATGTTCTTCATGTAGAGAGTCTCTTGAGTTATCACTTTCATATACTAGTGGGAATTTTCATTATAGAACTTGGCTTGTATATTCCGATGATGGGCTTCCTCAAATGCCCGAGGTATTCATGAGCAAGCAAGTTGGATGCACACCCACTTAGTTTCAGTTTGAGATTTCATACACTTATATCTCTAGTGCATCCGTCGCATGGCAATCCCTACTCACTCACATTGATATCTATTGATGGGCATCTCCATAGCTCGTTGATACGCAAGTTGATGTGAGACTATCTTCTCCTTTCTGTCTTCTCCACAACCACCATTCTATTCCACCTATAGTGCTATGTCCATGGCTCATGCTCATGTATTGCGTGAAAGTTGAAAAGGTTTGAGAATGTCAAAAGTATGAAACAATTGCTTGGCTTGTCATCGGGGGTTGTGCATGATGTGAATATTTTGTGTGGTGAAGATGGAGCATAGCCAGACTATATGATTTTGCAGGGATAACTTTCTTTGGCCATGTTATTTTGAAAAGACATGATTACTTTATTAGTAGGCTTGAAGTATTATTGTTTTTATGTCAAATGATAGACTATTGCTTTGAATCAATCGTATCTTAATATTCACGCCATGATTAGATATGTGATCAAGATTATGCTAGGTACCATTCCACATCAAAAATTATCTTTTTTATCATTTACCTACTCGAGGAAGAGCAGGAATTAAGCTTGGGGATGCTGATACGTCTCTGTCGTATCTATAATTTTTTATTGTTACATGCCAATATTATACAACTTTCATATACTTTTGGCAACTTTCTATAATACTTTTGGGACTAACATATTGATCTAGTGCCCAGTGCCACTTCTTGTTTGTTGCATGTTTTTTGTTTCACAAAATATCCATATCAAACGGAGTCCAAGCGGGATAAAAACTG
Organism: Triticum dicoccoides; assembly: GCF_002162155.2. Taxonomy (NCBI): domain Eukaryota; kingdom Viridiplantae; phylum Streptophyta; class Magnoliopsida; order Poales; family Poaceae; genus Triticum; species Triticum dicoccoides. Next base: position 569,081,119 of record NC_041392.1, read on the forward strand.
ACAGAGATTTTTTTGGAATATATATGATTTTTGGGACGAAAAATCCACGCGAGACGATGCCCGAGGGGGCCACGAGGCAGGGGGCGCGCCCTAGGGGGGCAGGCACGCCCTGGGCCCTCGTGGCCACCCTGTAAGGCGGTTTATGCCCTTCTTTCGCCGCAAGAAAGCTAATTCCGGATAGAGATCGTGTTAAAATTTCAGCCCAATCGGAGTTACGAATCTCCGGGAATATAAGAAACGGTGAAAGGGTAGAATCTGGGAACGCAGAAACAGAGAGAGACAGAGAGACAGATCCAATCTTGGAGGGGCTCTCGCCCCTCCCACGCCATGGAGGCCAATGAACAGAGGGGAAACCCTTCTACCATCTAGGGAGGAGTTCAAGGAAGAAGAACACGAAGGGGCCCCCTCTCCCCTTCTCTTCGGGTGGCGCCGGAACGCTGCCGTGGCCATCATCATCACCGCAATCTTCACCAACAACTTCACCGCCATCATCACCAACTCTCCCCCTCTCTATGCAGCGGTGTAACCTCTCTCTTACCAGCTGTAATCTCTACTTAAACATGGTGCTCAACAATATATATTATTTCCCAATGATGTGTGGCTATCCTATGATGTTTGAGTAGATCCATTTTGTCCTATGGGCTATTTGATGATCAAGATTAGTTTGAGTTGCATGTTTTATTATTGGTGTTGTCCTATGGTGCTCTCCGTGTCACGCAAGCGTGAGGGATCCCCGCTGTAGGGTGTTGCAATACGTTCATGATTCGCTTATAGTGGGTTGCGCGAGTGACTGAAACACAAACCCGAGTAAGGGGGTTGTTGCGTATGGGATAAAGAGGACTTGATGCTTTAATGCTATGGTTGGGTTTTACCTTAATGATCCTTAGTAGTTGCGGATGCTTGCTAGAGTTCCAATCATAAGTTCATATGATCCAAGTAGAGAAAGTATGTTAGCTTATGCCTCTCCCTCATATAAAATTGCAATAATGATTACCGGTCTAGTTATCGATTGCCTAGAGACAAATAACTTTCTCGTAACAGAAAGCTCTTTACTAAAACTAACTTAGTTGTGTCTTTACCTGAACAACCCCTACTTTTTATTTACTTGCTCTTTATTATCTTGCAAACCTATCCAAAAACACCTACAAAATACTTCTAGTTTCATACTTGTTCTAGGTAAAGAGAACGTCAAGCGTGCGCAGAGTTGTATTGGTGGTCGATAGAACTTGGGGGAATATTTGTTCTGCCTTTAGCTCCTTGTTGGGTTCGACACTCTTACTTATCAAAAACTATTGCGATCCCCTATACTTGTGGGTTATCATCCTCGCGCCGCCGCACCCTTGCCTCCGCTACGTCGCCGCCTGCCTCTGCCTGCGCCAGCAGCGCCGCCCACCGGCAACCTTCCTCACCGGAGTTCCTACAGGTCCGACCACATCGCCGCCCTCCTCTTTTTCCCTATATGTCTTGATCTCTCTCATGGCCAGGTTCGGGCTCACCGTCGCCGGATCTCCACCACCGCCGCCGGAGATGGACGGATCAAGCGGATCCCGTCCGGATCCGCACCTCCGGGGCCGCCTCCGCTCCTCCCTGCCGTCGTTCGCCGTGCAAGCCACGCTGCCGGCCCCTCTGCTCGTGCAGGAGAGAGACGAGGACGACGTCCATGCCGCCCCATCGCCCTGGTGGGCCCGCTCGGCCTCCAAGGCCCGCCCACGCAACCGCTGGCCTGCCTCGCCTACATGGGTTGAGCCCCTCTGGTGAGGTCCAGTCCGCCTCTGTTTTGGCCCGTTCATTTTTTTCAGATCTGCGAATTTCCTAATTATTCCAGAGACGATTGTTTCATAGAAAACCCCCTGTTGTTCATGCATATCATATCTCTCAAATGGTACATCATATTAAACAAATTATATATGTAAAATGACTAGAATTTCATCTAGTTTCACAATATCCAACTTTCTTGCATGTTTAAAATGTTTAAACTGCTGTTTGCATTAATTTGCTTAAATAACATGCTAAAATGATTTATTTCTTAACTAAATAACCATAGCTCCAAATTTAATAAACTTTATATGTAAATGGGGTAGAAAAATGCATAGTTTAACATGGTGGCATTACTTTGCATGTTTAACAACTCTAAAATATGGTTTAGGGAAGAACAGTACCAAACCTAAAATATGCACATGAGGAGTTTCCGGACTTGTTGTTTGTTGCTCCGGCCTCATTTAAACTTGCCTAGATAGGTAGTTTTCATATGCCTCACCCCTTGCCATGGTTAACAACATTTAATATTGTTGAGTACATAACCAAGAGCAAACTAAATAAAAGGATGTGGTGTTTTGTCAATATGCATCTCGTTGCATATTGAGCTCCACTTAGCTTGTAGTTTTGTTTGTGCACTTTGCCATGCCATGCATATTTAACCGGAGATGCATCATACTTGGTTGTGCATCATGCCATGTTGATGTGAAGGTTGTTTACTATGTTGTTTTCTTCTTTCCGGGTTGCTTCCCTCGTTAGCTTCGGTTCCGTTCTGGAGTTGTGAGGATTCATTCGACTACGTCCGCTTGTCTTCTTCATGGACCCGTTCGTCTGTTGGGTTTCGTAGTAATTTCAAAAAAATTCCTACGCTCACGCAAGATCATGGTGATGCATAGCAACGAGAGGGGAGAGTATGATCTACGTACCCTTGTAGATCGACAACGGAAGCGTTTGGTTGATGTAGTCGTACGTCTTCACGGCCCGACCGATCAAGCACCGAAACTACGGCACCTCCGAGTTCTAGCACACATTCAGCTCGATGACGATCCCCGGACTCCGATCCAGCAAAGTGTCGGGGAAGAGTTCCGTCAGCACGACGGCGTGGTGACGATCTTGATGTACTACTGTAGCAGGGCTTCGCCTAAGCACCGCTACAATATTATCGAGGACTCGAGGACTATGGTGGAAGGGGGCACCGCACACGGCTAAGAATATGATCACGTGGATCAACTTGTCTTGTTCTGGGGTGCCCCTGCCTCCGTATATAAAGGCTCAAGGGGGGTGCGGCCGGCCTAGGAGAGGCGCGCCAGGAGGAGTCCTACTCCC
>NC_041392.1:569084519-569091225 GCF_002162155.2 Triticum dicoccoides
AATCCTAGTTGGAATAGGATTCGTGGAGGGGGGAAAAGAGAGAGGGGGGCCGGCCCCCTCTCCTTGTCCTATTCGGACCAAGGGAGGGGAGGGGCATGCGGCCCATCTAGGGCTGCCCCTTCTCTTTTCCACTAAGGCCCACTTAGGCCCATATAGCTCCCGGGGGGTTCCGGTAACCTCCCGGTACTCCGGTAAAATCCCGATTTCACCCGGAACACTTCCGATATCCAAACATAGGCTTCCAATATATCAATCTTTATGTATCGACCATTTTGAAACTCCTCGTCATGTCCGTGATCACATCCGGGACTCCGAACAACCTTCGGTATATCAAAATGTATAAACTCATAATATAATTGTCATCGTAACCTTAAGCGTGCGGACCCTACGGGTTCGAGAACAATGTAGACATGACCGAGACACGTCTCCGGTCAATAACCAATAGCGGAACCTGGATGCTCATATTGGCTCCTACATATTCTACGAAGATCTTTTATCGGTCAGACCGCATAACAACATACGTTGTTCCCTTTGTCATCGGTATGTTACTTGCCCGAGATTCGATCGTCGGTATCCCATACCTAGTTCAATCTTGTTACCGACAAGTCTCTTTACTTGTTCTGTAATACATCATCCCGCAACTAACTCATTAGTTGCAATGCTTGCAAGGCTTAAGTGATGTGCATTACCGAGAGGGCCCAGAGATACCTCTCCGACAATCGGAGTGACAAATCCTAATCTCGAAATATGCCAACCCAACATGTACCTTTGGAGACACCTGTAGAGCTCCTTTATAATCACCCAGTTACGTTGTGACGTTTGGTAGCACACAAAGTGTTCCTCTGGCAAACGGGAGTTGCATAATCTCATAGTCATAGGAACATGTATAAGTCATGAAGAAAGCAATAGCAACATACTAAACGATCGGGTGCTAAGCTAATGGAATGGGTCATGTCAATCAGATCATTCAACTAATGATGTGATCCTGTTAATCAAATGACAACTCTTTGTCTATGGTTAGGAAACATAACCATCTTTGATTAACAAGCTAGTCTAGTAGAGGCATACTAGTGACACTCTGTTTGTCTATGTATTCACACATGTATTATGTTTCCGGTTAATACAATTCTAGCATGAATAATAAACTTTTATCATGATATAAGGAAATAAATAATAACTCTATTATTGCCTCTAGGGCATATTTCCTTCAGTCTCCCACTTGCACTAGAGTCAATAATCTAGATCACATCGCCATGTGATTTAACATCAATAGTTCACATCTTTATGTGCTTGGTTCACATCTCCATGTGACTAACACCCAAAGGGTTTACTAGATTCAATAATCTAGTTCACATCGCTATGTGATTAAGACCCAAAAAGTGATCATGTTTTGCTTGTGAGAGAAGTTTAGTCAACGGGTCTGCCACATTCAGATCCGCATGTATTTTGCAAATTTCTATGTCAACAATGCTCTGCATGGAGCTACTCTAGCTAATTGCTCCCACTTTCAATATGTATCTAGATTGAGACTTAGAGTCATCTGGATCAGTGTCAAAACTTGCATCGACGTAACCCTTTACGACGAACCTTTTGTCACCTCCGTAATCGAGAAACATATCCTTATTCCAGTAAGGATAATTTTGACCGTTGTCCATTGATCTACTCCTAGATCACTATTGTACTCCCTCTCTCAACACAGTGTATGGTATACAATAGATCTGGTACACAGCATGGCATACTTTATAGAACCTATGACTGAGGCATAGGGAATGACTTTCATTCTCTTTCTATCTTCTGCCGTGGTCGGGCTTTGAGTCTTACTCAACTTCACACCTTGTAACACAGGCAAGAAACTTTTTCTTTGACTGTTCCATTTTGAACTACTTCAAAATCTTGTCAAGGTATGTACTCATTGAAAAAACTTATCAAGCGTCTTGATCTATCTCTATAGATCTTGATACTCAATATGTAAGCAGCTTCACCGAGGTCTTTCTTTGAAAAACTCCTTTCAAACATTCCTTTATGCTTTGCAGAATAATTCTACATTATCTCCGATCAACAATATGTCTTTCACATATACTTTATCAGAAATGTTGTAGTGCTCCCACTCACTTTCTTGTAAATACAGGCTTCACCGCAAGTCTGTATAAAACTATATGCTTTGATCAACTTATCAAAGCGTATATTCCAACTCCGAGATGTTTGCACCAGTCCATAGATGGATCGCTGGAGCTTGCACATTTTGTTAGCACCTTTAAGATTGACAAAACCTTCTGGTTGTATCATATACAACTCTTCTTTAATAAATCCATTAAGGAATGCAGTTTTGTTTATCCATTTTCCGGATTTCATAAAATGCGGCAATTGCTAACATGATTCGGACAGACTTAAGCATAGATACGAGTGAGAAACTCTCATCGTAGTCAACACCTTGAACTTGTCGAAAACCTTTTTGCGACAATTCTAGCTTTGTAGATAGTAACACTACTATCAGTGTCCGTCTTTCTCTTGAAGATCCATTTATTTTCTATGGCTTGCCGATCATCGGGCAAATCCATCAAAGTCCATACTTTGTTCTCATACATGGATCATATCTCAGATTTCATGGCCTCAAACCATTTCGCAGAATCTGGGGTCATCATCGCTTCCTCATAGTTCGCAAGTTCGTCATGGTCAAGTAACATGACCTCCAGAATAGGATTACCGTACCACTCTGGTGCGGATCTCACTCTGGTTTACCTACGAGATTCGATAGTAACTTGATCTGAAGTTACATGATCATCATCATTAGCTTCCTCACTAATTGGTGTAGTAGTCACAGGAACAGATTTCTGTGATGAACTACTTTCCAATAATGGAGCAGGTACAGTTACCTCATCAAGTTCTCTACTTTCCTCCCACTCACTTCTTTCGAGAGAAACTCCTTCTCTAGAAAGGATCCATTCTTAGCAACGAATGTGTTGCCTTCGGATCTGTGATAGAAGGTGTACCCAACTGTCTCCTTTGGGTATCCTATGAAGACATATTTCTCCGATTTGAGTTTGAGCTTATCGAGATGAAACTTTTTCACATAAGCATCGCAACTCCAAACTTTAAGAAACGACAACTTAGGTTTCTTGCCAAACCATAGTTCACACGGTGTCATCTCAACGGATTTAGATGGTGCCCTATTTAACGTGAATGCAGCTGTCTCTAATGCATAAACCCAAAACGATAGTGGTAGATCGGTAAGAGACATCATAGATCACACAATATCTAATAAAGTACGGCTATGACATTCGGACACACCATTACACTATGGTGTTCCAGGTGGCGTGAGTAGTGAAACTATTTCACATTGTTTTAATTGAAGGCCAAACTCGTAACTCAAATATTTTACCTCTGCGATCATATCATAGAAACTTTTATTTTCTTATCACGATGATTTTCCACTTCACTCTGAAATTCTTTGAACTTCTCAAATGTTTCAGACTTATGTTTCATCAAGTAGATATACCCATATCTGCTCAAATCATCTGTGAAGATTAGAAAATAATGATACCTGCCACGAGCCTATTCATCGGACCACATACATCAGTATGTATGATTTCCAACAAATCTGTCGCTCGCTCCATTGTTCCGAAGAACGGAGTCTTAGTCATCTTTGCCCATGAGGCATGGTTCGTAAGCATCAACTGATTCATAATCAAGTGATTCCAAAATCCCATCAGCATGGAGTTTCTTCATGCGCTTTACACCAATATGACCTAAACGGCAGTGCCACAAATAAGTTGCACTATCATTATTAACTTTGCTTCTTTTGGCTTCAATATCATGAATATGTATATTACTATGATTGAGATCCAACGAACCATTTTCATTGGGTGTGTAACCATATAAGGTCTTATTCATGTAAACAGAACAACAATTTATTCTCTTACTTAAATGAATAACCATATTGCAATAAACATGATCAAATCATATTTATGCTCAACGCAAACACCAAATAACACTTATTTAGGTTCAACACTAATCCCGAAAGTATAGGGAGTGTGAGATGATGATCATGTCAATCTTGGAACCACTTCCAACACACATCGTCACTTCACCCTTAACTAGTCTCCGTTTATTCTGCAACTCCCGTTTCGAGTTACTAATCTTAGCAACTGAACTAGTATCAAATACTGAGGGGTTGCTATAAACACTAGTAAAGTACACATCAATAACATGTATATCAAATATACTTATGTTCACTTTGCCATCCTTCTTATCCGCCAATCACTTGGGGTAGTTCCGCCTCCAGTGACCAGTCCCTTTGCAGTAGAAGCACTTAGTCTCAGGCTTAGGATCAGACTTGGGCTTCTTCACTTGAGCAGCAACTTGCTTGCTGTTCTTTTTGAAGTTCCCCTTCTTCCCTCTGCCCTTTTCTTGAAACTAGTGGTCTTTTCTACCATCAACACTTGATGTTTTTCTCGATTTCTACCTTCATCAATTTCCGCATTACGAAGAGCTTGGGAATCGTTTCCGTTATCCCTTGCATATCATAGTTCATCACGAAGTTCTACTAACTTGATGATGGTGACTAGAGAATTCTGTAAATCACTATCTTATCTGGAAGATTAACTCCCACTTGATTCAAGCGATTGTAGTACTCAGACAATCTGGGCACATGCTCACTAGTTGAGCGATTCTCCTCCATCTTTTAGCTATAGAACTTGTTGGAGACTTCATATCTCTCAACTCGGGTATTTGCTTGAAATATTAACTTCAACTCCTGGAACATCTCATATGGTCCATGACGTTCAAAAACGTCTTTGAAGTCCTGTTTCTAAGCTGTTAAGCATGGTGCACTAAACTATCAAGTAGTCATCATATTGAGCTAGCCAAACGTTCATAACGTCTGCATCTGCTCCTGCAATAGGCCCGTCACCTAGCGGTGCATCAAGGACATAATACTTCTGTGCAGCAATGAGGATAAACCTCAGATCATGGATCCAATCCGTATCATTGCTACTAACATCTTTCAACACAATTTTCTCTAGGAACATATCAAAATAAACACAGGGAAGCAACAACGCGAGCTATTGATCTACAACATGATTTGCAAAATACTACCAGGACTAAGTTCATGATAAATTTAAGTTCAATTAATCATATTACTTAAGAACTCCCACTTATATAGACATCCTTCTAATCCTCTAAGTGATTACGTGATCCAAATCAACTAAACCATGTCCGATCATCACGTGAGATGGAGTAGTTTCATTGGTGAACATCACTATGTTGATCATATCTACTATATGATTCATGCTCGACCTTTCGGTCTCCGTGTTCCAAGGCCATATCTGTATATGCTTGGCTCGTCAAGTATAACCTGAGTATTCCGCGTGTGCAACTGTTTTGCACCCGTTGTATTTGAACGTAGAGCCTATCACACCCGATCATCACGTGGTGTCTCAGCAGAAGAACTTTCGCAACGGTGCATACTCAGGGAGAACACTTCTTGATAATTTAGTGAGAGATCATCTTATAATGCTACCGTCAATCAAAGCAAGATAAGATGCATAAAAGATAAACATCACATGCAATCAATATAAGTGATATGATATGGCCATCATCATCTTGTGCTTGTGATCTCCATCTCCGAAGCACCGTCATGATCACCATCGTCACCGGCGCGACACATTGATCTCCATCATAGCATCATTGTTGTCTCGCCAATCTTATGCTTCCACGACTATCACTACCGCTTAGTGATAAAGTAAAGCATTATAGCGCGATTGCATTACATACAATAAAGCGACAACCATATGGCTCCTGCCGGTTGCCGATAACTCGATTACAAAATATGATCATCTCATACAATAAAATTTAGCATCATGTCTTGACCATATCACATCACAACATGCCCTGCAAAAACAAGTTAGACGTCCTCTACTTTGTTGTAACATGTTTTACGCGGCTGCTACGGGCTTAAGCAAGAACCAATCTTACCTACGCATCAAAAACCACAACGATAGTTTGTCAAGTTGGTGTTGTTTTAACCTTCGCAAGGACCAGGCGTAGCCACACTCAGTTCAACTAAATTTGGAGAACTGTCACCCGCAAGCCACCTATGTGCAAAGCACGTCGGGAGAACCGGTCTCGCGTAAGCGTACGCGTAATGTCGGTCCGGGCCGCTTCGTCCAACAATACCGCCGAACCAAAGTATGACATGCTGGTAAGCAGTATGACTTATATCGCCCACAACTCACTTGTGTTCTACTCGTGCATATAACATCAACATATAAAACCTAGGCTCGGATGCCACTGTTGGGTTTCGTAGTAATTTCAAAAAAATTCCTACGCTCACGCAAGATCATGGTGATGCATAGCAACGAGAGGGGAGAGTATGATCTACGTACCCTTGTAGATCGACAATGGAAGCGTTTGGTTGATGTAGTCGTACGTCTTCACGGCCCGACCGATCAAGCAACGAAACTACGGCACCTCCAAGTTCTAGCACACGTTCAGCTCGATGACGATCCCCGGACTCCGATCCAGCAAAGTGTCGGGGAAGAGTTCCATCAGCACGACAGCGTGGTGAAGATCTTGATGTACTACTGCAGCAGGGCTTCGCCTAAGCACCGCTACAATATTATCGAGGACTATGGTGGAAGGGGGCACCGCACACGGCTAAGAATATGATCACGTGGATCAACTTGTCTTGTTCTGGGGTGCCCCTGCC
>NC_041392.1:569091591-569116296 GCF_002162155.2 Triticum dicoccoides
CGGCCGGCCTAGGAGAGGTGCGCCAGGAGGAGTCCTACTCCCTCTAAGAGTAGGATTCCCCCGCCCCCAATCCTAGTTGGAATAGGATTCGCGGAGGGGGGAAAAGAGAGAGGGGGGCCAACCCCCTCTCCTTGTCCTATTCGGACCAAGGGAGGGGAGGGGCGCGCGGCCCATCTAGGGCTGCCCCTTCTCTTTTCCACTAAGGCCCACTTAGGCCATATAGCTCCCGGGGGGTTCCGGTAACCTCCCGGTACTCCGGTAAAATCCCGATTTCACCCGGAACACTTTCGATATCCAAACATAGGCTTCCAATATATCAATCTTTTATGTCTCGACCATTTCGAGACTCCTCCTCATGTCCGTGATCACATCCGAGACTCCGAACAACCTTCGGTATATCAAAATGTATAACCTCATAATATAATTGTCATCGTAACCTTAAGCGTGCGGACCCTACGGGTTCGAGAACAATGTAGACATGACCGAGACACGTCTCCGGTCAATAACCAATAGCGGAACCTAGATGCTCATATTGACTCCTACATATTCTACGAAGATCTTTTATCGGTCAGACCGCATAACAACATACGTTGTTCCCTTTGTCATCGGTATGTTACTTGCCCGAGATTCGATCGTCGGTATCCCATACCTAGTTCAATCTCGTTACCGGCAAGTCTCTTTACTCGTTCTGTAATACATCATCCCGTAACTAACTCATTAGTTGCAATGCTTGCAAGGCTTAAGTGATGTGCATTACCGAGAGGGCCCAGAGATACCTCTCCGACAATCGGAGTGACAAATCCTAATCTCGAAATATGCCAACCCAACATGTACCTTTGGAGACACCTGTAGAGCTCCTTTATAATCACCCAGTTACGTTGTGACGTTTGGTAGCACATAAAGTGTTCCTCTGGCAAACGGGAGTTGCATAATCTCATAGTCATAGGAACATGTATAAGTCATGAAGAAAGCAATAGCAACATACTAAACGATCGGGTGCTAAGCTAATGGAATGGGTCATGTCAATCAGATCATTCAACTAATGATGTGATCCTGTTAATCAAATGACAACTCTTTGTTTATGGTTAGGAAACATAACCATCTTTGATTAACAAGCTAGTCTAGTAGAGGCATACTAGTGACACTCTGTTTGTCTATGTATTCACACATGTATTATGTTTCCGGTTAATACAATTCTAGCATGAATAATAAACTTTTATCATGATATAAGGAAATAAATAATAACTTTATTATTGCCTCTAGGGCATATTTCCTTCATCGTCTTCCTTGCGGGATCTCAGGCAAGATGACCATACCCTCAAAATCACTTCTATCTTTGCTTGCTAGTTGCTCGCTCTTTTCGCTATGCCGCGTTACCTACCACTTTCTATATCATGCCTCCCATATTGCCATGTCAAGCCTCTAACCCACATTGCCTAGCAAACCATTGTTTGGCTATGTTACAGCTTTGCTCAGCCCCTCTTATAGGGTTGCTAGTTGCAGGTGAAGATGAAGTTTGTTCCATGTTTGGAACATGGATATTGTTGGGATATCATTATTATATCTTGTTCACTTTAGTTCATCTATATACTTGGTAAAGGGTGGAAGGCTCGGCCTTATGCCTGGTGTTTTGTTCCACTCTTGCCGCCCTAGTTTCCGTCATACCGGTGTTATGTTCCTTGATTTTGCGTTCCTTACGCGGTTGGGTGTTATGGGAACCCATTGACAGTTCGCTTTGAATAAAACTCCTCCAGCAAGGCCCAACCTTGGTTTTACCATTTGCCTCACCACCACCTACTTTTCCCTTGGGAGTCGTGCTCTCGAGGGTCATCTTTATTTTAACCCCCCCCCCGGGGCTAGTGCTTCTCTAAGTGTTCGTCCGAACCGAGTAGACTATGGGGCCACCTCGGGGAAACTTGAGGTTTGGTTTTACTTGTAAGATGTCTCATCCGGTGTTGCCCTGAGAACGAGATATGTGCAGCTCCTATCGGGATGTCGGTGCATCGGGGGGCTTTGCTAGTCTTGTTTTACCATCGTCGAAATGTCTTGTAACCGGGATTCAGAGTCTGATTGGGTCTTCCTGGGAGAAGGAATATCCTTCGTTGACTGTGAGATCTTGTGATGGGCTAAGTTGGGACACCCCTGTAGGGTTTTGAACTTTCGAAAAACGTGCCCGCGGATATGTGGCAGATGGGAATTTGTTAACGTCCGGTTGTAGAGAACTTGACACTTAACATAATTAAAATGAATCAACCGCGTGTGTAGCCGTGATGGTCTCTTCTCGGTGGAGTCCTGGAAGTGAACACGGTTCTTGTGTTATGCTTGAACGTAAGTAGATTCAGGATCACTTCTAGCTTCACGGCCGTTGCGTTGCTTCTCTTCTCGCTCTCATTTGTGTATGTTAGCTACCATATATGCTTAGTGCTTGCTACAGATCCACCACATTACCCCTTTCCTACCCATAAGCTTAAATAGTCTTGATCTCGCGGGTGTGAGATTGCTGAGTCCTCGTGACTCACAGATACTTCCAAACAGTTGCAGGTGCCGGTGATACTAATGCAGGTGACGCAACCCAGCTCAAGTGGGAGCTCGATGAAGATCTTGATCGTTGTTTTGTTTCATTTCCTGTCGATCAGTAGTGGAGCCCAGTTGGGACAATCGTGGATCTAGCAATTGGGGTTGTCTTCTTTTATTTTGGTTCCGTAGTCGGACCTTGATTGTGTTCTGGATGATGTATGAACTACTTATGTATTTGTGTGAAGTGGCGATTGTAAGCCAACTCTTTACCCCTTTCTTATTCAATACATGGGATGTGTGAAGATTACCCCTCTTGCGACAAGCCTACCATGCGGCTATGCCTCTAAGTCATGCCCCGACACGTGGGAGATATAGCCGCATTGTGGGTGTTACAAGTAGGTATCAGAGCCTTCCCTGACTTAGGAGCCCCCTGCTTGATCGAATTGTTGACGTTGTTGAGTCTAGAACAAAATGTTTTGAGTCTTAGGATTATATATATCGGAGAGTAGGATTCTTTTTACTCCTCAGTCCCTTCGTCGCTCTGGTGAGGCCTCCTGACGTAGAATTTTGACTTTTGTCTCCTCAAATTTCATGAATTTTTTTAGGACCACGCGGGTATCTTGGAATCATTCTGATGGTTTTGTGACGAGAACATTGTTCTTGGTGCCTCCTGACATTTAGGGTTGTGGCAGTGTCCCGGGGAGTTGAGCTCCGAGGTGTTGTCATCACAATTTTATCGTTGCAGTTCTAAAATACCTGAGCTCGCCGACATCGAAAATCTCTTTTATGCAGTTGTTCGTGACATAACCTCGACGCCACCCAGTACTGGGATGGGAGTTCAGGAGTATTGCCATAACTGTAAAACGGATGCTTTTCGAAGGTTGAGTTACATGATTTCTGAAGTTTCTTGGTTATGTGTTGAAGGATGGATACAGCTGGATGTAGGGATTATTAGTTTGGGTGAGATATATTTCTTCCCCTGTATCCCCAACACTTGATTGCATAACCAGAAAGTTTCAAGAGTTTATAAGTGGGAATTCAAGTAGCTCCTAGAATATCTTTCCAACAGACACATGATACGACATGGGGTCTATCATATGTTTGTTTCTGGCTTATTTTCCAGGCCAATCCTTTGTTTTGTTTTGAGTTGTGGTATTCGAGTTGCTTCAATGTCAAGTGTGATTCCATACCTTTACTAAGTGGTGTTCTCATATTTCTATGTGAATACTAATCCTTCATGATAATAGAGATTGTCATGTTAATCCTTTTCAACCGGCGTGTTTCCCTTCAAGTGGATCCGATCATTTCAACATTCGCAAGATCACCCCTCAGTTTTCCCAACGTTGTTTGTTTCATCTGCCCCCAAGTTGCCTTTGTTTTCCCACCCACCCACCCTTTTCCTTCAAGGACTTAGATTTCTGAATCAAGTATCCATCTTATGGATGTGAAGTTTCTTCATTCTTTCCTCAATGTTCTTACCCGGTGGTTCTCATGAAGATGCTATACAAGTTCATCATACTTCGTTCTCTTTCTTCTCCGGTGGATTCAAGTCAAGCTCTGACGATCATATCCTTTCCTCGTTTCAAACGTTTTCTCATGTCGGTGCACCAATTAATCATTCAACTCTCACTATTCATTTGTGCCGGAGTGTTGAAGATATCTCAGAAGGCTCGTCTTTTCATTCAAGATCCGTTCAACCATTTCGAGGTTGTTCTCTCATTCAAGCCATTTAATTCAATTGGTGCTATCTCCCTTTCAAGTAATTGTTCAACGGTGTGTCTTTTGACTGGGCCCTAACCCACAGGTCTTTTCCCAGGATCTTACCTAACTCTTCTTTTCCCGATGTTATTCTCAAATTCATTTCAAGTTTGACGTAAGAATGAATTATCATTAGTCATATGTATTTCTCCAAGATCTTTCAAATTCTTTTCAGCGTTGGTTCAACCTTTATATTCTTCATTATTCCGGAGTGTCTCAACAATTTGGTGGTGTTCTTCTCGTCTTTCTCGAATTTGAAGACCGAAGAGGAGTTCCTCTTAAATCCTTAACCGTTATCCCAAAGATTCATGGTGCTAGCTTTATGCCATCCTCTCATAATTGTTTTCGATCGTGAGAATTTTTTTCACCCATCCAGAGCAATTCAGGATTCTTTTCAGTTTGATTCTCCGAATACCATCATAGCGGGTTTATTCATTCTCAGCTTTCAGCTCTCATTCTCCAAATCTTACTGGTGCATCATTCAAGTATTCTCAAATTAGCTCGTGATCTCTTCGTTCTCATGTATATAAATCCCAGCAAGTATCTTCATTCGTTTTCCAATTATTCCCGGTGATTGCTGCCTTTGCTATTTTTCATTTTCAATTCTTACGGTGGTTCGTCCAAGAGTTCTCTTCCTTCATTATCATACAGATTCATTCGTTCTTTCCAATCCCGACCGGTGATTCGTTGAAGACCTTCTTAAGTTCGCGCTATATCTATCTTAATCCTTTCTATGAAAATAAGTAGTATGCCAAATCCATTTCTTGTCATCAATCTAAAGTGGTGAACGATACACATAATGTAATTCTTATTCTTGTTTCATCAAGTGAATTCAATTTCTTATTCCGGAGGTTCATCAAATTCTCGGTTTCAATTGGTTCATCTTTTCTTTTCTCGGAGTTCCAAGCTCTCCCAATTATATCATCGTGAAGTTCCATCTAAATCATTACAAGGCTTCACCTTGTGTTTCAACTTCTATTTCTTTTCATTATTCTTTTATTAACGGAGTTCTTCATGGAGGCTCTACATGGTGGTTCGTCAATGATTCCTTTCATTCTTCAATTGTTCTTCAAGATTTCTCTCGAAGCTATGATCCGCCAAGCTATACTCTAAATTAAACATGGTGCTCAACACGTGTTTTGTTTTGAGGAGTTCAAGCATTCTTCATCTTGCATTCTGAAGTGCAATTCTTTCTACCTTATCTTTTTAGGTGGTGTTATGTCATTCTTGACAATTTCCCTTCGTGTGTCATGATTCAACAGTTGTCAAGAATGAGATAGTTAAACCCATCAATTTTTTCGAGCATGAGCTCTTATCAATCCATCAATCTCTTCGTTGGAGCTATCTTGGGTTATATTTCACCTAAAGCCTTCCCTAAGGAATGTGGCTATTGTGGTGCTTGACAATGATCCAAGTTATCTCTCTATCATCTTGGTGGAAGAAGTTTTCAATCTTTTCTAGCTATAAATCAAATCTTTTTCCCATGAGTGGCAGGTTGTTACCTCATAATTTTGAGAACTTTTCCATAAGCCCACTACAAGTTTATTCATTTTGTTTTTGGTTTTCCAACAACTCCGTTATAACCTTCTTGGAAGGGTGCTCTCCAAACTCATTTGTGGCAGAAGTTGGCATTTTCTTCTCCATTCTTTTATTCTAATGATCTATCTTATATTATTTCTTCCGGAGGCATTGTGATGTTGCTCTTTTCACTCATCATCTCGAATTGTGAAGATCATGTTCTTTCCTTTTTCTTATCCATTCAACCGGAGTGTCGTGTCCTTCATTCAAGTTCTCTCATCTTATCAAGTTTTGCCTCCTTCTCAACTGGAGTGTCGTCTGAAATATTTCTTACCCCTTGTGCCATTCTTTCAATAGTTCCGGAGGTAGTGTGTTGTTGATTTCATCAAGTATCATCCAATCTTCCCAAGTTCATGTTCAATTCCTTCCATTTACAGTCGGAGTGCTGCCCAAATTATATCATTCTTATTCGTTCTCTATCTTGTTTGAACCGGAGCGTTGTGTCTATCATTCCTCTTCTAACCGAAGTCTCATCCAAGTGCTTTTATTTTGCCAAGTTCATATTATTGCCTTCCATTTCCATCCGGAGTGTTGTCGTAATTGATCTTTATCGTTTCTTGTACATCTCGTTTCTACCGGAGTGCTTGCATGTACTTCTTGTCCATTGCAACCCTTTTTCTTATGTCTTTCAACCTACAAGGTTCTAGTAAGGTTCTTTGTTCCTCTTTTCTAACGGAGTGTTCTCAACTTTGTTCATCTTTGTTGTATTCTTTCTTTCGATTTGTTCAACCTCTCAAGGTTCATTGGTTTCACTCTTTTGTCAAGAAGCAACTTAGTTTTACCTCTTTTCTTCCTCTTCTGTTTCCCTCCGGTGCCATCCTAGATCTCGGGACGAGATCCTCTCATAGTGGTGGAGTGTTGTAACGCCCCGAGACCGATGCGCCAGGTGTCTTCCAGTTATTCGTTGTTGTTGCCTTGTCATTTGCTTGCGTGTCGCATCTTGCCATGTCATCATGTGCATTGCATCATCATGTTTTCAAAACTTGCATCCGCCTGGGTCCCCCCATTCTCTCCGTTGTCCGTTCTGAGTCCAACCACACTCGCACGCGCCCGCGGCATGTCCGAAATATTATTTTATAAGTGGCCGGAAAATTTTCTCGGAATGGGTTGAAGTGTGGTCTTATTTTAGTGTAGGTAGACCGCCTATCAAATTTCATCGCATTCGGAGTGCATTTGATGCCCCAACGGATAACTATAGCAACAATATAGTCAGTCAAACGTCGGACATTTTCGGTCTCCGGAAACATGTGTCGGGCTGCCCATCTTCCTCTCTTCTCAGCCCACTAGTCCACTTGCACAACCCATCATCACCCACCGGAACTCCCCCTCTCGCCGGAGTCATCGAATCGTCAACGGAGGTTCCGGAAACCCCACAAATCCCCACAAACCCTAACTCTGCCTATAAAAGGAGACCCCCCTTCCAATTCTGGACATTCCTTCCTCCCTTCCTTATTTTTCGTGCCCCCCAACCCACTGCCGCCACCTCCACCTTCCAGCCGCCGCACCCACCTCCATTTCCGTGCCCGGCCAACCTCCTCTCCACCACTTGGCGCGCTGCCAATGGCCAGCCGCCGCCAGCACTGGCGCCCCGACCAACTGGGCGCCTCCACGTCTTCCTGCCTCCCTCCACCTTCCGTGGCCCTCAGGGCCCATCTAGAGCCCGCCCTGAGCCCATCTGGGCCCGAGCTCCTCCCGAGCGCCCCTGCCTGCAAGCGCCTCGCGCCGACGCACCCTTGCCTCCGCTACACCGCCGCCTACCTCTGCCTGCGCCAGCAGCGCCGCCCGCCGGGGACCTTCCTCACCGGAGTTCCTCCAGGTCCGACCACATCGCCGCCCTCCTCTTTTTCCCTATCTGTCTCGATCTCTCTCTCATGGCCTCTCCCTCTCCCGGCCTCGCATGATCCGCCATGGCGTCCGAGCTCACCGTCGCCGGATCTCCACCACCGCCGTCGGAGACGGACGGATCAGGCGGATCCCATCCGGATCCGCACCTCCGGGGCCGCCTCCGCTCCTCCTTGCCGTCGTTCGCCGCACAAGCCACGCCGTCGGCCCCTCTGCTCGTGCGAGAGCGAGACGAGGATGACGTCCATGCCGCCCCATCGCCCTGGTGGGCCCGCTCGGCCTCCAAGGCCCAGCCACGCAACCGCCGGCCTACCTCGCCTACCTGGGCTGAGCCCCTCTGGTGAGGCCCAGTCCGCCTCTATTTCGGCCCGTTCATTTTTTTTCTAGATCTGCGAATTTCCTAATTATTCCAGAGACGATTGTTTTACAGAAAACCCCTTGTTGTTCATGCATATCATATCTCTCAAACGGTGCATCATATTAAAACAATTTATATATGTAAAATGACTAGAATTTCATCTAGTTTCACAATATCCAACTTTCTTGCATGTTTAAAATGTTTAAACTGTTATTTGCATTAATTTGCTTAAATAAGATGTTAAAATAATTTATTTCTTAACTAAATAACCGTAGCTCCAAATTTAATAAACTTTATATGTAAATGGGGTAGAAAAATGCATAGTTTAACATGGTGGCATTACTTTGCATGTTTAACAACTCTAAAATATGGTTTAGGGCAGAACAGTACCCAACCTAAAATATGCACATGAGGAGTTTCCACACT
This sequence comes from Triticum dicoccoides, assembly GCF_002162155.2. Lineage (NCBI taxonomy): Eukaryota > Viridiplantae > Streptophyta > Magnoliopsida > Poales > Poaceae > Triticum > Triticum dicoccoides. Next base: position 569,100,071 of record NC_041392.1, read on the forward strand.
TGTTGTTTGTTGTTCCGGCCTCATTTAAACTTGCCTACATAGGTAGTTTTCATATGCCTCACCCCTTGCCATGGTTAACAACATTTAATATTGTTGAGTACATAACCAAGAGCGAACTAAATAAAAGGATGTGGTGTTTTGTCAATATGCATCTCGTTGCATATTGAGCTCCACTTAACTTGTAGTTTTGTTTGTGCACTTTGCCATGCCATGCATATTTAACCGGACATGCATCATACTTAGTTGTGCATCATGCCATGTTGATGTGATGGTTGTTTACTATGTTGTTTGCTTCTTTCCGGGTTGCTTCCCTCGTTAGCTTCGGTTCCGTTCCGGAGTTGTGAGGATTCGTTCGACTACGTCTGTTTATCTTCTTCATGGACCCGTTCGTCTTCCTTGTAGGATCTCGGGCAAGGTGACCATACCCTCGAAATCACTTCTATCTTTGCTTGCTAGTTGCTCGCTCTTTTTGCTATGTCGCGTTACCTACCACTTGCTATATCATGCCTCCCATATTGCCATGTCAAGCCTCTAACCCACCTTGCCTAGCAAGCCGTTGTTTGGCTATGTTACCGCTTTGCTCAGCCCCTTTTATAGTGTTGCTAGTTTCAGGTGAAGATGAAGTTTGTTCCATGTTTGGAACATGGATATTGTTGGGATATAAATATTATATCTTTTTACTATAATGCATCTATATACTTGGTAAGGGTGGAAGGCTCGGCCTTATGCCTGGTGTTTTGTTCCACTCTTGCCACCCTAGTTTCCGTCATACCGGTGTTATGTTCCATGATTTTGTGTTCCTTACGCGGTTGGGTGTTTTGGGAACCCCTTGATAGTTCGCTTTGAATAAAACTCCTCCAGCAAGGCCCAACCTTGGTTTTACCATTTGCCTCACCACCACCTACTTTTCCCTTGGGAGTCTCACTCCCGAGGGTCATCTTTATTTTAACCCCCCCCCCGGGCCAGTGGTTCTCTTAGTGTTGGTCCGAACCGAGTAGACTGCGGGGCCACCTCGGGGAAACTTGAGGTTTGGTTTTACTCGTAAGATGTCTCATCCGGTGTTGCCCTGAGAACGAGATATGTGCAGCTCCTATCGGGATGTCGGTGCATCGGGGGGCTTTGCTGGTCTTGTTTTACCATTGTCTAAATGTCTTGTAACCGAGATTCCGAGTCTAATCGGGTCTTCCTGGGAGAAGGAATATCCTTCGTTGACTCTGAGATCTTGTGATGGGCTAAGTTGGGACACCCCTATGGGGTTTTGAACTTTCGAAAAACGTGCCCGCGGTTATGTGGCAGATGGGAATTTGTTAACGTCCGGTTGTAGAGAACTTGACACTTAACTTAATTAAAATGAATCAACCGCGTGTGTAGCCGTGATGGTCTCTTCTTGGCGGAGTCCGGGAAGTGAACACGGTTCTTGTGTTATGGTTGAACGTAAGTAGATTCAGGATCACTTCTTGATCACTTCTAGCTTCACGACCATTGTGTTGCTTCTCTTCTCGCTCTCATTTGTGTATGTTAGCCACCATATATGCTTAGTGCTTACTGCAGCTCCACCACATTACCCCTTTCCTACCCATAAGCTTAAATAGTCTTGATCTCGTGGGTGTGAAATTGTTGAGTCCTCGTGAGTCACAAATACTTCCAAACAGTTGCAGGTGCCGATGATACCAATGCAATTGACGCAACCCAGCTCAAGTTGGAGCTCGATGAAGATCTTGATCGTTGTTTTGTTTCGTTTCCTGTTGATTAGTAGTGGAGCCCAGTTGGGACGATCGGGGATCTAACAATTGGGGTTGTCTTCTTTTATTTTGGTTCCGTAGTCAGACCTTGATTGTGTTATGGATGATGTATGAACTACTTATGTATTTGTGTGAAGTGGAGATTGTAAGCCAACTCTTTACCCCTTTCTTATTCAGTACATGGGATGTGTGAAGATTACCCCTCTTGCGACAGGCCTACCATGCGGCTATGCCTCTAAGTCGTGCCCCGACACGTGGGAGATATAGCCGCATTGTGGGTGTTACACTGAGACCGAAAGGTCGAGCGTGAATCATATAGTAGATATGATCAACATAATGTTGTTCACCATTGAAACTATTCCATCTCACGTGATGATCGGACATGGTTTAGTTGATTTGGACCACGTGATCACTTAGATGATTAGAGGGATGTCTATCTAAGTGGGAGTTCTTAAATAATATGATTAATTGAACTTAAATTTATCATGAACTTAGTACCTGATAGTATCTTGCTTGTCTATGTTGTTGTAGATAGATGGTCTGTGTTGTTGTTCCGTTAAATTTTAATGTGTTCCTTTAGAAAGCAAAGTTGAAAGATGATGTTAGCAATTACACGGTCTGGGTCCATAAATTGAGGATTATCCTCATTGCAGCACAGAAGAATTACGTCCTGGAAGCACCGCTACGTGCCAGACCTACTGTAGGAGCAGCACCACATGTTAGGAACGTTTGGCAGAGCAAAGCTGATGACTACTCGATAGTTTAGTGTGCCATGCTTTACGACTTAGAACTGGGACTTCAACGATGTTTTGAGCGTCATGGAGCATATGAGATGTTCCAGGAGTTCAAGTTAATATTTCAAGCAAATGCCCGGATTGAGAGATATGAAGTCTCCAATAAGTTCTACAGCTGCAAGATGGAGGAGAATAGTTCTGTCGGTGAACATATACTCAAAATGTCTGGGTATAACAATCACTTAATTCAACTGGGAGTTAATCTTCCGGATGATAGTGTCATTGACAGAATTCTTCAATCACTGCCACCAAGCTACAAGAGCTTTGTGATGAACTATAATATGCAAGGGATGAATAAGACAATTCCCGAGCTCTTCGCAATGCTAAAGGCTGCGGAGGTAGAAATCAAGAAGGAGCATCAAGTGTTGATGGTCAACAAGACCACCAGTTTTAAGAAAAAAGGCAAAGGGAAGAAGAAGGGGAACTTCAAAAAGAACAGCAAACAAGTTGCTGCTCAAGAGAAGAAACCCAAGTCTAGACCTAAGCATGAGACTGAGTGCTTCTACTGCAAGCAGACTGGTCACTGGAAGCGGAACTGCCCCAAGTATTTGGCGGATAAGAAGGATGGCGAGGTGAACAAAGGTATATGTGATATGCATGTTATTGATGTGTACCTTACTAATGCTCGTAGTAGTACATGGGTATTTGATACTGGTTCTGTTGCTAATATTTGCAATTCGAAACAGGGACTATGGATTAAGCGAAGATTGGCTAAGGACGAGGTGACGATGCGTGTGGGAAATGGTTCCAAAGTCGAAGTGATCGCAGTCGGCATGTTACCTCTACATCTACCTTTGGGATTAGTTTTAGACCTAAATAATTGTTATTTCGTGCCAACGTTGAGCATGAACATTATATCTGGATCTTGTTTGATGCGAGACGGTTATTCATTTAAATCAGAGAATAATGGTTCTTCTATTTATATGAGTAATATCTTTTATGGTCATGCACCCTTGAAGAGTGGCCTATTTTTGTTGAATCTCGATAGTAGTGATACACATATTCATAATATTGAAGCCAAAAGATGCAGAGTTGATAATGATAGTGCAACTTATTTGTGGCACTGCCATTTAGGTCATATTGGTGTAAAGCGCATGAAGAAACTCCTACTGATGGACTTTTGGAAACACTTGATTATGAATCACTTGGTACTTGTGAACCATGCCTCATGGGCAAGATGACTAAAACGCCGTTCTCCGGTACAATGGAGAGAGCAACAGATTTGTTGGAGATCATACATATTAATGTATGTGGTCCAATGAATGTTGAGGCTCGCGGCGGGTATCGTTATTTTCTCACCTTCACAGATGATTTGAGCAGATATGGGTATATCTACTTAATGAAACATAAGTCTAAGTCATTTGAAAAGTTCAAAGAATTTCGGAGTGAAGTGGAAAATCATCCTAACAAGAAAATAATGTTTCTACGATCTGATCGTGGATGAGAATATTTGAGTTATGAGTTTGGTCTACATTTGAAACAATGCGGAATAGTTTCGCAACTCACGCCACCCGGAACACCACAACATAATGGTGTGTCCGAACGTCGTAATCGTACTTTAGTAGATATGGTGCGATCTATGATGTCTTACTGATTTACCGCTATCATTTTGGGGTTATGCTTTAGAGACGGCTGCATTCATGTTAAATAGGGCACCATCGAAATCCGTTGAGACGACGCCTTATGAACTGTGGTTTGGCAAGAAACCAAAGTTGTCATTTCTTAAAAGTTTGGGGCTGCGATGCTTATGTGAAAAAGCTTCAACCTGATAAGCTCGAACCCAATTGGAGAAATGTGTCTTCATAGGATACCCAAAGAAAATTGTTGGGTACACCTTCTATCATAGATCTGAAGGCAAGACTTTTGTTGCTAAATTTGGATCCTTTCTAGAGAAGGAGTTTCTCTCGAAAGAAGTGAATGGGAGGAAAGTAGAACTTGATGACGTAATTGTACCTGCTCCCTTATTGGAAAGTAGTTTATCACAGAAACCGGTTCCTGTGACACCTACACCAATTAATGAGGAAGCTAATGATGATGATCATGAAGTTTCAGATCAAGTTACTACCGAACCTCGTAGGTCAACCAGAATGAGATCCGCACCAAAGTGGTACGGTAATCTATTCTGGAGGTCATGTTACTAGACCATGACGAACCTACGAACTATGAGGAAGCGATGATGAGCCCAGATTCCGAAAAATAGCTTGAGGCCATGAAATCTGAGATGGGATCCATGTATGAGAACAAAGTGTGGACTTTGGTTGACTTGCCCGATGATCGGCAAGCCATCGAGAATAAATGGATCTTCAAGAAGAAGATAGACGCTGACGGTAATGTTACTGTCTACAAAGCTCGACTTGTTGCAAAAGGTTTTCGACAAGTTCAAGGAGTTGACTATGATGAGACCTTCTCACCCGTAGCGATGCTTAAGTCCGTCCGAATCATGTTAGCAATTGCTACATTTTATGATTATGAAATTTGGCAAATGGATGTAAAGACTACATTCCTGAATGGATTTCTGGAAGAAGAGTTGTATATGATGCAACTTAAAGGTTTTGTCGATCCAAAGGGAGCTAACAAAGTGTGCAAGCTCCAGCGATCCATTTATGGACTGGTGCAAGCCTCTTGGAGTTGGAATAAACGTTTTGATAGTGTGATCAAAGCATATGGTTTTATACAGACTTTTGGAGAAGCCTGTATTTACAAGAAAGTGAGTGGGAGCTCTGTAGCATTTCTAATATTATATGTGGATGACATATTGTTGATTGGAAATGATATAGAATTTCTAGATAGCATAAAAGGATACTTGAATAAAAAAAATTCAATGAAAGACCTCGGTTTAGCTGCTTACATATTGGGCATCAAGATCTATAGAGATAGATCAAGACGCTTAATTGGACTTTCACAAAGCACATACCTTGACAAAGTTTTGAAGAAGTTCAAAATGGATTAGGCAAAGAAAGGGTTCTTGCCTATGTTACAAGGTGTGAAATTGAGTAAGACTCAATGCCCGACCACTTCAGAAGATAGAGAGAAAATGAAAGATGTTCCCTATGCTACAGCCATAGGCTCTATCATGTATATAATGCTGTGTACAAGACTTGATGTGTGCCTTGCTATCAGTCTAGCGGGGAGGTACCAAAGTAATCCAGGAGTGGATCACTGGACATCGGTCAAGAACATCCTGAAATACGTGAAAAGGACTAAGGATATGTTTCTCGTTTATGGAGGTGACAAAGAGCTCATCGTAAATGGTTACGTTGATGCAAGCTTTGACACTGATCCGGACGATTCTAAATTGCAAACTGGATACGTGTTTATATTAAATGGTGGAGCTGTCAGTTGGAGCAGTTCTAAACAAAGCGTTGTGGCGGGATCTACATGTGAAGTGGAGTACATAGCTGCTTCGGAAGCAGTAAATGAATAAGTCTGGATGAAGGAGTTCATATCTGATCTAGGTGTCATACCTAGTGCACCGGGTCCAATGAAAATCTTTTGTGACAATACTAGTGCAATTACCTTGGCAAAGGAATCCTGATTTCACAACAGAACCAAGCACATCAAGAGACGCTTCAACTCCATCCCGGATCAAGTCCATGTGGGAGACATAGGGATTTGCAAGATACATACGGATCTGAATGTTGTAGACACATTGACTAAGCCTCTTCCACGAGAAAAACATGATCAGCACCAAGGCTCCATGGGTGTGAGAATCATTACTGTGTAATCTAGATTATTAACTCTAGTGCAAGTGGGAGACTGAAGGAAATATGCCCTAGATGCAATAATAAAGTTATTATTTATTTCCTCATATCATGATAAATGTTTATTATTCATGCTAGAATTGTATTAACCGGAAACATAATACTTGTGTGAATACATAGACAAACAGAGTGTCACTAGTATGCCTCTATTAGACTAGCTCGTTGATCAAAGATGGTTATGTTTCCTAGCCATAGACATGAGTTGTCATTTGACTAACGGGATCACATCATTAGAAGAATGATGTGATTGACTTGACCCATTCCGTTAGCTTAGCACTTGATCATTTAGTATTCTGCTATTGCTTTCTTCTTGACCTATACATGTTCCTATGGCTATGAGATTATGCAACTCCCGTTTACCAGAGGAACACTTTGTGTGCTACCAAACGTCACAACGTAACTGGGTGATTATAAAGGTACTCTACAGGTGTCTCCAAAGGTACTTGTTGGGTTGGCATATTTCGAGATTAGGATTTGTCACTCCGATTGTCGGAGAGGTATCTCTGGGCCCACTCGGTAATGCACATCACTATAAGCCTTGCAAGCATTGTAACTAATGAGTTAGTTGCGGGATGATGTATTACGAAATGAGTAAAGAGACTTGCCGGTAACGAGGTTGAACTAGGTATTGAGATACCGACAATCGAATCTCGGGCAAGTAACATACCGATGACAAAGGGAACAACGTATCTTGTTATGCGGTTTGACCTATAAAGATCTTCGTAGAATATGTAGGAGCCAATATGAGCATCCAGGTTTCGCTATTGGTTATTGACCAGATACATGTCTCGGTCATGTCTACATAGTTCTCGAACCCGTAGGGTTCGCACGCTTAAAGTTAGATGACGATCGATATTATGAGTTTTGTGTTTTGATGTACCGAAGGTAGTTCGGAGTCCCGGATATGATCACGGACATGACGAGGAGTCTCGAAATGGTCGATACATAAAGATTGATATACTGTAAGCTTGTATTTGGATATCGGAAGTGTTCCGGGTGAAATCGGGATTTTACCAGAGTACCTGGGGTTACCGGAACCCTCCCCGGGGAAGTAATGGGCCTATTGGGCCTTAGTGGAGAAGAGAGAGGGCGGCCAAGAGGTGGCACGCGGCCCCCCTTGCCCCAGTCTGAATTGGACAAGGGAAGGGGGCAGCGGCCCCCCTCTCCTTCCTTCTCTCCACCTCCTCCTTCCCCCCTTCTTCTACTCCTACTAGGAAAGGAGGAGTCCTACTCCCGGTAGGAGTAGGACTCCCCCCTTGGCGCGCCCTCCCTGGCCAGCCGCCTCTCCCCCTTGCTCCTTTATATACGGGGGCAGGGGGCACCTCTAGACACACAAGTTGATCTGTTGATCTATTCCAGCCGTGTGTGGTGCCCCCCTCCACCATATTCCACTTCAGTCATATCGTAGCGGTGCTTAGGCGAAGCCCTGCGTCGGTAGCAACATCATCATCGTCACCACGCCATCGTGCTAACGGGACTCTCCCGTGAAGCTCTGCTGGATCAGAGTTCGCGGGACGTCATCGAGCTGAATGTGTGCTGAACTCGGAGGTGTCGTACGTTCGGTACTTGGATCGGTCGGATCGTGAAGACATACGACTACATCAACCGCGTTGTGTTAACGCTTCCGCTTTTGGTCTACGAGGGTATGTGGACAATACTCTCCCCTCTCATTACTATGCATCACCATGATCCTGTTTGTGCGTAGGAAATTTTTAGAAATTACTACGTTCCCCAACACATGCATCTAGTGTATTAAGTTCATAAAAAATGGAGTAACGCCTTAAGCAAGATGACACGATGTAGACAAGATAAACTCATGTATGAATAAACCCCATCTTTTTACCCTTAATAGCAACGATGCATACGTGTCATGTCAAGATAAATCTATCTAGTTGGCCAAACCAAATCAATAGATCAGAGAGAAATATGAAGCTATAACAATCATGCATAAAAGAGTTCAGAGAAAACTCAATTAATATTCATGGATAGATCTGATCATAAACTCACAATTCATCGGATCCCAACAAACACACCGCAAAAAGTGATTACATCGGATAGAACTCCAAGAACATCAAGGAGAACATTGTATTGAAGATCAAATAGAGAGAAGAAGCCATCTAGCTACTAACTATGGACCCGTAGGTCTATGGTAAACTACTCATGTATCATCAGAAGGGCGGAAAGGATGATGTAGAGCCCCTCTGTGATCGAATCCCCCTCCGTTAGAGTGCCGAAAAAGGCCTCCAGATAGGATCTGTCAAGACAAGAACTTGCGGCGGCAGAAAAAGTATTTCATGGAATCCTCTGTTGGTTTCCATATTTTAGAGAATTTATAGAGGCGGAGTTAGGTCAAATGAAGCCACATGGGCGCCACAAGCCACCGGCGCGCGCCCTGGTGCCTCGTGGGCCACTGCTCCATCTTCTCGTCCCCTCTCGAAGCTTCTAGGGTCTCTTATTTCTAGAAAAAAAATCTCTAAAAAGTTTCGTGGCATTTGGACTTCATTTGGTACTGATAGTCTGAAAAAACAAAAACGGGCAAAAACAGCAACTGGCACTAGGCACTAAGTTAATAGGTTAGTGCCCAAAACGATATATAATTGCTTGAAAGTGTATACAAAACATCTAAGATTGATACAATAATAGCATGGAATAATCAAAAATTATAAATACATTGGAGACGTATCACACAAGTCATGCTAAAATCTAGGAAAAACTTTGGCATGATCTTTGCTAAAATAGAACATATCGAGCGCCTGAAATTTGCCAGAACGGAAATGAATCAACATTTCGGCAAAACATAGGCCACTCAGAGGTGTTCCCTACAAAATCATAATAAATGATAGAAGAAATATGTGGCATGTTCTTGAACACCAGCATTCCAACACCAAAAAATACACCAACACCAACATTCCAGCACCAACAAATACATCTTAAACAATGTGAAGATTGAGCATTTTCGATAATTGTATGGACATGACACTCTACTTAATCAGAGTGAGAATTTTCTTGTGTTCACTCATTAGCCACTACCTGGGTCATATATGTAGGCATGTGCTACTACAAATGTGTAGATTTTACCTCAAATTGAAGTAGTTGTGCTGCTAGAGATGTTCTCATGGTGGCCTTCAAATATCTTGCAACAGAAATAATATACATCTGCCTACAACAACAAACCTGAGAATTGTGTCAGCAGTCAATATCTGCGTCATATATGCATTAGCCAATATCGGTGTCATATATGTACTAAAATTGTAGTTTCATTGTGTACAATACATTTCTTAGTACTTTTATAAAATGTCCTAAAAAGAATGCTTTAATAGTATTTTCAAACTTCTAAGTTCAAAGACACATAAATTTTACATGGAGAAGTTGAATGCTCTACATTGGAAATAATGAACAAGAAGTCCTTTTTGTTCAAAATATTAACTGAACGATGTGGTCACATTGGCAGTAAATGTTTTTATGCATTTGTCCAAAGGTTGATCAACTAATATGTTTTTAGTGAGAAACTTGGTTTAGTGAGAAACTTACTTTTGAAATTCTTCAAAGCTATTATTGATAATGAGCAGAGTTCATTTATTGAATGGTTTGGATTTGTTACCAATGCTGCCTAAAGCTCCTTCAATTGAAAACTTTGGTACTGCCTAAAGCTCATTTTCATTATTTAGGAAGAAACCATTTACTTAAAATTACATAAATGTCCAAAACTAAATTCCAAACTCCGTCCTTCCTATTCAAAGACCATTTTTTGAAACTCTTCAAAACTATTCCAAGTCACGTTATTTTTTGATATGTGACATATGAAAGAACATTGTCTGTTGCATTCATATAAATTTCCTCATTTATCTTAAAATTATGGATACTTATACTAGCAATCATTTGAGATTATAAGCAGCAAACACTACTAGGCATAAAGAGGAGGCGGCAGGAGGAGGGAGGAGGGTGGAGGCTTACCAAGGCTGGGGATGGTGGGGACGGCAGCAATGCGGCGACGACGGGAGGAGGAGGAGACGTGACGATGAGAGAGGGAGAGAGAGTGAGGAGAGGAAGAGTGAGGAATGGGCGACAGGGAGAGGATAAGGGTGGCTTAGCAATAGAGCGGGGCACGGGTTCACGCGCTCCTGCTAAGCCCATTAGCTGTAGCGCGAGACACATAATAGGCGATGCTGCTAGGCGGGGCCCGAGAGCTCGGCCCGTGTATCCACAATAGCAGTGCATGTTATAAAGCCAACGCTACTACTATCTAGTTACTTGTAGCGGAGGCTTTTATAACCCCCGCCACTACTGTGGCCAGCCCCTAGGGGCACGATGAGGACCACTTAGTAGTAGCGCTGGTGTGTTGAACCCACGCTACTGCTAATCTTCACCTGCAACACTGGGTTTGACCCCGCGCTACTGCTACTTAGCAGTAGCGCGGCTCACTTACCCCGTGCCACTGTTAAGTGTCTACCTATAGGGTTTTTCTTAATAGTATACCAGAGAAAAACCACTATAAGTATGAAGTAAACACCTATGACTAGGTCATTTTCTTTGACGTCAACACCTTCAAGAGGCATAATGCACTAGCGCCCTTGTCACCGCATCTAGCCAAGACGATCAGGACAACGGCCTGCATTCATGATGTCGAGACCAACCAATCAAGACCGGAACATCAACATGGAGACAATACATTCAACATGGTAATGGCAAAAGTTTGATGTTTTCGAGTCCAACTTATCAAGGCCAGATAATAGTTTTCACCCTAGACATAAAGTGATGTTCCAATCACCATCACTCTGGAACTTCTCGTAATCATGTGCCAACTCAAGCGCATTTCCAAAGGAGACATCTAACTCACCTATAACGAGGAAGAGTGTCACGCTGTTGGGCAGCAATAAGAGGAGAGGGTGACCCCAGCTGATTTTTGTGGTTGCTCCGGTTGTAGTCTTTGTGCCGTGACACACATTCTCTGTAATTTGTGGATTTGGATGGTGGCACCAATTTAGTGCATTTTCGACCTTACTCTCTCTCTCTCTCTCTCTCTCTCTCTCTCTCTCTCTTACACACACGTTACCTTGAGGGGCGAGAGTGGCAACCTGATTTTCTCTTATTAATCGGCAAGAACACCGCCTTTTCATTAAGAAGGGCGAAATGTTTACGTAGTGACATGTTTGGGGGCGAGCCAACCAATGGTTGGATGGTTAGATGGACAGTGGTATCACCAGCCTAACAGGGTTTAAGTTTTGGTGCTCGCATTTATTCTGGATTTATTTCAGAATTTTCGATGATGCGCGTTCAGTGCGAGGAGACATTTCTGTCGACTACGAAGCACCTACGGTGACTTCGTAAAATCTCAATATGATATGCCGGCTCAGTCTCTCGAAGGTGCTCATATAGGTAGGGTGTGCATGTGTGCGTTCATAAGGGTGGGTATATGCACAAATATATGAGCGCTTGCCATCTGTACTGTATTAGAAAAATGTTTGAGGGACATGTGGAAACTGCACTGCACGCGAATTACTCATGAGTTTGGTTAGCATCCACACTCTATGCGTGGCCTGGATGCTCCCTGTAGCCGCCTGGTAGTTGTTTGGTTTGCGTCCTGAAAAGGAAAGTGTCTGCCTGGCCTGGTTGTTGGGGAATGTAGCAGAAATTCAAAATTTTCCTACGTGTCACCAAGATCTATCTATGGAGAAACCAGCAACGAGGGGAAGGAGAGTGCATCTACATACCCTTGTAGATCGCTATGCGGAAGCGTTCAAGAGAACGGGGTTGAAGGAGTCGTACTCGTCGTGATCCAAATCACCGGAGACCCTAGTGCCAAACGGACGGCACCTCCGCGTTCAACACACATACAGCCCGATGACGTCTCCTACGCCTTGATCCAGCAAGGGGAGAAGGAGAGGTTGGGGAAGACTCCATCCAGCAGCAGCACGACGGCGTGGTGGTGGTGGAGGAGCGTGGCAATCCTGCAGGGCTTCGCCAAGCACCACGGGAGAAGAGGAGGACTTGGGAGAGGGGAAGGGCTGCACCAAGACTTGGGTGCGGCTGCCCTCCCACCCCCCACATATATATAGGGGCAAGGGAGAGGGGGCCGGCCCCCTCAGATCCAATCTGAGAAGGGGGCGGCGGCCAAGGGGAGCGCCCCCCCTTTAGGGTTCCCCCAAACCCTAGGCGCATGGGCCCTAAGGGGGGAGGCGCCCAGCCCACTAAGGGGCTGGTCCCTCTCCACATACAGCCCATAGGGCCCTCCGGGGCAGGTGGACCCTCCCGATGGACCCCCGGAACCACTCCGGTGGTCCCGGTACAATACCGGTAACCCCCGAATTATTCCGGTGACTGTATGATGACTTCCCATATATAAATCCTTACCTCCGGACCATTTCGGAACTCCTCGTGATGTCCGGGATCTCATCCGGGACCCCAAACAATATTCGGTAACCACGTATATCTATTCCCTATAACCCTAGCGTCATCGAACCTTAAGTGTGTAGACCCTACGGGTTCGGGAAACATGCAGACATGACCGAGATAACTCTCTGGTCAATAACCAATAGCGGGATCTGGATACCCATGTTGGCTCCCACATGCTCCACGATGATCTCATCGGATGAACCACGATGTCATGGACTTAATCAATCCCATATACAATTCCCTTTGTCTAGCGGTACGATACTTGCCCGAGATTCTATCGTCGGTATCCTGATACCTTGTTCAATCTCGTTACTGGCAAGTCTCTTTTACTCGTTTCGTAACACATCATCCCGTGATCAAATCCTTGATCACATTGTGCACATTATGATGATGTCCTACCGAGTGGGCCCAGAGATACCTCTCCGTCACACGGAGTGACAAATCCCAGTCTCGATTCGTGCCAACCCAACAGACACTTTCGGAGATACCTGTAGTGTACCTTTATAGCCACCCAGTTACGTTGTGACGTTTGGCACACCCAAAGCACTCCTACGGTATCCGGGAGTTGCACAATCTCATGGTCTAAGGAAATGATACTTGACATTAGAAAAGCTTTAGCATACGAACTACACGATCTTTGTGCTAGGCTTAGGATTGGGTCTTGTCCATCACATCATTCTCCCAATGATGTGATCCCGTTATCAACGACATCCAATGTCCATGGTCAGGAAACCATAACCATTTATTGATCAACGAGCTAGTCAACTAGAGGCTTACTAGGGACATGGTGTTGTCTATGTATCCACACATGTATCTGAGTTTCCTATCAATACAATTCTAGCATGGATAATAAACAATTATCATGAACAAGGAAATATAATAATAATCAATTTATTATTGCTTCTAGGGCATATTTCCAACACTGGTTGCCTCATCCCTGTGATTAGCCGGGTGAAGATTAAAAAAGTCAAAGGAAATAGAGTGAATTGCAAAAAACATCGACATTGAAGGCTAGGGTTGCAAAAATCACAAGTCTCTAGTTTTGTGCCCAAAAACACTAATTCCGGGGCTAATTTTTTGCAAAAACCACAAGTTGCTTGGATAGCTTGTTTTAAGTGGGATTATGACAGGTGGGACCCGCACTTGTCGACGTGGCATAACTGTTCATTTGTTTGACTCGTTAGACGCCGTGAGATGCCATGCGCGGGACGGCTCGAGTCGGAACCCTTTTGACCGGTCCCTCCCCTCGAGTCGTTACAGGCCCACCCACCACAACCCTCATTCGCTCGCGCTCTCTGCTCCCACTCGTTCGCCGCCGTCAACACGTCCACATCTCCGACCGCCGCCGTCGACACGTCCACATCTCCGACCGCCGCCGCCACCGCGTCGCCATGGTTTCCTGGAGTGAGGACTCTGGCGGTAGTGAAGGTTCACATGGCAGGTATTACCAGTACGCAACCTCAGGTTCAGACGACGACATCGTGCAGGTGAGTTGGTAGAAATAGGGTTAGGGTTTGGATTTGGGGATTTTCCTCTTGGGCTAGATCTGAAGTTTTCTTCCCAAATCTCTTGCTTTCCTTTGCACGTGCAGATCCCTGCTACCATGGATGACTCCGAATTCGAGGGCAAAGATTATGTTTTGTGCCATGAACACCGGAAGCGAGCAGAAAGACTTGTTGCTTTCGAGGGCATCCATACTGGCAGGAGGTTCCTTGCCTGTGCTGTGAAGGTATGTGTCAAATTTCTGCTAATTAGCTGTTATGGTCTAATCATTTGGTCATTGTTTAGTACTCCCTCCGTTTTTATTTAGTCCGCATATTAGCTTTGATCAAAGTCAAGCTTTGTAAACTTTGACTAAGTTTATAAACAAAAATATTAACATATATAATAAAAAATCAATACCACTAGATTCATTATTGAATGTACTTTCACATCATATAGATTTGTTATGGTAAATGTTTATATATTTTTCTATAAACTTAGTGAAACTTTGCAAAGTTTGACTTCGGTCAAACCTAATATGCAGACTAAATAAAACGGAGGGAGTACCTATTTTGGTATTTAGCAGATCTGGCTTGTTAGTTAGGCTATTTAAATATGTGCCCAATGCTTATTGGCTCAGTGAAGTCGTTGTATTTACGTGAGCATCTGTGCAGAGTGTTGTGGCATGTTCATTTGTTTATATGTGAGCATATGACAGTGTGGATAAGTGAGGTCATTTATTAATATGTCAGCATGTGACAGTGTTGATAAGTGAGGTCATTTGTTAATATGTGAGCATGTGACAGTGTGAACAAGTGAGGTTTGTTTATATGTCAAGCATGTGCATGGGGTTGGAAGCAGTTATTAAAAATTGTTATTAAGTACTGCTGCCCTAGTTGCTTTTAGTTAGTAAGCACGCATTATTTAGATTGCCTAATTGTTGGTACTGGTTGGAGTGCCTACTTGTTATTAGTAAATAACTCATCTTGGCATGTAGCTCATATCTTGTTGTTTAACACTGTAATTTAACAGGATGGTAAAAACTATGGACTAGTTGAATGGGTTGATCCATCTTGGCCAGCTACAATGGAGAATGCACTGTCCAAATTGTGGGATGTGTATGAAGAGTCCAAGAGAAACAGGACTGAGGACAACCTGATGAACTCATTTGCTGTTCACAATCTGACACAAGAGAAGATCAAGCTGTAGGCCAGTTATGACAAGTTGGTTGGAGATGTTCAAGCCCTTTTGGATGAGAATGAGAGGAGGGCCCAGATGGAAAGGAAGCCTGATGAGAGCAAGCTCCAGGAGAAGTATGACATGGTTAAGAACCTGACAGTATCTCAAGCCAGTGTCATTAGGAACATGAAGTTGAAGCTTGTTGAAGAGAAGACTAAGTTGCAGGCCCATAATGATGAGATTGAGAAGGTTGTGGAGCAGACCAAGGACAAGCTGAATGGGATCAAGGCAATCTTAGATGAATGAGCCACATTGGGCAGTAATGGTCATGGGGTTTATGGTCATGTATGGATATCCTTATTAGTTATGTAATGGTCATGTATGGATCTCCCAATTATGCTACTTATTAGTCATGTATGGATCTCCAAATTATGCTACCTATTAGTTATGTAATGTTCATGTATGGATCTCCCAGTTATGCTACATATTAGTTATGTAATGGTCATGTATGGATCCCCCAATTATGATACTAATTAGTTATGTATTGCTTATGTATGGATCTACCAATATGCTGAATGTGATGAATTTTGATGTTGATTTGTATATCTGAAATAGCCCTATACTCACTTAGGTGGTTTTGTCGACGTCGTGGCACCCTAGACTCATTTAGGTGGTTTTTCGATGTCGAGGCACCCTAGAATCATTTAGGTGGTTTTTTCGACGTCGAAGCACCCTACAATCATTTAGGTGGGTTTTTCGACGTCGAGGCACCCTAGACTCATTTAGGTGGTTTTTTCGACATCAAGGCACCCTAGAATCATTTAGGTGGTTTTTTCAACGTCGAGGCACCCTAGACTCATTTAGGTGGTTTTTTC
>NC_041392.1:569116662-569125553 GCF_002162155.2 Triticum dicoccoides
CGTGGCACCCTAGACTCATTTAGGTGGTTTTTTCGACGTCGAGGCACCCTAGAATCATTTTGGTGGTTCTTTTGACATCGAGGCACCCTAGAATCATTTAGGTGGTTTTTTCGACGTCGAGGCATCCTAGACTCATTTATGCATCAATTTCAACAACCATCAACCATCAATTTCAACAAGCATCAACATCATGCATTCAAGTTCAACAACCATCAAAAGGCATCAACTATTACTCATTTAGGTGCAACTACCATCAACATCCAGCATGAAGTTCAACAACCATCAAAAGGCAACAAGTTCAACATATGGTTCAAAGCAGCCAACAAAGGCATCTAGTTCAATATCTGGTTCAAACCTGCCAAAATTCAGCAACCAACATGGGCATCAAATTCAAGCAGCCAACAAAGGCAACATCTAGTTACCAGAAGCATAAAGGTACTCTTTCATCTTGTAGGAAACTGTCCTCTTCCTTCCAGTCTGTCTTGGAGCATGAAATGTTCCCCTATGGCCTATAGCAGATGTAGAAGATGCACCAGCTGGGGTAGTTTTCTTCCTGGGAGACCTCCTTGGAGGATCAGTAGGTGCTGGGGTAGCATTCTTCCTGGGAGACCTCCTGGGAGGAGCAGTAGGTGCACTAGCAGCAGGTGCAGCTTTCTTCCTGGGAGGAGCACTAGGTGTAGTTGCAGCAGGTGCAACTTTCTTCCTGGGAGGAGCAGTCCCAACATCTGCTGTACATGGAGATGGCCTCTTCCTTGTTGGTGCAGCAGCTGTAGATGAAGTAGAAGCATGTGACCTGTTTGGCTGCATTTAAAAAATAGAAACAATCATGAACTATGAATTACAATTGAGACATAACTACAAAAACAGAAACAAATATGCTTAGCTAACCTGATGCTGATTTTGTCTCATAGCAAGAGCTGGTTTCAAGGGCTTGGAGCACACAGTGTATCTATGCCCTACAAGCTTGCGGTTGCTACAAGTAATGGATGCCATCCTAGATGTATCTCTTGGTGCTGGCTTCTCAAATTGGTTTTTCCTCCTTTTTGTTTGTTGCTTCCCAACTTTGTCTCTGAAAACTGGAGGCTCTATGTCCTGAGTTCTTGTCCTTGGCCACAGATTTGGACCAGGGACAGGAAATATGATATGGCCATATGCTTTTTGGTACATTTCCTTCTTGAATAAATCATCAACAAAGTCTTCAGGTTGCAATTTAGCTTTCACAATTGCAGAGACTGCATGGTTGCAAGGCATAGCAGTCATATCCCACTTCCTACATCCACATGTTCTGTGCAGCAAGTTCACTGAGTAGGTGTTATCTCCACTACTAACTTGGTAAATGTTAGGACCAGCCATCAAAGATTGGCACCACCTTGAGTTATACTTTGCCTCCTTTAACATCTCTGCATATGTTTGGCAAATCTCCAATTTGCTGTCTCTGTCTTAGTTCTATTGGTGTTAAATTTGACCATCAATTTAGTCCTAATTCCTTCCAGCATGGTCTTTATTGGCTTCCCTCTAACATCTAGGATCATTTTGTTAAACACCTCACTGATGTTGTTCACAACTAGGTCAGTCTTGCAGGTAAAATCCATTGCATGTCTAGCCCATGTATCAACTGGTACTTTATTAAGCCATGTCCAAGTTGCCTTACACTCTCTTTTCAAATCATTCATTGCAGCTAGGTGTTCATTCTTAGTATAAGAGTAACTAGCTGCATCCATGTGTTTCTTTAATTCATCACCTCTAAAACCAGGAGTTTGGAAATTCTGATAAATGTGTCTAAGGCAGAATCTTTGTGGACAATTGGGGAAAACATGGTTTACTGCATTTAAAAGGCCCTGTTGACACAATATGAACTAGAGCTAAATATTGGTCCATTTGAATTGTTCACAAAGCAATGTGCATATGAAAAATTAATAGTACAATAGAAATATGAGAAGAGAAGTTTACCTTCTGCCTATCAGAAATGATAGTATAATACCCAAACTTTCCACTTTCTCCACCAAGTGCATCTTTCAGTTGTGTTAAGAACCAGGTCCAGTTGTTTGTGTCCTCTTTGTCAACAACTCCAAATGCTATAGGGTATATGTTGTTGCTTCCATCCCTTCCTGTTGCAGCAAGGATCTGCTGACCTGTTGACAGCTTGATAAAACAACCATCTACCCCTGCAAAGTGACAAATGTGAGAAGAAAGTGTATTTAATGTGGCCAAATAACAAAAACACTACACAAGTTACAACACAATGTACCTATGAATGGCCTACATCCATTTAAAAACCCTTCTTTGCAAGCATTAAGACAGTAGAACAGGCCATGGAACCTTGGGTTCTTGCTTGGGTGTTGTGGCAAATGCTTAGTGGTCACAACACATCTACTTCCTGGGTTTGTGTCTAAAATAGCCTGCAAATAATCTCTAATCCTAGTGTATTGACCTCTCTGGTCTCCTTGGACAACCTTCAATGCTTGTTTCCTAGCCCTATAGGCCATATGGGTTGAGATCTCTACTCCATATTTCTTCTTCAAATTCTGCATTATTGTGGTGATTGGTGTGGCAATATCAATTCTCAGCATATCCTCACACTGGTGTGCCACCCATTTTCCTGTGACCTTTGTATTCTCTGCTACTGCTGGGCATGTGTGCAGAAGATTAGCCTTTCTGATGCAAAAAGTAGTTTCATTTGCAACAACAGAAGGTGCAATGTAGAAAGGACATTTCACATTAGTGCACACAACTATGATGCTGTCATTGCAGTTTTTGTGGAAGTCATAGTTCCTATTCTGACTTATGTGAAATGTCTGAAGTGCTCTCCTAAATTGGTACACATTAAGAAAACAAAGATTTCTACAGAACTGCTCCTCTGGGTTCTCTCTTTCTTCACTATACCACTTTCTTGGTTTTGCTTTATATGCTCTGCTCTTCCTTCCATTGGGCAGAATAAAAGGTGCATTCTCAGCTTCATCATCATATTCCTGCTTCAAATCACCTACATACTCCTCATCTGATGATGGTACCCACACATCCTCAAATCTTTGCTCCAAGCTTGAATGTGACCTCTTGGTTGGCCCTTTTCTTTTTTCCTTCTTCTTTGTTGGCTCCTGTTGTTGCTCCATCTGCTCATCCTCCTCCACTTGCTCTACCTGCTCCTCCTCCTCATGCTCCATCTGCTCCACTTGCTCCTCTTCCTCATCTTCCCCATACACTTCATCCACATCAGTGTCTCCTTCAAAATGAAGGAGTGGGTCCTCTCTCTGCCTCCTCCAATCATTAAGCCTGTTAACAAAGTCCTCATCTGCATCCAGATCAGAGTCATCTTCAGTTAGAAGAACTGGTAGTTTTTGCTTAACCATTTGAACATGCTCAGATGCCTCCTTATGTTTCCTAAAGTTTTCAATCTTGGTTCTCCTCTTTAGCTCCATTAGTGTCTCCTGCTCATCTTACTCCATAGCAATATCTATGTTTGTGCTCTTCCCCGCAAAAAATATCTACGTTTGTGCTCTGCTATGTGGAAAAGAACTGGAGTGGCTTTGACTGCCTCTATTTATTTGATTTCTCAGGTGATCTGAATAGAACTCCAGAAGGATTGACTTCATAGACAGGTTTTTCTCCTAATTGACTCAAAGGAACCTGCTCCTCTTACAAATAGCCTGCATTCAAATCTGCAGGTCTTGGATCAGTGGCCCTAATCACTGTCAAATTCACTACAGTCTGATCCTTATTAGCAATATGGTCAAGCATTTCATCCACCTTGTCATCATCAGAAATTTCTACCAATCCTTCAATACCCACACCAGGCTCCCTCACAAAGTAAATGTAGTCATTCAGCCCATATCCCTCTGTCTCTATTAATGCTACCAAATTGTGATATGTGATGTCTGAAATGCAGAGGGATCTCTCCAAGTTGTCTCTTTCATGGAAGTGCATTCTAACTTCCCAAATAGCATCGTCCAAACTAGACAACAAGATAAAACAACAATTCTAATTAACATTGCATAATTACTATAAAAAAGTTCACAGTAATATGCTATAATTAACACTGCATATTAACAAAAAATACTTTACTTTGCTCTTATTGGCACTATTCTAATTAACAATGCATAACTACAAATGAAGCTACTCTAATTTTCCCTTTATTCGCACTGCTCTAATTAACAATGCATAACTACAAAATGAGGTACTCTAATTTGCCCTTTATTGGCACTGCTCTAATTAACAATGCATAACTAAATATGTACATACTCTAATGTACTCTAATTAACACTGCATATTAACAAATAAGCTACTCTAATGTGTTCTGTATTGCCACTGCTCTAATTAACAGTTCACGTTGCTACATATCAACTAAATAAAATTAATATGACACATATATGAGTCTGACAGTGGGCTATTCCCCTGCCCCCTCCCCCAAAATCAAATTGAGTGTTTCAGTACCCAAGCTAGGTTTAACACTGCAAATCAAAATAACCACACATACATACACGGCAAGGTTGCTAATTAACATCATGATGTCCTGTTTGTTGTGAATTAGGTGGTTGTTTTCCTACTCTAATGTACTCTAATTAACACTGCATATTAACAAATAAGCTACTCTAATGTGTTATGTATTGCCACTGCTCTAATTAACAGTTCACTTTGCTACATATCAACTAAATAAAATTAATATGACACATATAGGAGTCTGACAGTGGGCTATTCCCCTGCCCCCTCCCCCAAAATCAAATTGAGTGTTTCAGTACCCAAGCTAGGTTTAACACTGCAAATCAAAATAACCACACATACATACAGCCCAAGATCCAGCCGCTGAATCCTAACCCTAACCCTAGAATTTGTACAAATGAGGTTAACTTACTAGACGCCGCGAATCCTAAACCTAACCCTAGAATATGTACAGATGAGGTTAACTTACTAGACGCCGCTGAATGACGAGCCCCACCGGTGGCTTTCCGTTGGATCCGCCTTCACGGCCCTGGCCCAAGATCTGGCCACCGCGAACTCCAGCGAGTGCTGGGGGCTGGGGTTGGGGCTGCTGTCCGAAGGGGCGCCGGGGTTTGAGCTGCCGCAGAGATCCGCCTTCGGTGGCCTGTCGTCTCTGCCACCAGCAGGCCCACCGCAGTCGCCGCCGCCACTCGTCGTCGCCATGTCTGAGAGGAGAGGGTGTGGGGGTGGGAAAGAGATGGAGAAGAGCTAGCGGGGAGGGGAGGGACCAGTCAAAAGGGTTCCGGCTCGAGCCGGCCCGCGCACGGCGTCTCACGGCGTCTAACGAGTCAAACGGATGAACAGTTATGCCACGTCGACAAATGCGGGTCCCACCTGTCATAATCCCACTTAAAACGAGCGAACCGAGCGACTTGTGGTTTTTGCAAAAAATTAGCCCCGGAATTAGTGTTTTTGGGCACAAAACTAGAGACTTGTGGTTTCTGCAACCTTAGCCTTCAATGTCGATGTTTTTTGCAATTCACTCAAGAAAATAAGATGCTTGGCCCAGGCATGGTGATCAGCCTGGCTCCGATTCATTCCGCGTGCTGCAAACTAGCCTGGTACTAATTAGTCCCAACAAGCGCTTGCGTCTGTATTGTGTTAAAAAAAGCAAGAACTGCTTGTTGAAAATATATTCTAATAATCATTAAAAGACAAAGTACCAGGCACTGAGTGGAAACCAAACACTTCGCTGTGAGGCTAGTCTGTATAGGCAAGAAACTCCAACTTTTCAGGCCAAAGCCAGGCACCCAAAATTCTGAGGCATGGAGCCCAATCAAACCGACCATAAATTCTCTACCCGATGTCCTCAACGGTGAAATGCACCACCTCAGTATACGTCATTCTCGTGCCATTTCCTCCTATCAGACGTTCTACTAAACTTGACTTCCAGTTACACACATACTTCCATCCTCTGAAGCGGCGTTGACCAATGCAAATCTCCCCAAACAATACAGGGCCAGATCAGGCTAACCGTTGCCTAGCATCATAACCTCGCCGCGTATTGACCATCGA
Source organism: Triticum dicoccoides (assembly GCF_002162155.2). Taxonomy (NCBI): domain Eukaryota; kingdom Viridiplantae; phylum Streptophyta; class Magnoliopsida; order Poales; family Poaceae; genus Triticum; species Triticum dicoccoides. The sequence goes on from NC_041392.1 coordinate 569,122,651, forward strand.
TGCCATCTCAGCCAAGAACATGCATTAACTGCCTTCCGGGCAACAAGCCAAAACCCTAGCCAAAAGTCGCACCTGCGCTACCCCATATATACCCACTGACGCAAAACAAAGAAGGGAAAAAAAGCGAGGCAAATTTTCTCTCCACACGGCTCACGCTCTGCCCGAGCACGTCCCTCCCTGTAGTCCGCGCAGTGATGGGTCACGTCCAAGCGCCGGAAACGGCACCGCGGACACATCAACGCGTGCCTGGACTAGGAAAGCCGCGCGGAGCGTTTCCGCTCGCGTCCATGGCCGACTGACGGGCTGGCCCGGGCGCGTCGGCGGACCGCATGACATGAAATCAACAGTATCATGCGCCCATCACGTCTTGTCCCCGGCTGGCTGGTTGGCCCGTGTCAAGTTCGAGAATAACTCTCGCATCCCCAGCCTCCGCCTGCGCCACTGATGATGGATCATGCATGCGATGCATGGATGTCCGGTGATCGATCGATATTACCATCAGCGATTGGATGGACGTGATCGGTCACGAGCATTCATTCGTTTCTCCTCGGTGGATAGCGACTTCCGGCCCGATCGATCTTGCATATCGGGTGGAAGGAAGACTGCTGGAATCAGTTGACGATATTGCCGGATGCATGCAAAGGAATGAGGATTGGTAAGTGGTAACACCTTCCTGAGCAAAGCTTTCAAGAAGATTGCCGGACAGTACTACAAACTAGCAAATGTTCTAGCCTGTCTGGCTGCATGGCCTTTTTATATTTTGCATGATAATACGTGTCCCATTTGTATCATAAATATTAAAATACAAGTCACGTAAAAATCGACATGATAATACTGGAAAGATAGAAAAACATCTATAAGCTTGACACCAACGCCCGTCACTTATCTCCAGCACCACCACAACAGCCACCAAAGAATCGAATGACGGATCACCTCCTCACCCGAGCTCGACGCAGCTCCATCGCTGATATGCAGCTTTGTGGACCTCTAAGGTGGCTCACCCAGAGTGACATCATTGTCGTTAAATGAATCAGACTGGGGCAACACCCCGGACACGTCATCGAACTCCAAATCTGGCAGACTAAGATGCCGAAGTAGGAAATCACACCTGTCATTCATCAACCACGAACCCATCACACGCTTCGTTTTTCAGATGTCGTCAATGCAGACCACAATCTGCATCTGCTCCTCGACTACCTCCCAAGTTTCGACGTTGCAGCAGACGTTGTCGCACGACGGAGCCCGAGGACGCATGTCCGCCAGGAGGATGCCGCCGCCGCCACACCATCCTTGATTGAACAGACTGGTTCCCAAACCACCCCAACCATTGGACCGATCACCTTGTCGAGGAAGAATCTGAAGAATCTTTATTCAGCGCCACCATCGCTGCCGCCAAATCCAAGACGATGAACAGCCTAAAAACAAAGTTGCTTTAGCCTAAAACTATCCACACACCTGGATCCAGCGACCCCCTCACCACCGACGTCCGAGGTCGTCGGCGGAGGGGAGCCGCCGGAGGACGGCGGTGGGGAAAGTCTCCTTGGGAGAGACACTGCCAGGTCGCCCTTTTTCTTCCAGAGGAAGAAAGAACGAATCGTCAAAAAATTGTGGACCTATGCTATAGTTTTTATGGAAAACGAAGTCTTTTTTTAACATATGTACAGACACAAGCGCTCATACATACGCGCATACACTCATCCCTATGAACACACACACGCACACCCTACCCCTATGAGCACCTTCGAGAGACGGAGCCGTCATGCCATCTTGAGATTTACAAAGTCACCGTAAACGCCTTGTCGTCGACGGAAACGTCTGCTCCCAGTGAAAGCGCATCGCCGGAAATTCTGAAATAAATTCAGGAATAATGCAAGTAAGAGGACCTGAATGGTGGGTTGGGATACCACTGTCTCTCAAACCATCCAACCACAGGAAAAATAAAGTCTGTCAGACTACGGATAGATGGTGTGGGACAATACGTGTGTACACATACATGTAAACTTCTTCTTTTTTTTTGCGGGTAATACATGTAAAAGTTCAATGATAGAAATCACGCATCTACGTGCACCTGTCACGTGCTGCATATACGTAGTGAAGACACGCTAACATGCAAAAACTGACGTGTGGACCTGATCTACAGGCTTCTCTTGTCAGTAATAATAGAGCCGGGAGCTCTACTTGATTTTCTATGAAGTAAAAATACCACTTAAATGCTATCACCTTTGTTCCGAATTATAAGACATTTTGGATATTACTAGAACAATGTGCATGCGTTGCAATAGGATATAAATATTCTAGTACGTTAGCTTGTGATTTACTTATCCATAATAATATGTGTAAATAAATGTCCATCAAATTCTGCCTGTAAATTACCTTATATTCCGATCCGAAGTTCAGTAAGTAAATTAAAGTGAAATTGGTTAAGAAGGTAAGTAAATTAAGTTGATTGATTATCATACATGAAAGGTTGAATGAAGGTGTGGTGAAAAGAAAGATGAAATGAAAACCTTACATTTTTTAAGTAGTAGAGATAGAGATTACGACATACGAACTGAAATAAGTGAAACAAACACACCAAAATACGTCTATACACATTAGATTCAGGAAAAAATAGAATATCTTATAATTCGAAATCAGAGGGATTTGCGATGAGGCTTACAACTCACTAATTGAAAACTAACTAGATCCCTCCCATTTTTTAATTAATATGTGTCCTAATATTTTTTTTAGGGATATATTACCTCCATAGTTGATGATAAGTATGGACAAAAAGAACGAAGATCTTTTCATTCCAAAAGGAAATTAATATAATTTTTGGAAAAAAATCGTGAGAGTAGAAATAACTGAATTAAAGCAATGAATTTGAAAATTGCAGTTTCTGCAATTTTATTTTTGAGAAATGC
>NC_041392.1:569125746-569132795 GCF_002162155.2 Triticum dicoccoides
TGATCACACAAGTGCACGTACGCATATGCTTGGCATATCCTCTAAATTCCAAGAAAAATAGTTATTGTTTTGTCCTTCATTACACATTGTTTGACACTTTAGATGGAATGCTAAAATGAGGCTGACTTCGAAATAATAAAACCATAACCGGGCAGGAGAGGCTTTCAAAATTGCAAGCATTGAAAAGGGGAAGACTCTAAAAAATATGCACGAAACAAGCAAATGTAGTATAAGAACTATGAGAACATATGTTTGCTTGATCCCATCGACTGAGCTAAGATTCCAATTGCACACAGTGGCACTGAAACTATACAAACAAACGACCCCAAAAGCATCAACAACAACATCAATAGTGACCCGACGCATGGCCAAAAAACCAAGTAGGGTTCATGGGTCTTGCGGTGGTGGCGGGGGGCAGGGGGGGAGGACTTCAAGCAATGCCTCCAAGGAGAGGAACACCACGCAAGGTCGTTGGCGTCTACAGCAATGACCAAACCCAAGCAAAACTTATGGTGGTGCTGCAACCATCAACCCACAACTCAACCTTGCTACCGGCAACCATCACACTTCGACCAATAACACGGCAAGATCATTGGGAAGTGTAGGTAAACATGGGGAGGCCGACCCAAATTGGGACTACACTGGATCTCCAAGAAGGATAACAACACACGAAGGCATAACAATGGCCACTGCCATGCAAAGCTTTCAATCAACCTCCATCCCCAAATTGAAGCCAGTCGCCACGCCACGAGGATGCAGAGAAGAAGCATATGTGGCCGACGTCTCACACCAACAAAGAACTGGTGCCAATCCTCCAAGTGCTACATGATATTTTCTACAGTGTCTTGTGCTACACGATGCTACTGTCCATTTTCAATCAAATGGTAAAGTTACCCGGGACTTAGCAGATTGAATCCGCGTCCCCGCGTGACACATATGACAGATCCTACGAGGTACACCGTCCCACCGGATCTGTCTTGCTCCATCTTTCTTGAATTTCTAGATCCGGAGCAATACTAAGAGAAATGCTAGCTTTTTTTTCTTCAGAAAAGAGAAATGTTAGCTTGATGTATCAAATGACAGAAATGTTAAGAATTAAGATGAGAGAATGCCCCTTCTATTGTACACAAAAGAAGAAAAGAGAGGGGAAATACTTTATTCCTTAAGCTGGAAATGCAGGGGAGAATGGTATCTAGCCATAGGGCCTCTTTTCTGCATGCGCATGCCTCAAGTCGAGAGACCGGCAAGCCAGGCCAAGCAGCGAGGCAATGATGGCCGCAGAGCCCGAACCGTGCTAACCGTTGTGCCGAGCGCTGCCCGGCCACGGCCACGCCACAGCAACATACCCCCCGGGCATACACCCGCGCCCGCGTCCGTCCGGCGCTCAAAACCACGGCCGGCCGCCCCGCACGCACGCAACGGCGCTCAAAACCATACGCGTTACGGGGCTACGTGGTGGTCGTACGGCCCGTGCGCGCGGGCGGGGTAGGGTAGGGCAGGGCAGGCACGGCGCCGCGCGGTTCCCCACGTCTTTCACGGATTCGGCAACCGTCCCCGTCCACCGGCGCCACCCACCACCGTCCTCGCCACCCCGAAATGCACACGCACACTCGGCACCACCTCCGTCCCACCTCCTTTACTAAACCAAACCAGCAGCTCGAGAAGCAGCAGCAGCAGCTAGCCGATCTCCCCTCCTTCTCGCCATTTCTTCTCCAACGCTCGCTGAGTCGGTCGACCTAGCTAGCCAGCTCGCCCGCTCGCGGTGGCGCGCGCGATTGCGGGGTCGGAGGAGGTGGATCGACCGGCGGAGATGGGGCGGGGGAAGATCGAGATAAAGCGGATCGAGAACGCCACCAACAGGCAGGTGACCTACTCCAAGCGCCGGTCGGGGATCATGAAGAAGGCGCGGGAGCTCACCGTGCTCTGCGACGCCCAGGTCGCCATCATCATGTTCTCCTCCACCGGCAAGTACCACGAGTTCTGCAGCACCGGCACCGAGTACGAACTACGAGCTCACTTCATCCACATCACTAGCTAGCTGCCTGCCAAATTACCTCTCTGATATAAGCCAGCTTGGCCTTGTTCTTCTCCATGTATGTACGTACTTGCAGCATCAAGGGGATTTTTGACCGCTACCAGCAGGCCATCGGGACCAGCCTGTGGATCGAGCAGTATGAGGTTGCTGCTTCTCTTTCTTGCCTCAATCCATCTTTTTCTTTAGCTGCAACACTTTCTCCTTTCCCTTTTAATTTCTACTAGTAGATAGCTACTCACTCGCTGTTTTCTTGTGATTTGACATGAGATCTAATCGAGTCCAAGCTCCATCTTCCGGTGCTTCACTGCTCTTTCGCTTTGGCTGATTTGCTTTGGTTTGGTTTGATTTCATCGCAGAATATGCAGCGCACGCTGAACCATCTCAAGGACATCAACCGGAACCTGCGCACCGAGATCAGGTCAATCACTTTCCTCTTTCCTTCTTTACTTCTTTCATGGGGATTCTCCAGCTCCGGCAATTTAGATTGATTTGATTTCGAGATCGACTTGAATTGACATACTGTTTGCTCCTGTATCCATCCCAGGCAAAGGATGGGTGAAGATCTGGACGCGCTGGAGTTCGAGGAGCTGCGCGACCTTGAGCAAAATGTCGATGCCGCTCTCAAGGAGGTTCGCCAGAGGAAGGCATGCACGTACAAACCCTAGCTACCAGATTTACTGATTTAGGCTTCGATTCCTGGCTGGATCTGTCTGTTTTTGCTCGCTCATCTGCCGTCCAATCCGTGCATATTTCATGCTGAGTAGCTAGCCCCTTTTGGTCGTAGATCTACACGAGTTCTCTATCTCTAGGATATAGAATTAACAATTGACATCATTTTTCTGAGTTCCAAAGAACTGGTTGGGTTTTCCTTGTTTAATTTCATCTCATGCATTGCTTCCTTTAACAACATAACATCTTAATTAACCTTGTTTTCTTTTGTCTGTTGTTTTCGTTTTTGATTTTGCAGTATCATGTGATCACCACGCAGACTGAAACCTACAAGAAGAAGGTGAGACCTTTTCTAAACAATCATTATAATCTGTTCTCTATAAATTGAAGTAGTTTTCTCGTAGCTCGAAAATTTCAGGCGTACGTTGCCCAATTTGGTGTACATGACTGTTCTGGTGCACACATATCTCCACAAAACTAGATCTTTCCCCAATTCGTTTACCTTGCCTTGTGTCAGCTGCCACTTGTTACAGTTTCTTTATTTAGCTAGTTCTCCATGCCACTGTTCGAACACCATGTGTTCACCAGATCTCTGTATTGTACAATCATTCGGCCACACATTAATTTTGCTTGAGAAAGTCCGTCTAGCTAGATATGTATGACCACTATTGCACTTCATGAGCTGCATCATATGCATGGCGTTACAAATGAATCACATATTAACCACTCTCATAACCTAGATAGCTAGCTAGCTTAGAGCCCCAAACATACATCCATCTCCCAGCCCTTATATGGTTGAACATTCAACCTAGCTAGTGACCGATGGAAGCAAAGATCTGACAGACACCTCCACGCCCCAAACAAACACGTTGCATGCCAATGTACACGGTGCACTGCCATGCGTGTCTGCACTTTACACACTCAACCCCCTCACTTCGACAACTCTAGAATCTAGACTCTACAATTCTAGATCCAAATCTTGGCGTAGCTAATTAGCTATAGAGCCTTTGGAAAAATCTCGGTGTAGAGTATGCATGTCATGTGCTTACATGCATGCACACACACGTAGACGAACAGCAATAGATGCAGTGATCTGTCTCCTTTTGACAGAAACACATAAGCTGGAATTGAGAAAGAGCGAAGGACAATAATCTTTGGGCTATATCTCTCATGCACTACACGTATCTCCTGCTAAGCCTATGCTAGATGATCGATCAGTAGCTGGCTGCCTAGAGATGCATGGGGTGCATGAGCGTGCATGGCTGCTTTGTTCGGTCCCCCGGCTATCTGGGGGTAGCATGTCAAACACGGATTTTTATGGGATTGCACAGCGCCATGATACCCCTTGTAGATGAGGACCGGCGACGAGGCTTTATGGTTTGCGGAACTATAGAAACGAAACCTCTTGGCTTTTTCGATCTGAATGAATGGCAGAGAACTTTCGCCTTTCTTTTGTTTTACGTACTGACATATATATGATCCGGTCTTCAGCTTTGCGTAGTCCTGGGTATAATGCTTTATACCAGTCGTCAATGTGAAGCTAAGATTGGTTTCAAGATATGTTCATGTTCTAGGTCCGTGTGGCATTAATATAGGCGCTCAGGGAAAGAATAGTGTGTCTTTTTCTTTTCGAAAAGGAGGTTAAACCCCCGGGCTCTAGATTGAGCGATGCACAAAGCATTCTTATTGCGAGGTTTTTAAATCTGTTATAAAGATGATATGACAAGGAAACAGCCGCATCCAACAAATAAAGGCACATATGTTTTACTGATCCCATGACTAGACTCGCATTCAAACCGGTTGAACAAAGCCCGCAACCATCTCCATATGGTTGCCCCAGTGTTCAGAAGCTCCCGTACTTCTGCTATTGAAGTAAGGACCACATACAGATCTAGTCAGTAGCCCTGCGGATAATTGGCAAACAAAAATTGGAACTCTGACAATGTTAAACTTATCTCAACTACATGAGTTTCTTCTATAGCCATTGTGATTATATGGCTGGATGCTTTTGTAGTTGCGTTGGATGAACAATTGCTTAGACATATGAGATCTACAATGTTAGTCTAAACGATAAAACAGTTGGTCCTCGCACTAGATGACACTAATCTTACATGATGGGTACTCCCTCGTTTTTATTTACTTTGCATATTAGCTTTATCTTGGGTCAAACTTTCTAAACTTTGATCAAGTTTATACAAAAAAAATTAACATAAAAAAACCAAGTCAATACCATTAGAATCACCATTTTCCAACATATTTTCATACGATAAATATTTTTTATTGTGAAAGTTTAGATTGTTTTCGATAAACTTGGTCAAACTTATAACACATTTGACTTAGGTCAAAGCTAATATGCAAAGTAAATAAAAATGGAGGGGTATTTGATGAGTGCATATATATTCCTTTTCTTCAATCATCCATGTAAAAGCATCTTGTAAAGTACATGCACGTAAAACAAAACAATCTAATTAAATTAAATACATATTGTCCCATCAAATATACATGCATGTACTTGGTTAGTACTACCTTCGTTAGGTGATATAAATACGCACAATGTTTTAGTCAAGTTAAGTTTCTGCAACTTTCACTCTGACTAAGCTATAAAATGTTAATCATGTAAAATGAAATCATTAAAATGTGTCTACAACAATATTCATGTAAAGATGGCAGCCAAAATTTAAAGGTCATTCCTATGTACAGAATGATGTATACTTAATTGTGAAGCGAGTATAATGTATTCCGTATTTGAGAAAGATGGTTTCTCTTGCCTTTTTTTTTTGTCAACATTTTTTCTTGTGCACCAGTTCTAGATCGGATTCCACTACCATCAATAAACAAAAAGGGAAATCCAGCCTATATGTTCTAGTCACCGCCTACTCCTAAAGTCATAGTAAAGACCAACACTTAAGTTAATATGAGATAAACTGACTACCATAGCTTAAATATAAGTTTAACTTCTGGAAGTTCATGTAAATTGAGCATGATTGATGTTCAAGGAGTATATTCACAACAATCTGCAGCAGGGAACTAGTAACTAAACAAACAAGCTAGCCACACTTGGTAGTTAAAACCGGCGGCCTCCAATGAAAATAGATGACGACCTAGAATGGGTGTGCTCAAACTTTAACTTCGAGGATGAATATATAGAATTATGAATCATATTGACCAACTGGAAATACCATCACTAGAAATTTCATGGAATTTTAATTAACATGTTGATAGAAATGTAACAGTAATACTTGCACTTTGACACCACATGCAAGATCCAAAACATCATGTATTATTGAGCAGAGGGAATGGATATATGTGAAGATATATAAATTAAGGTGTTATTTCATCGTGAAACGACTCATAATTTTATGTACATGCAAGATTCCACAAGGTGAATTTTAATACTATTGCATTACTTCACACCATGCATGCACAGATGTGAAAATATTCAAAACATTTTTTTTTGTGTTCTCAAGAAAGAAGGGATAAACTACAACCTTATTTCCCATCCTTCTGATTTTTATGTTGCCTTCTGTTTGTTCTTTGTTTGTGGAATTTCATGTGCGTTTTGGTCTTGATGTGTACGTAGAGTATGTATGAGTAGATAATACACCTCTAAATTTTCCCTTTTTCTACAAAGTCCTTTTTTGGCTAAGTATGGATTAAACCCAAAAAAACCTTGTACAAGTCATGAATGTATCTGAAAGTTTTTTGTTGAGTGATGATTGTATTTGAACTTTCTTTTCTAGGTTCAATTGTATATCAACTTATTTTCTTTTTCCAGGAAATTGTATCTAGACCTAACAATTAAGTGTAACTAGGTTTGGTGGGAAGTAGAGGTACAAATCTTACCCGTTGGGCTGGAGTCCTCGCGGAATCTGCTCATTTTTCTTTTTTGTAGGTTACACTGCCGGTGATTCTTACAGTTTTCCTTTTTGTAGCTTTTATTTTGCATGATTTGTCTTGTACTTCCTCTGTTTCTAAATATAAGTCTTTTTAGATATTTCAATACTAACTACATACGGATGTACATAGACATATTTTAGAGTGTAGATTCATTCATTTTGCTTCGTATATAGTCCGGTCCATATTCAAATATCTAAAAAGACTTATATTTAGGGACAGAGTTTTTCTGTACTCTGATTAATAATTACTACTCCCTCTGTAAACTAATATAAGAGCGTTTAGATCACTACTTTAGTGATCTAAACACTCTTATATTAGTTTACGGAGGAAGTAATATATATGGTTGTGTGCATCACGATGATGCAAAGGCTGGAGGTTGAACCTCCTTTTTGAAGAAAAAATTGCGTGACATAAAGATTATTGTAATTGAAGTTACCTACTTATCAAA
>NC_041392.1:569133169-569195160 GCF_002162155.2 Triticum dicoccoides
ATACATCTTGTCAACATGGACACATGGCATACATGCATATGTATATGTGGTAGCACCATTATATTCTACATGGATATATGGAGGAACCTATAGCTAGAGGGACAAAACTAAGAGCACATATAGGAAATCCCCAGCCCTTAGTTTGCATGTATGCCATGGTCCTTCATATAAACTGGCCAGGTTTTCCTACTCATTCTGAACACATCTTTTTACTTGAGAGGTTTCCCAATGACAATGCAGTTAGACAAGCAACAAACCCATGCCAAATTGTGTGTCTCCGCGACATGTCTAACACTGTAATGCATGCCTTCTATGTGTAGATATAGACTCTGGCTCTTGTCATTCGGTGCCTCCTGTTGTACGATAAATATACGCATGTATTTACCCTGCAGCTTGTTGCATTCGTTTACCCTGCAGCTTGTTGCATTCGTGTACTAATTCATGCTTCTCTCGGAATCCATTGCATATATTCAGGTGAAGCACTCCCAGGAGGCATACAAGAATCTGCAGCAGGAGCTGGTGAGCTCTCTCGCTCCCTAGCTAGCTATGTAACCACGATCATGCATGAATACGAGCTGACCATGATGACTGTGCACGCGTGTGTACGCAGGGCATGCGCGAGGACCCGGCGTACGGGTTCGTGGACAACCCGGCGGCGGGCGGGTGGGATGGCGTGGCGGCGGGCGGGTGGGATGGCGTGGCAGCGGTGGCGATGGGCGGCGGCTCGGCGGCCGACATGTACGCCTTCCGCGTGGTGCCCAGCCAGCCCAACCTGCACGGCATGGCCTACGGCGGCTCCCACGACCTGCGCCTCGGCTAATCGATCATCTCGATCGCTCCTACTAGCTTATAGTATATCAAGTGATCGATCAAGTTGTTCAAGTTACCACAATAAGAAAAAATCTGTGTGCTTGTATTTGTCACATGTTGTGATCGATGATGCCTTATGTCGGTCTTCGTGCACATGATTCAGTTCAATGTGTAATTAACGCCGTAGTGCTCGACTGTGTATTGTATTGTATGATCTGCTATGACTTTGGTTGTGAGCTACTTTGCTGGTACTATAATATATGTTTTGGTACTTTGTGATGTCATTTCATATGTCTAAATGTTTTCTGGTTATTATGCATATATATGTTTTCTAAAGGAGGGTCTACCCTGGCCTCTCCATGAAATGATGCATACAACCATATTGATAAAGTTTAGAGTATTAAACAGATTAACAGTAAAAGGAGCACAGAGCTCAGAATAACCATGAACTAACAAGATAAAATGATGCAATCACATATTCTATCATTGGATCATCATCGAGCCCGGTTAAAGAAACATCCACACTAGGTTGCAACCAAAATCCATGGGTCATCTGTCCTCCACATGAAGTGGCTACTCATAGTGAGCGGTTCTTCAAAAACTCAACAAACTTTTGTTGTATAGAAAAGTAGAAGTGTCTTGTGTGTATGAATTTTTTTATTTTGAGGGACCATTCGGTTTGCAGGGATTCTGTTAGAAATTTTAAAACCCTAAAATCAACTTCCTCCTTTCCGGTTTCAAAGGCTCATGCCTATCCTAGATCAACAATTCGACCAATATAATATAAATTGTATGTCACAAAAGTTATACCAATAAAAAATATAACATTAAATGTTTCTAATAGTATATTTGTTGTGATATATAACTCGTGTTACGTTTGTCAAATTACCGATCCAAGGATACAGGTGGGACTTTTAAATCAAAAAGCAGTTAGTTGTAGAATCCAATCATTGGACGGAAGCCTAGAGTCAATTAGGTGAATAAAAAAACTACATAAATCAAGGCTAGTGATAGGCGCCGGCGCGCCGGCCGAAATAGTTCGGCCGGTCGCGTTCGAGCCATCCGATCCGTGAGCTCGAGCCGTCACATCTGTTCCTCGCGCCCCCTCCCTCTGCGTTGACTTCTTCTTCCTCTTCTTCTTCACCGCGCCCCCACCCCAGCTGCTCCTGCCGCCGGCGACTAGCCCCCTCGCCTGGACCTCCTGGTCCAGCAGAAAGCCCGTCACCCCTCGTAGAAAAAGATGGCACCGTCTTGAAGCACACCGGCACCCCCTGTCGTTGCAGCACCTAGCATCCGCCATCGTCGCTGCATTGTCGTGTCACCGACGCAGCTCTCAACGCCGCTGCTCGCTGCCATTGGCGAGTCAGGTTGAAGCTTTTTATCTCATCGGCTGAAGCTTTTTCTATGCATGTTGAAGCTTTTCTCGCGGATTGAAGCTTTCCACCGTGCTAATTGAAGCTTTTTTCACAAAGGGTTGCAGCTTTTTACTCTGCGATTGCAGCAAAAACATAGAGAGACGTCATGGGCATCGTCGAGGAGGATTTCTCAATCTCCGGTTGAAGCTTTTTCATCTGCGGGTTGAAGATTTTTGTCAAACGGTTGTAGCTTTTCCTGTATTTCGTTGTCTGGTTGAACCTTTTTTATCTACTGGATATAGCCTTTTGTGTCCATGGTTGTAGCATGGGAAAACGCCGTTTGCAACTCTCCTAATACCGCGGTTGCAGCTCCTCCCTGTGGCCATGGTTGTAGCACGGGCACCTCGGTCCTCCCCGTGTTTGGCCTGTCGCTGGTTGCAGCAAAAAGGGAAGAGAGGAGGAGGAAAGGGAATAGAGGGAGAAGGAAGAAGGACAAAAAAGAAGCAGAAAACTATGCTGGTTCCAGCACCGTCGTCTGCTCGCTGTGTGTGCAGCCATCGTCGTGGTCATCATCCATGGAGGTTGTCAGCACGATGAGGTCCCAGCACCTTTCCAGGGAGCCCCTGTCGCACCAAAAAGCGGAGAAGGGTAGCTGCTGGTGCCGCAAGGGGACGGCAGCTCGGGAGAACGCCAGCAAGGCAGGATCTGCAAGATGAGAAGAGAGAGAAGACATAGAAGAAACGAACGAGCAGTTGGAGAGAAAGCTAGAAGGGGATAAGGCCGTGTGATTGGGGCCCACCACCCCACGTGTCGCGACTTGACTTGCTGCAGCGCGCGCGTGGACGAGTCCGGCGGAACGGTTCGGCCGGCGCCACGGCCAGAAACGATTCCCATAAATCAAGGGCCAAAAATAGAACATATTTTCACATTCTTGTGTTCCATACCCGAAGTTTCGACTAGTCAAGCACGATGTATTCCTACAAAGTATTTTTTTTCATACAATGTTTTTCTCTTGAAGATTTAATATAAAGGTTTTTTGAGTGGAAAATGGGTTTTTATTCATTCAGTATGCCAACCCAAATATGACAACCTGAATTGAGGGCAGTTGCTGTCTTAACTAGGCTATGAGCCTCGTCATTTGAATCATTGTTCTCATGGACAATTGACACCTCATGAAGTGCCCTAGAATGATGATCAATCTCCCTTAAAATCATCACGTACGCACATGGGGCCTTGTTATGAAAATTGGTAACCATCTCCACACAGTTTGAAGCAACTAACAGTCGTGCTATTAAGATCTTTTTTTTTTTGCGGGTGTGCTATTAAGATCTTGAGCTGCAGCAATTGCCTCATTGCATGTCATCACCTCTAAACTGACCGGATCAAGCAGTTCTTCAATCACCACAATAGATACACCAAGAAAATCGTTGTGCTCGTCTCTACAAGGGAAGACAATAAATTGTCTTGCTTTAAGTCCAATTGTAGGAAGAGTGTTGTACTCCCTCCGTTCCTAAATATTTGTCTTTTTGAGATTTCAAATGGATTACCACATACGGATGTATGTAGACATATTTTAGAGTGTAGATTCACTCATTTTACTCCGTATGTAGTTACTTGTTGAAATCTCTAAAAAGACAAATATTTAGGAACGGAGGAAGTAGTTTGCAACGGGACCTCTTATTCTTCCAAGGTGCTATATGCCACTTGGAGAACGTGAGGCGTGCGTCTCCCCTGAAGTATTCTGCCCGCGTGTAGCTACAGAGCTGGCCCATTTTTCGTATTTTATTCATTTACTGGGTTTCAATCGAGACACTAGTGGTTCTGTTCGGTCGCTGGCTTTGGCTCTGTATTTTGTAGATTTTTTCCTTTTCTGTTCTCTTTGGTTTTCTGTGTTTCTTCACTCATTTTCTCCGGTTTTTGGTTTTCTTTGTTTTTCACCTGAGTTGCTTTATCTTGTTCTCAGTTTTCGCTGGTTCCTTTTTTTCTTTCTTTTTTCTTCCTTTTTCACATATTTTGTTCGTCTCCTTCTCAGTTTTCACTGGTTCTTCGTTTCTTTCTTTTTTATATATTTTCTTTGTTTCTTTCTCTGTTTTCATTGTTTTTTGTTTTTTCTTCAGTTTTCCTTTTATTCTTTCTTTTGTAAGTTACACAGTTTTTTTTAAACACATGTCTACTTTTTTCAGTACATAATATACATTTTTAATATACTCATGCAACATTATTTTGATACACGTTGAACATTTTTTGATTACACAATATACATTTTCCTTTTTAACATATGGTCTTGAAGACTTTTTTATAATACATGGTCAACATTTTCAACTACACGTTGAACATTTTCAATGGAAATAGACATTTTTTAACACTACAGGGACATTTTATAAATACTTTCCAAAATTTCACAGATATTTTGGGAACACGTGAATATTTATATAAAATGCAACATACTTTTTTTTAATGGAAATAAACATTTTCTTTAACTTATGCAAACAATTTTCTACGTTCTATGAAAAAAGTAGGTACATGATGAACTTTTTTTCAAATACATTATTAACAGCTTTTTAACATGTATCTTGATGCCATTTTTTTCATATGCATTCTACATTTGTCGTATATATACACCAGGAACAGTTTTTACATACACATTTGACAATTTTCAAATGCATGATTAATTATTTTGAAAACATATCTTTTCATGTCTATTTTTCATACACATTGTACATTTTTTTATACATTGAGAACTTTTTTATAAACACGTTTAACATTTCTAAATACATGATTAACATTTTTTTAAACATACTACTCCATCCCATAAGTAAGACGCATAGAGTCAAAAAGTGTCTTACATTATGGGACAGATGGAGTATTTCTTTTTATGTCTACTGTTTTCCATACACATTGTACATTTTTCATACATCAGGAATATTTTTTATATATACGTTTAACATTTTTTAAAATACATGATTAACATTATATATATACAGGAGTAGGATTTTCTATCATATCTTACCACATAACTACTTAAGGTTTTCGATGGTGTACAAGTTCCCAAAAATCCTGACAAAAAATAAATAAAACAACACACCTATAATATAACATGATCCAATGAGTGATTGAAAAAAAATAAGAGTATATATGCCCTGGACAAAAAAACAATTAGTTCAATAAATATTTATGTCGCAGTGTGCTGGAACCATTGTGTTTTTTGCCGATGTCACATAAATGTATATTTGACAATCACTCTATTGTATCATCTTATTACATTAGAGTGATGCTCTACTATTTATTTCATATTTTTTGATAACTTTTAAACCATTAAAAGCTTAGGAAGCCTTAACAAGTTTTGTGGTAAGATATGATAGACACGTTTAACAATTTTCAAATGCGTGATTAACATATTTTTAAATCGTATGCAAAGTATTTTTTTATAGTAGATATATTTGGAATGTTTCAAAATATAAGGAAAAGTAAAAAAATAAAGTAAACAACAAATGCAAAAACATGAAAAAGGATGAAAGAAGAGAGAGTTGAAGGCCCGTGGTCCGCGCTAGGCCGGCTCATTATGGCGACTGCTTGACGCGAGACGTGCTACTGTCTCGCATCAAACGAGACATAGTCGCGCTCTTTGGAGACAAGGACAACTCCAATGCGGTTCACCAAACCAACTCTGAAATTCGGACTGGACTGCCCAGATTTTTTTTTTGGCATCCAACGCCTACGATGCATGCTTAGTGGGCCGGCCCAACTTGGCCTTGGTTTTATTTTTCGATTGGGTCAGCTTTGGTTTTATGGTGGCAGTATTTGGTTTTGTTTCTCCATTTTTGGGTTGTACCAGTTTTCTCCAGTCATAGTGGTTGTTTATTTCTGTCAGATTTCTCTCTCTCTCTCTCTCTCTCTCTCTCTCTCTCTCTCTCTCTCTCTCTCTCTCTCTCTCTCTCTTCATTGATGTATTTTTTTTCTTATTTTTAAATTATAATCATTTCTATATTTCATTTTCCTTTCTTTCCTTTCTTTCATTTCCCATTTCTTTATTTTCATATTGTTATTCTTTTATTCTTTTTTGCGTTGTGCTTTTATTTATTTTTGTTCTATATTATTGACATTTGACAAGTACATAAGCATTTTATATGCATCAACACTTTTTTTAAACTATATGGGTGTTTCTAGAAAACACGTGAATGCCTTTTCAAAATTAGACATACATTTGAAAATGCACAAAAACTTTTTAAAAATTACATGAATATTTTTGCAAAAATAACTTGACACATTTTACAAGTATATCGATATTTTTTTTCTAAAGTCGTGAACACTTTCTCAAAATTGCATGAACATGTTTAAAACTGTATGGAACTTTTTGTATGATATGAATATCTTTGGAATATATGTGAACACTTTATGAGCATTTACTGAAAATATGTGAACATTTGTTAAAGTTGCATGAACATTTCTAAAATGCATGAACACTTTGAAAATTGAACGAATATCTTGAATTTTTTTGTTGCACCAATGTTATTTTTTCACCTTTTGTAATTAGATACACAAAATTAAAATAATATATTCTGGAACCAAATTTCACATTTTCTGTGAAACTTTCTCATTTCTTACTTAGATGAGACCCACTCAATATTACCATTTTCCCCTTGATTAAATGATAGGATGTGACGATGTTGGGACCCCAACCCACTCACTCATGCTATGTTGACCGACAAGTCAGGGGTGGTGCATGGCCACGTGGTATGATAGATGAGACCGGCATGTGTTGCCATAGCTAGGCTAGGATTTCATCCCGGGCCAAGCGCGGGAGTAATTTACAGTTGAGGCAAGGTTGCGCGGAAAAATACGCGGGGATTTAGATTGGTCTCACAGATCAATATTAATCTTTTCTACACACTTTATCTTATCCGCGCGCATCAGAATCAATTTTCTGATCGGTCACCCATCCTAAAATTACTCTAAGCCAAGCATGCTTAATTTGGGAGCTCTTTTTTAAATGGGTTCTCGGAAAAAAAGAATTCCTTATTGATATGAGTAGTCTATCATTTTTAATAAGCCAGGCTATCACATACACCCTCACTCAAAGAAACCGACATCCTCGTCGAGCATAGGAATGTTCCCTCTTGGCACATACATCTGTGTGAGCAGTCCGGCATATGTGCCATGGCGTGTGCCACGACGGGTCACAAACGTCATGCACAACATGACCGCGCACCTGACTCGCAAACATCCATGTAACCGCAGGGGTTGGCTCTAATACTGATTTGTAACGCCCTCGACACACCCGCCGGTGGTCGTTACTCCTGGCGGGATCTAGACTAGCCCCACGGATCAATACTAGTCTTTCCCGCGCACATTGTCCTCACTTGTGCGCATCTGGACCAGCTTCCCGGTCGGTCACCCATCGTAGAATTACTCCAAGCCAAGCACGCTTAACTTGAGAGTTCTTTTTGAATGCGCTCCCGAAAAAGAAGGAATTTCTTATTGATATGAGTAGTCTATCATCTCTAATAAGCCAGACTATCACATATTCGTTGAACCAGCTTTCAAGAAAGATGACCCAAGACGAAGAACAATGCGGAAGATCAAGGATTGTATCCAACTTGAAGACCATTTCAGGGGCTACCGATGGTGTCCCAGACTAGGGGTAACTCACCAAGTCATCTCCCGGCCAGGTGGGTTAAGCCTAGGACCCCATGCTGGTTCACTAGTGGGCCACATCAAGGCGACCTATGGCACATGAAAAGAATAGTTATGAAGACTTGGCGCATACTCCAAGACTTAGATGTCGTCTACAACACGGTTACCTTATACGTAGCCAACCTTACTATAACGCTAGACCTCCCCTGTATCTATATGAACTAGGGGGTAGGTGATGAAAGTGCACTCATGTCCTTAATCATATTTGAATGTTGATGATAATATACATATAGGTGACTAATCACGTTTGTCAAGTATATCTCAGGTTTTATTACTCAAGGAATGATGTGTGGGTCATGACTACTAAGAGTGTATTGCTCAAGAACGAAGATATAAGACAAATAGCTTAGGCTTTTTCCTACTTGCTCTTGAGTATAGGGATCTCGCACTATTAAGAGGAGATCATTGGTACTCGTTAATGACTTGCTCAAAACCCATAGATACTCTGCTCTTACATACACAATATTGCCCTAGACTCTCCACCCTACTGTCCTAGATTTTCGCCTAGGGCTTGTTCTGTTTTGTCTCTAGTTCACCAGACGACCAATAGTTACCAGACGTCCGACCAGTCACTACTCATCGGATGTCCAGTACCCTATGGGAATCCGGTGTCTCACCACAGAACCAAAATGATGAAAATCCGATCAAAATCTAGTTTATCCGTGTGACTAAAGTATGTTCCCACTGGACGTTTGGCCCCTACTACCAACGGACGATCGATCCCATCCGAAAATCTGGTAGACCCTCAACAGAACCCTATTGTCAGATTTCTAGTACTCATCGGACGTCTGGTACCTCTCAAGGCACTGTACGACCGGTAAATATTAGACGTCCGACAATACTCCATCTATGTAATCTTTACACTTCAACCTGCTGTTTGCACGTACCAACGGCCAGATGATCGGCAATTATGTTGGACGTCCGGTGGCTATTTTGCCTCTGGACGTCCGGTAAGTTCCCATGTCAAGTGATTCCAACGACCATTTAGCACTTCCACTATAAATATCCTTCTTCCACTCCGGGAGAAGGTTGACCATTCACTTTGAGCTAACCCTATAACACACTACACTCTCTCACATCCTCACACACCAAATCTGAGATCCTGAAGGGATTTGTGAGAGATCTTGAGAGCTTCTCCAATCAAGTGATATATCCACTTCTTCCCCTTCTCTCTATGAAAGGATTTTTTATTGAGAAAATACCCCTTGATCTTGTTACTCTTGGAGGTTGGAGATGAAGGAAATATGCCCTAGAGGCAATAATAAAGTTGTTATTTTATATTTCCTTATTCATGATAAAGGTTTATTATGCATGCTAGAATTGTATTGATTGGAAACTTAGATACATGTGTGGATACATAAACAAAACACCATGTCCCTAATGAGCCTCTACTAGACTAGCTCGTTGATCAAAGATGGTTAAGGTTTCCTAACCATAGACATGTGTTGTCACTTGATAACGGAATCACATTATTAGGAGAATGATGTGATGGACAAGACTCATTCGATAGCTTAGCATATGATCGTTCAGTTTATTGCTATTGCTTTCTTAATGTCAAATACATATTCCTTACACTGGTACGCGTCGGTGCTATACAAATGGTTTTTAACTCATTTCCGCGACGACATTTGGAACCGTCGCCAAGTGAGTGTGGGCGATAGGTGGGTCCTTCCCACATGACCCAGAATTCGTCAGGGATAGGGAGCCTTGATGCATACAGTTGTCCCTATATAACCGTTTTCGATATCTCGAATATCCCAAACGCTTCATCCTTGCTACTCGTTTGTGCTCGCATTGTCATCGCAGTCGGAGTTTTGTGGTTTTACCTAAAAACCAGGCAGATTCCAGGCATGGGAGCTTTCCAGGCAGATTCCAGGCATGGGAGTTTTATGATGCCTGGCACATCACAAACAGTTCATGATTATAAATCATGTACGATAGGTAGACAATCACACACATTTAGTTTTCCCGCACCGTATGTGATAGTGTCTGACATCACACACGCTTTGCAAACGGCAACTGTGTGCATGCTTGCACATGTTTCCTCTCTGTGAACCATCTCGGATTATGGTGTATATCGCAAACGTTTGTGTTTTACCAACCGTGTGTGCTGTAATGACCTGCACAACGTAATTTCACCCTAATTTAATTGCTGCTATTCAAAATTGTACCTAATTTAAACTTGAAAGTAGGCTATAGCTTTATTCATATCCATCAGGTTCAAACAACCAATGCATTATTCGATTCACAGGTACATACGTTTAAGAATTACATAAGCACCAAATAAAGAATGATGAACCAGGGTTCTATACTGTACTATTACAGATGGTAAAGAAAGAGGCGATAGACATTCCGGTTGCCAAACAAGGTGAAGCGGAATGGCCCTATTGTGCTCTACTGGATGTAGAAGGCATGCAGGACTCTAGTCCAACCCCTTGTGATGGTCAGCCGCCAATCATCTAGTTTAGAGGTAATCTTGAGTGAACTACTTCAGGATCCACTGCAAAAGAAAAAAGATTCAGATATTGTCATCTAACACAGCTCATTACGGGCAGTAAAAAGAAGGCCACAGGGTTCTTACTTACCATCCTGCAGTTCACTGTTGTCTTGCATAAAGTGTAAACGAATAGTTCGATTGACATCTTTTGACCCATTTTAATAACAATCTTTATCAGTTTCCTCACTTGATGCTGATTCATGAATATCTCATTGCCCCATAGGCAGAAAAGGTCGAAGTGTGGATCTTTGGCAATGATATATGTACCTAAAAGCACCAAGTTAATATTAGAAGCTAAAAACAATTGAAAAATGATGTAGTACAACACTCCCTCCATCCAATTATATAAGATTTTATTACATGTATATATGTACATCATCAGAACATTAAGGTAACACTCTTCCTTGTTGCTATGTAGCCTGGGATTGCATATTTAGTCATTCAGTACAATGCATGTTGCTATGTAGCCTCAGATATATTAAATATGACCCCAGTTAACCTATTGATAAATGGTTATAGATATATTCAGTGAAATGTCTGATTCGACGATTAATCCCTTATCAGCCCCAGGCTATATGGTACCAGCTACCGATATCCTGAACAGTGAGTACATATAAGCAATGCGATGAAACTAACCTCGATGGAAAACAACGCCGTTCTCAATATTGTCTTGCATGAGTACATATAAAGTCATGTTAAGCACAACAGGCTAAACATCAACCAAATATATCCATGGTAGACAACATAATCTACAAATGATAACTTCAGTGTGCAGGCTTAAGCACGCTAGTTAAGCAAAACAAGAAGTGGAAAGGTGTGTTAACTGCATCAGGCATAACATTTAAAAACAAGCAAATATTCATTCAAAGTGGTATTGTGCAGGTCTACAGTACACTAGTTATTGTTAAAAAAACGAAAAGGCATGCTAACTGCAATATCCTTAACAGCAACCAAATATCGTAATTCATAGTGGTATTGTTGAAACTGTTATTGATGAAATTGAACTGCACGGCAAATAGTTGCACATATAGAGCATCACATTGTGAAGAACTGAAATAAACAAGTCATAAGGACATCTCTAGGCGATCCTTAAAAAGTTAAAGGACTAAAACCCTTAGTGGATATATATATACACTCCAACAATTTTTGGCCTTTTCTAGTCGATCCCCTAAAGTTAAGGTTGTAAACTTCAATTTGATCAAGTTCAAACCAAGTTCAACCGAAAGTAGCATGCATTTAAACATAAACATACATAGTTTTGCATAACCGAACATAAAACATAAATTTAGACTAAACTAAACTACTTTTGGTCGAAGTAGAGGTTGAGCCAATCCTTCCTCGTCATGTACGGTGTGCCGCGAGCCGGGTCCGGGCCGGTTCCGTCGTCGGGGTTGTTGGGCAAGGCACTCCTCCACTCATCGACGTCGATCTCCTCATCCTCGAGGCCCAGCTCGCCGCCGTCGCCGCTGCCTTCGACCTCATCATCGGAGGAGAGCGCGATAACCTCGCCGCCCTCCGCGCCGCCGTCCTCGCCGCCTTCGACCTCATCATCGAAGGAGAGCGCGATAACCTCGCCACCCTCCGTGCCGGCAAAGATCGTCCGCTCCGCCTCCACGAGCTCCGGGTGCTGCCGGCGGAGCTCTTGCATGTAGGCCTTGCCGGCGGCCTCGACCTCGAGGCGCTCCCATGCATCGCGGTCCTCCCGCGCCATAGCCGAGCTCACCACCCCTAGCTCCGGCGGAACAAGGTCGACCGGACGTGTGCCAAAGAGGAAATTGAGCCTAGCCGGCACGCCGTGGTAGCGGACCTGCCAGCGGTCGTACTCCATGGCCGCGAGCTCGGCCGTGTGGAAGCTACCGAGCCACCGGTGGGTGTGAGTCTCCCGATCTGTAATCTCGGCGACCCACTTCCCCAACTGCCGCTGCCGGACCCTGAGGTAGGACCTCGTCATCTGCCGGGTCCGAGGTAGGACGGGGAAGTCCTCAAACCGGCGTAGGGGCGCGACGGCGAGAGGATTGGGGGACCGGCGACGGCGGATCGAGCCCGCGGAGGACGACGGGGACACATCGGCGGCCACCTCGCTGGCGTCGGGCGAAAAGGCCGTGATAAACCTCTTTTTGGCCATTGGCTCCTCGAGCTCCCCGGCACACAGACAGAGGTTGAGGATGGAGGCACCGGCGATGGCGGCAACCTACCAATGGTTTCGAGGGTTGTGTGTGTCTGTGTGAGCGGAGGTTTGGGAGGGTGTGTGGAGGGGGACGGGGGGGGCAAGGTGGTGTTTGAGGAAATACTGTGGCAACTGGAAATTTTAGTAGGCGGGTGTAACAAGGCGGGGCTACTAAAAATTTGGATCAAGGGCGAGTAGATATTTTTGAGATTGCGAGGCATGCAGAGGCGGGAGTAAAATGTCGGGGCTACTGAAAATTTGAATCAAGGGACTGAAGCAGAGCAGGAGTAACATACATCGCACACGGTCCGCACATACTAATCGTGTGCTATCAAACATTAAAACCTTCCAGGCAGTAGACATTTTCGAGATTATGAGACAGTAATATTTTCAAGATTGCGAGGGATGCAAAGGCGGGAGTATTTGGGGAGCGAGCTAGTGTGCTTGACACGCTGGCTGTGGACTGTAGGCGGGGCACCTTCTCGCGTAAGCCATAGGCGTATTATACACCGACGATGCTCTAAGATATTTTGTACTACATCTCACACGGTTGGTGATAATAAATTGTGTGGGATCTACTTGATTTGAATTACATAATGGGGTCACAGTGGCAATGGACGCTGTTTGAATTGCTAGACCTTTTATCCGCAGTGAACATGCAACTATATGTGTGTCGTAAAAGAATTGGAATTATTCAGGGTTCGTTTGGACATTTTATACATTAAACTGGTTTTCTAGCCATTTCAGGTGCACAATTCAAAATTAAACTACATGCACATGCTCTGGTGCATATAAATTGGTTGAAAAATCAAATCTGGGTCCTTGAGTGCATGCTTAGGTCCCATGTAAGAAATGGGAATGAATTTCAAACACCAAGGCACTGTTGATTGCCGGCAAAATGTTGAGATACCCGCTTTTTAAATTCTAGTAAATCCAAAACTCATCTAAAATTCATGAAACTTGGCATGGTATCATGGAGCGGCATCAACATGTCGTGGTAATTTTTTTGTCCCATTTGGGGACAGGTTTGGGTATAAGCTTCTCACAAACTAGAACTTCTCACAACAAGCGTGATGGTTTCGGTACGGAACGTGCCACCTTTGGGGATGAAACAATATCCGTTGCCTCTTATTGCTTTAAAAACAATTCTAGTGCCAACATAGAACAACAGGAGTGTTGTGTTAAGTTTTGGAATTTTTCAGGGTTCGTTTGGGCATTTTTATACATTAACAGGGTTTTCTAGGCATTTTATGTGCATAATTGAAATTTGAAATACATGCACATGCTCCAGTGCATACAAATTGGTTGAACAAACAAATTTTATGTCCTTGGGTGCATGCTTAGGTCACATGCAAGAAATGGGAATGAATTTCAAACACTAGGACACTGTTGATTGCCGGCAAAACGTTGAGATACCTGGTTTTTAAATTTTAGTAAATCCAAAACTCGTCTAAAATTCATGAAACTTGGCATGCTATCATGGAGCGGCATCAACATGCCGTGGTAAAAAATTGTCAGCTTCCCCATATTTAATTCAGTTTCCCCAGTTTAATTCGGTTTTTAAATATAAAACACTAATCACAAACATTTTAGTTAGAACACCCATATGCAAACTGACAGCTTCCCTAGGAAGCCAAGGGAAAATATGCCGAGAAGGATTTGTGCAGCTCTTGATCAAAAACGTTTTAGATAGAACACCCATATGCAAAGTGAGAGCAGCCCAGGATTTGTGCATCCCTTCAACGCAAACGGTTGTTTTGGATGACCCGTGTGCAACCACGTACAAACAATTATTGGGTATGTTGTCATTTGTCAAACTGGAAAGATTTACATTTGTAGATCTAGTAACGTTGCCATTTGTCAATCCTTGTAACAATGCGATTTGTCAAAATATGCAGCTAGAAATCATTAGCACTATCTAATTTTTGCAACTAAAGTTCAGTAATTAAGCATAGATTTCATTCATAGATTAAGTAGTCGTTCTTAATTTATACAAACAGTTCAACTCGACAGCTGAACCGACCAAACTTCTCCCCTATTGTTGCCAACCATGTGCTGAAATAGCTAGTTCAACTATATATACTAGCTAATTTTAAGTACGTTGTATAGTTCGACCACACATCTATAGTCAGACGAACTGAACAAAATTGCCCCTAAATACTACTACCACGAAGGGGTTTTGTGCTACTTCCGGCAGCCTCTCCTCTGTCGAGCACGCTCACCCCCTCAGTAAGAGGCAGAGGAGGAGGAGGAGCCTACCAACGAGCTGGACAAATGCAATACGGTGCCTGCCGGTGCTGCACGTTCATCGACGCTCGCCAGCTCAAACGCCCACTGCCGCTCCAAGCGATCCCTCTTGAAGCGGCCGGACTGCTCGTAGATCTCCTGATTCCTCGCCTCTGCGTCGACATGTGTTGCAGCCACGACTGCGGTAAGGCTCTTTGCGTGCTCGACAAGGTGCTCATCCTCCTTCTGCAGGAACACGCGCCTCCACCTCCGCCTCTCGCCTTTGGGCCGCGGCGGCGGAGCGGGTGATAATCCCGACGGTCGACGATGGGCTGGCGGCCACGGCGGCCGATGATGGGATCGCGGCCACGACCACCACCTCCCGCCTTCGGGCCGCAGTGGCGGAGCGGGTGATGGCCACGGTGGCTGGCAGTGGGGTGGCGGCCACGACGGCCACCTCCCGCCTTCGGGCCGCGGCGGCGGAGCGGGAGATGGCCCTGGCTTTCGATGGTGGTGTGGCGGCAACGGCGGCCGGCAACAGCTGCCGACGGGCAGCGGCGGCAGAGCGTGTGGTGGGTGTTCTGTGCACACCCAACATGCACGCCACGTGCACTACACTACGCTGGGGACTACGCCGCCACCGCGGTGTAGCCTCCCAGCTGGAGTTGTCCTATGATGATGGCGGAGTGGCTGAGCGAAGATGACGGACCCGTGCCATTGGCGATTGTGGGAGAAGTAGACGAGATAAGCTACAGGAAGGAAGGGGAAAATGCGACGCAGGACTCGCCGGCCATGAGGGTTTTTATAGCAGGCTGGTAAGCATTGCAATTTTGGGGGATTTCACTGAGTTGGGCGGGAAGCTTGCGCGGGAACCTGCAAGGTTGTGCGGGAACGGGCTCACCGACGATTCATTGGCGCCACCGTTTGGTCAAAAGAACGCCCCCGCGCGCTGCGCAAGCTTGCGTTGTAAGCCGTCTGCGGCAGCGGGTTGACAAGACGTGCGAGAGGACACGTTTAATAAAAAACGTTTGCGATTTAATTACCTACTATACCCCCGTCCTGGTATATAAGTAGGATTTAACTAATAAAATACGAATGCATGTCGCCAAAGATTATATCGTTGGAGTCGTATTTGAACATAGTTTCCAGCTATACAATTTTTGTAACATGCATTAACACTGTTTTGGTTAATTTTAAGGTTATATACCAGCAAGCATTTTCCCACAACACAAACGGCTTATTCCATCACAAATAGCTCGGATGGATCAACTGTATGCCACGTATCGCACACGCAACTCTAATCTAATTCGTGCTTGATGTCTCCGACACCGCTCGCATAGTTTGTCTTATTTGCCACGTATCACCGTGTTGTCCTTTGCTCGCGTCCCTCGGCAAGCTCTGCTCGCCGTTAGGTGCCGCGGCGCGCTGTGCTCGCCGTTAGGCACTGCGGCACACTCTGTCGCGTCCGTTGGCGCGCTCTGCTCACGTCCGTCGGCGCGCTCGGCTTGTGGACAGCTTTTCCTTGTGTGTTCAACTGCTATATGCATATATATGCTAGCAAGATGCCCGTGCGTTGCACGGAACATCAAGATACATTTGTATGAGTAGTTTATCTTGTGAGAGAAATGATGAACGAGAGAAGCGCTTATCTGCAAGTGTGGAGAGAGGTACGGGTATCTTTTTGCAAAATTGTCATAGTTTGCTTTCTAACCGTCAGATATAGATCAGACGGTCTATATTACACGATGGCAGGCACACCATCATTAGCAACTCAGTCTTTATAAGAGTAGAGATAGAGATGGTTGATCGCTGTTGAGGCGACCGCAGAGTGCTCTGCTCGCGTCCCTCGGCGCGCGCTCTACCAGCGGTTGGGCGTGCGCACGATCACATCGGGGGGCCCATATGCATGTGGTTGCATAGCGCGCGTTGCCATGCGATGCAGTTACGTGCAGCACGATGGAGTTACGCGCTGCAAATTAGAACTGCCATCAAGGCCTACCGATATTCCTGGCCGTCCGGCTTCCCCTTTAATTCCCGCGGCCATTATAACCTTAGTCTCTTCAACCTTTCGATCGTGCCCCACAACACAACAAGAACACCCACGACGACACGTAGAGAGGGGATGTCCAGTGGTGCTCCAATGGAGTTCGGCGAGCATAGAGTGGAGACCCACGCGAGGGAGACGGGTCTCTTGGTGGTGTACACCATCGACCCGACCGTGGTGGACGACTACATCAACGGTGTTGAGTAGTTGCTTGCTCGAGACAAGTACAAGGTGGTCGGCATCGACCTCCAGTACACCACCGGTAGTCCCAGCATAGATCAGAAGGTTGCCGTCGCCCAGTTGTGCATGGGCCATCATGTCCTCATCTACCACTACTGCATGGCCACAGAGCCTTGCGACCGTTTCAACAGGTTTGTCAACAGCTTCGACTACAAGTTTGCCACGGTGGAAACCACCAACAATGTAAAGGCGCTCCGTGTTACGGGCTTGGCCTGCAAGAACCTTGTCGAAATCTGTGACCACTCCAGGGTCTGGGGCAGCACGAAGAAGGACTCCCTGGTCGAACTTGCCTCAGCCATCATCGACCCCTACTACGAAAAGATGAAGCAGGATGCCCAGAGAACAAGTCTCGTATCCTGGCACGGGGCCTGGATGCGACAACTGATGAACCTCACCTCAGGTTCGCGACCAAGAGCATTTACACATGCTACGAGATGCACATGTGGATCATTGACATGAGGAGGTGCCTCGTTACCAAAATCGACGAGCCCGGATCGAGCCACAAGCAGATGATGATCAGATGATCGTTTATACTAGTTAATCATGCATGTAATATATAGTTTACTTTATTGTTGGTGTGTGGAAATGTCATGTGTGTAGTAGCCACCTATGTAAGTGGATGTTTAATTTGGTTATGCAAGCATGTCCTTATAAGTGTGTATGTGTGTATATATATATATATATGTTGTCTTGTATGCAATCCCATCTCACAACACACACGTCTTGTTAAGTTGAACCGTTTCTGTTCTCTTGTTTCAACGCAAACACTTCATCCAAGTAGGCATGCTATCATGGAGTGGCATCAACATGCCATGGTAAAAAGTTTGTCCCATTTGGGGCAGGTTTTGGTATAAGCACATGCTCTAGTGCACCAAAGTAGGTTGAAAAATCACATGTGTGTCATTGGGTGCATGCTTAGGTCCCATGCAACAAATGGGAATGAATTTCAAACACCAGGGCACTATTAATTGCCGACAAAACATTGAGATACCTGGTTTTTTAAATTCTAGTAAATCCAAAACTTGTCTGAAATTCATAAAACTTGGCATGCTATCATGGAGCATCGTCAACATGCTGTGGTAAAAAAAATTCCCATTTGCGGCAGGTTTGGATATAAGCTTCTCACAAACCAGAGCTTCTCGAAACAAGCACGATGGTTTCGGTAGGGAACATGCCACCTTTGGAGACGGAATGATATCCGTCGCCTCTTATTGTTTCAAAAAATTTCTAGTGTCAACATAGAACAACAGGAGTGTTGTGTTTAATCTTGGAATTTTTGGGGTTTGTTTGGCCTTTTTTATACATTAACTATGTTTTCTAGGCATTTTATGTGCACAATTCAAATTTGAACTACAAGCACATGCTCCAGTGCACCAAAGTTGGTTGAAAAATCACATGTGTGTCCTTGGGTGAATTTCTAGGTCCCGTGCAAGAGATGGGAATTAAATTCAAACACCAGGGCACTGTTGATTGCTGGC
Organism: Triticum dicoccoides; assembly: GCF_002162155.2. Taxonomy (NCBI): domain Eukaryota; kingdom Viridiplantae; phylum Streptophyta; class Magnoliopsida; order Poales; family Poaceae; genus Triticum; species Triticum dicoccoides. The sequence continues at coordinate 569,151,681 of NC_041392.1, forward strand.
AAAATGTTGAGATGCCTGGTTTTTAAATTCTAGCAAATCCAAAACTCGACTGAAATTCATGAAACTTGGCATGCTATCATGGAGTAGCATCAACATGTCGTGGTAAAACATTTGTCCCATTTGGGGCAGGTTTGGGTATAAGCCTCTCACAAACCAGAGCTTCTCACAACAAGCGTGATGGTTTCGGTAGGGAACGTGCCACCTTTGGGGATGGAACGATATCCGTTGCCTTTTATTGCTTTCAAAAAATTTCTAGTGTCAACATAGAACAAAAGGAGTGTTGTGTTTAATCTTGGGATTTTTCAGGGTTCGTTTGGCCTTTTTTATACATTAAATGGGTTTTCTAGGCATTTTATTTACATAATTCAAATTTGAACTACAAGCACATGCTCCAGTGCACCAAAGTTAGTTGAAAAATCACATCTGTGTCCTTGGGTGAATTTCTAGGTCCCATGCAAGAGATGGGAATGAAATTCAAACACCAGGGCATTGTTGATTGCCGACAAAATGTTGAGATGCCTGGTTTTTAAATTCTAGTAAATCCAAAACTCGTCTGAAATTCATGAAACTTGGCATGCTATCATGGAGCGGCATCAACATGCAGTGGTAAAAAATTTGTCCCATTTAGGGCAGTTTTGTGTTGGGGAATGTAGTAATTTCAAAATTTTCCTACGCACACACAGGATCATGGTGATGCAAGCAACGAGAGGGGAGAGTGTTGTCCACGTACCCTCGTAGACCGAAAGTGGAAGCGTTAGCACAACGTGGTTGATGTAGTCGTACGTCTTCATGATCTGACCGATCAAGTACCGAACGTACGGCACCTCCGAGTTCAGCACACGTTCAGCTCGATGACGTCCCTCGAACTCTGATCCAGCCGAGCTTTGAGGGAGAGTTCCATCAGCACGACGGCGTGGTGACGATGATGATGTTCTACCGATGCAGGGCTTCGCTTAAGCACCGCTACGATATTATCGAGGTGGACTATGGTGGAGGGGGGCACCACACACGCCTAAGAGATCCAAGAGATCAATTGTTGTGTCTAGAGGTGCCCCCTGACCCCGTATATAAAGGAGCAAGGGGGGAGAGGCGGCCTGCCCTATCCACCCCTCCTCTTCTCCACTAAGGCCCATCTTGGCCCATTAAACCTCCGGGGGGTTCCCGTAACCCTCGGTAGTCCGGTAAAATCCCGGTTTCACCCGGAACACTTCCGATATCCAAATATAGGCTTCCAATATATCAATCTTTATGTCTCAACCATTTCAAGATTCCTTGTCATGTCCGTGATCATATTCGGGACTCTGAACTACCTTCGGTACATCAAAACACATAAACTCATAATATAACCGACATCGAACTTTAAGCGTGCGGGCCCTACGGGTTCGAGAACTATGTAGACATGACCGAGACACGTCTCCGGTCAATAACCAATAGCGGAACCTGGATGCTCATATTGGCTCCTACATATTCTACGAAGATCTTTATCGGTTAAACCGCATAACAACATACGTTGTTCCCTTTGTCATTGGTATGTTACTTGCCCGAGATTTGATCGTCGGTATCTTCATATCTAGTTCAAGCTCGTTACCGACAAGTCTCTTTACTCGTTCTGTAATACATCATCCCGCAACTAACTCATTAGTTGCAATGCTTGCAAGGCTTATAGTGATGTGCATTACCGAGTGGGCCCAGAGATACCTCTCCGACAATCAGAGTGACAAATCCTAATCTCGAAATACGCCAACCCAACAAGTACCTTCGGAGACACCTATAGAGCACCTTTATAATCACCCAGTTACGTTGTGACATTTGGTAGCACACAAAGTGTTCCTCCAGTAAACGGGAGTTGCATAATCTCATAGTCATAGGAACATGTATAAGTCATGAAGAAAGCAATAGCAGAATACTAAATTATTGTGTGCTAAGCTAACGGAATGGGTCAAGTCAATCACATCATTCTCCTAATGATGTGATCCCGTTAATCAAATGACAACTCATGTCAATGGCTAGAAAACATAACCATCTTTGATTAACGAGCTAGTCAAGTAGAGGCATACTAGTGACACTCTGTTTGTTTATGTATTCACACAAGTGTTATGTTTTCGGTAAATACAATTCTAGCATGAATAATAAACATTTATCGTGATATAAGGAAATAAATAATAACTTTATTATTGCCTCTAGGGCATATTTCCTTGAGTCCCCCACTTTTACTAGAGTCAATAATCTAGATTACACAATAATGATTCTAACACCCATGGAGCCTTGGTGCTGATCATGTTTTGCTCGTGGAAGAGGCTTAGTCAATGGGTCTGCTGTTGGAAATATGCCCTAGAGGCAATCATAAATTAGTTATTATTACTATATTTCCTTGTTCATGATAATCGTTTATTATCCATGCTATAATTGTATTGATAGGAAACTCAGATACATGTGTGGATACATAGACAACACCATGTCCCTAGTAAGCCTCTAGTTGACTAGCTCGTTGATCAATAGATGGTTACGATTTCCTGACCATGGACATTGGATGTCATTGATAATGGGATCACATCATTAGGAGAATGATGTGATGGACAAGACCCAATCCTAAGCCTAGCACAAAGATCGTGTAGTTCGTATGCTAAAGCTTTTTCTAATGTTAAGTATCATTTCCTTAGACCATGAGATTGTGCAACTCCCCGATACCGTAGGAATACTTTGGGTGTGCCAAACGTCACAACGTAACTGGGTGGCTATAGAGGTACACTATAGGTATCTCCGAAAGTGTGTGTTGGGTTGGCACGAATCGAGACTGGGATTTGTCACTCCGTGTAAACGGAGAGGTATCTCTGGGCCCACTCGGTAGGACATCATCATAATGTGCACAATGTGATCAAGGAGTTGATCACGGGATGATGTGTTACGGAACGAGTAAAGAGACTTGCCGGTAACGAGATTGAACAAGGTATCGGGATACCGACGATCGAATCTCGGGCAAGTACAATATCGCTAGACAAAGGGAATTGTATACGGGATTGATCGAATCCTCGACATCGTGGTTCATCCGATGAGATCATCGTGGAACATGTGGGAACCAACATGGGTATCTAGATCCCGCTGTTGGTTATTGACCGGAGAACGTCTCGGTCATGTCTGCATGGTTCCTGAACCCGTAGGGTCTACACACTTAAGGTTTGATGACGCTAGGGTTATAAAGGAAGTTTGTATGTGGTTACCGAATGTTGTTCGGAGTCCCGGATGAGATCCCAAACGTCACGAGGAGTTCCAGAACGGTCCGGAGGTAAAGATTGATATATAGGAAGTATGGTTTTGGCCACCGGAAGTGTTCTGGGCATCACCGGTAGTGTACCGGGACCACCGGAGGGGTCCGGGGGTCCACCGGGAGGGGGCACGGGCCCCGGAGGCATACATGGGCCAATAGTGGGAAGGGACCAGCCCCTAGGTGGGCTGGGGCGCCTCCCACCAAGGCCAAGGCGCCTCCTAGAGGGGAGGGGGGCAAACCCTAGGGCAGATGGGCCTTAAGGCCCACCCTAGGTGCGCCCCCCCTCTCTCCCCCTTGGCCGCAACCCTAGATGGGTTTGGGGGCAGCCGCCACCCCTAGGGAGGCAACCCTAGATGGGGGCACAGCCCCTCCCCTTCCCCTATATATACTTGAGGTATTGGGGGCTGCAAGACACACGATTTGATCTCTCCCTGGCGCAGCCCTACCTCTCTCCTCCTCGTCTCTTGCGGTGCTTGGCGAAGCCCTGCTGGAGTACCACGCTCCTCCATCACCACCACGCCATTATGCTGCTACTGGATGGAGTCTTCCTCAACCTCTCCCTCTCTCCTTGCTGGATCAAGGCATGGGAGACGTCACTGGGATGTACGTGTGTTGAACGCGGAGGTGCCGTCCGTTCGGCACTAGGATCTCCGATGATTTGGATCACGACGAGTACGACTCCTTCAACCCCGTTCTCTTGAACGCTTCCGCATAGTGATCTACAAGGGTATGTAGATGCACTCTCCTTCCCCTCGTTGCTGGTTTCTCCATAGATAGATCTTGGTGACACGTAGGAAAATTTTGAATTTCTGCTACGTTCCCCAACAGTGGTATCAGAGCTAGGTCTATTGCATAGATTCTATGCACGAGTAGAACACAAAGTAGTTGTGGGCGTTGATTTTGTTCAATATGCTTATCGTTACTAGTCCAATCTTGTTTCGACGGTATTGTGGGATGAAGCGGCCCAGACCGACCTTACACGTACTCTTACGTGAGACTGGTTCCACCGACTGACATGCACTAGTTGCATAAGGTGGCTAGCGGGTGTCTGTCTCTCCCACTTTAGGCGGAACGGATTCGATGAAAAGGGTCCTTATGAAGGGTAAATAGCAATTGGCATATCACGTTGTGGTTTTTGGGTAGGTAAGAAACGTTCTTGCTAGAAACCCATAGCAGCCACGTAAAACAAGCAAACAACAATTAGAGGACGTCTAACTTGTTTTTGCAGGGTATGCTATGTGATGTGATATGGCCAAGAAGAATGTGATGAATGATATGTGATGTATGAGATTGATCATGTTCTTGTAATAGGAATCACGACTTGCATGTCGATGAGTATGACAACCGGCAGGAGCCATAGGAGTTGTCTTTATTTATTTATGACCTGCGTGTCAACTTAAACGTCATGTAATTACTTTACTTTATTGCTAAAGCGTTAGCCATAGTAGTAGAAGTAATAGTTGGCGAGCAACTTCATGGAGACACGATGATGGAGATCATGATGATGGAGATCATTGTGTCATGCCGATGACGATGATGATCCTGGAGCCCCGAAGATGGAGATCAAGAGGAGCAAAGTGATGATGGCCATATCATGTCACTATTTGATTGCATGTGATGTTTATCATGTTTTTGCATCTTGTTTACTTAGAACGACGGTAGTAAATAAGATGATCCCTCATAATAATTTCAAGAAAGTGTTCCCCCTAATTGTGCACCGTTGCGACAGTTCGTTGTTTCGAAGCACCACGTGATGATCGGGTGTGATAGATTCTAACATTCACATACACCGGGTGTAAGACAGATTTACACACGCGAAACACTTAGGTTGACTTGACGAGCCTAGCATGTACAGACATGGCCTCGGAACACAAGAGACCGAAAGGTCGAGCATGAGTCGTATGGTAGATACGATCAACATGAAGATGTTCACCGATGTTGACTAGTCCATCTCACGTGATGATCGGACACGGCCTAGTTGACTCGGATCATGTAATCACTTAGATGACTAGAGGGATGTCTATCTGAGTGGGAGTTCATAAGATGAACTTAATTATCCTGAACATAGTCAAAAAGATCTTTGCAAATTATGTCATAGCTCGCGCTTCAGTTCTACTGTTTAGATATGTTCCTGGAGAAAATTTAGTTGAAAGTTGATAGTAGCAATTATGCGGACTAGGTCCGTAAACTAAGGATTGTCCTCATTACTTCATAGAAGGCTTATGTCCTTAATGCACCGCTCAGTGTGCTAAACCTCGAACGTCGTCTATGGATGTTGCGAACATCTGACATACACATTTTGATAACTACGTGATAGTTCAGTTAAACGGTTTAGAGTTGAGGCACCGAAGATGTTTTTAAACGTCGTGAAACATATGAGATGTTGAGGGCTGAAATTGGGATTTCAGGCTCGTGCCCACGTCAAGAGGTATAAGACCTCCGACGATTTTCTTAGCCTGCAAACTAAGGGAGAAAAGCTCAATTGTTGAGCTTGTGCTCAGATTGTCTGAGTACAACAATCATTTGAATCGAGTGGGAGTTGATCTTCCAGATGAGACAGTGATGTTTCTCCGAACGCATTACCACCAAGCTACTAGAGCTTCCTGATGAACTATAATATATCAGGGACATATATGATGATCCTTGAGATATTCGCGATGTTTGACACCACAAAAGTAGAAATCAAGAAGGAGCATCAATTGTTGATGGTTGGTGAAACCACTAGTTTCAAGAAGGGCAAGGGCAAAAAGGGATGCTTCATGAAACGGCAAATCAGCTACTGCTCTAGTGAAGAAACCCAAGGTTGAACCCAAACCCAAGACTAAGTGCTTCTGTAATAAAGGGAACAACCACTGGAGCAGAATTACCCTAGATACTTGGTAGATAAGAAGGCTGGCAAGGTCGATGGAAGTATATTGGATATACATTATGTTAATGTGTACTTTACTAGTACCCCTAGTAGCACCAGGGTATTAGATACCGGTTCGGTTGCTAAGTGTTAGTAACTCAAAATAAAAGCAACAGAATAAACGGAGACTAGCTAAAGGTGAGATGACGATATGTGTTGGAAGTATTCTCAAGGTTGATCAAATATCGTACGCTCCCTGTACCATCAAGATTGGTGTTTGCGTTGAGCATAGACATGATTGGATTATGTCTATCGCAATACGGTTATTCATTTAAGGAGAATAATGGTTACTCTGTTTATTTGAATAATACCTTCAATGGTCTTGCACCTAAAATGAATGGTTTATTGAATCTCGATCGTAGTGATACACATGTTCATGCCAAAAGATATAAGATAGTAATGATAGTACCACCTACTTGTGGCACTGCCACGTAAGTCATATCGGTATAAAACGCATGAAGAAGCTCCATGTTGATGGATCTTTGGGCTCACTCGTTTTGAAAAGTTTGAGACATGCGGACCATGTCTATTGGTATATATGCATGAAGAAACTCCATGCAAATGGACCGTTTGGACTCACTTGATTTTGAATCACTTGATACATGCAAATCATACCACATGGGAAAGATGACTGAAAGCCTCGTTTTCAGTAAAATGGAACTAGAAAGCAACTTGTTGGAAGTAATACATTTTGATGTGTGCAGTCCAATGAGTGCTGGGGCATGTAGTGGATATCGTTATGTTCTTACTTCACAGATGATTTAAGTAGATGTTGAGTATATTTACTTGATGAATCATGAGTCTGAATTATTGAAAGGTTCAAGTAATTTCAGGGTGAAGTTGAAAGATCGTCGTGACAAGAGGATAAAAGATCTATGATATGATCATAGAGATGAATATCTGAATTACGAGTTCGGCACAGAATTAAGACATTGTGGAAATTGTTTCACAACTAATACAGCCTAGAACACCATAGTGTGATGGTGTGTCCGAACATCATAACTGCACCCTATTGGATATGATGCATACCATGATGTCTCTTATCGAATAACCACGATAGTTTATGGGTTAGGCATTAGAGACAACCACATTCACTTTAAATAGGGCACCATGTAATTCCGATGAGATGACACCGTATGAACTATGGTTTAGAGAAACCTAAGCTGTCATTTCTTAAAAGTTTGGGGCTGCGACGCTTATGTGGAAAAGTTTCAGGCTGATAAGCTCGAACCCAAAGCGGATAAATGCATCTTCATAGGACACCCAAAACAGTTGGGTATACCTCCTGTCTCAGAACCGAAAGCAATAAGGGATTGTTTCTAGAATCGGGTCCTTTCTCGAGGAAAAGTTTCTCTTGAAAGAATTGAGTGGGAGGATGGTGGAGACTTGATGAGGTTGTTGAACCGTATCTTCAACTAGTGTGTGGAAGGGCACAAGAAGTTGTTCCTGTGGCACCTACACCAATTGAAGTGGAAGCTTATGATAGTGATCATGAAACTTCAGATCAAGTCACTAACAAACCTCGTAGGATGACAAGGATGCGTACTACTTCAGAGTGGTATGTAATCCTGTCTTGGAAGTCATGTTGCTAGACAACAATGAACCTACGAGCTATGGAGAAGCGATGGTGGGCCCGGATTCTGATAAATGGCTCGAGGCCATAAAATCCGAGAGAGGATCCATGTATGAAAACAAAGTGTAGACTTTGGTAGAACGGCTCGATGGTCGTAAGGCTATTGAGTACAGATGGATTTTAAAAGGAAGACGGACAATGATGGTATGCATCACCATTAAGAAAGCTCGACTTGTCGTTAAGATTTTTTTTCCGACAAGTTCAAGGAGTTGACTATGATGAGACTTTCTCACTCGTAGCGATGCTAAGAGTCTATTGGAATTATATTAGCGATTACTGCATTATTTATGAAATCTTGCAGATAGGATGTCAAAACATTGTTTCCTCGACTATTTTCTTGAGGAAAGGTTATATGTGATACAACCGGAAGGTTTTGTCAATCCTGAAAGATGCTAATAAGTATGCAAAGCTCCAGCAATCCTTCTAAGGACTGGAGTAAGCATCTCGGAGTTGGAATGTATGCTTTGATGAGATGATCAAAGATTTTGGGTGTATACAAAGTTTATGAGAAACTTGTATTTCCAAAGAAGTGAGTGGGAGCACTATAGAATTTCCGATGAGTATGTGTTGTTAACATGTTGTTGATCGGAAATGATGTAGAATTTCTAGAAATCATGCAGAGTTATTTGAAAAGTGTTTTTAATGGAAAGCCTGGATTAAGCTACTTGAACGTTGAGCATCAAGATCTATAAGGATAGATCAAAACGCTTAATGGTACTTTTAAGTGAGCACATACCTTGACATGATCTTGAAGGTGTTCAAGATGGATCAGTCAAAGAAGGAGTTCTTGCCTGAGTTGTAAGGTATGAAGTTAAGACTTAAAGCTCGACCACGGCAGAAGAAAGAGAAAGGACGAATGTCGTCCCCTATGCTTTTGTCATAGGCTCTATGCGGTATGCCATGCTGAGTACCGCACCTGATGTGTGCCTTGCCACATGTCTGGCAAGAGGGTACAAAGGTGATCCAGGAGTGGATCAGCAGATAGCGGTCAAAATTGTCCTTGGAGTAATAAGAACATGTTTCTCGATTATAGAGGTGATAAAGAGTTCGGTGTAAAGGGTTACATCGATGCAAGCTTTAACACCTATCCGAATGACTCTGAGTAGCAAACCGGATACGTATAGTGGAGCAACCATTTGGAATAGCTCCAAGTGGAGCGTGGAAGCAGCATTTATAATATGACCTATAGATTTGCAAAGTACATACGGATCTGAATGTTGCAGACCCGTTGACTAAAACCTCTCTCACAGGCAAAACATGATCAAACCCAGAACTCATTGAGTCTTAATCACATGATGATGTGAACTAGTTTAGTGACACTAGTAAACTCTTTGGATGTCGGTCACATGGCGATGTGACCTGTGAGTGTTAATCACATGGCGATGTGAACTAGATTATTGACTCTAGTGCAAGTGGGAGACTGTTGGAAATATGCCCTAGAGGCAATAATAAATTAGTTATTATTATTATATTTCCTTGTTCATGATAATCGTTTATTATCCATGCTATAATTGTATTGATAGGAAACTCAGATACATGTGTGGATACATAGACAACACCATGTCCCTAGTAAGCCTCTAGTTGACTAGCTCGTTGATCAATAGATGGTTATGGTTTCCTGACCATGGACATTGGATGTCGTTGATAACGGGATCACATCATTAGGAGAACGATGTGATGGACAAGACCCAATCCTAAGCCTAGCACAAAGATCGTGTAGTTCATATGCTAAAGCTTTTTCTAATGTCAATTATCATTTCCTTAGACCATGAGTTTGTGCAACTCCCGGATACCGTAGGAATACTTTGGGTGTGCCAAACGTCACAACGTAACTGGGTGGCTATAAAGGTACACTACAGCTATCTCTGAAAGTGTGTGTTGGGTTGGCACGAATCAAGACTGGGATTTGTCACTCCGTGTAAACGGAGAGGTATCTCTGGGCCCACTCGGTAGGACATCATCATAATGTGCACAATGTGATCAAGGAGTTGATCACGGGATCATGTGTTACGGAACGAGTAAAGAGACTTGCCAGTAACGAGATTGAACAAGGTATCGGGATACCGGCGATCGAATCTCGGGCAAGTACAATACCGCTAGACAAAGGGAATTGTATACGGGATTGATCGAATTCTCGACATCGTGGTTCATTCGATGAGATCATCATGGAACATGTGGGAACCAACATGGGTATCTAGATCCCGCTGTTGGTTATTGACCGGAGAACGTCTCGGTCATGTCTGCATGGTTCCCGAACCCGTAGGGTCTACACACTTAAGGTTCGATGACGCTAGGGTTATAAAGGAAGTTTGTATGTGGTTACCGAATGTTGTTCGGAGTCCCGGATGAGATCCCGGACGCCACGAGGAGTTTCGAAATGGTCCGGAGGTAAAGATTGATATATAGGAAGTATGGTTTTGGCCACCGGAAGTGTTCCGGGCATCACCGGTAGTGTACCGGGACCACCGGAGGGGTCCGGGGGTCCACCGGGAGGGGCCACGGGCCCCGGAGGCATACATGGGCCAATAGTGGGAAGGGACCAGCCCCTAGGTGGGCTGGGGCGCCTCCCACCAAGGCCCAAGGCGCCTCCTAGAGGGGAGGGGGGCAAACCTTAGGGCAGATGGGCCTTAAGGCCCACCCTAGGTGCGCCCCCCCTCTCTCCCCCTTGGCCGCAACCCTAGATGGGTTTGGGGCAGCCGCCACCCCTAGGGAGGCAACCCTAGATGGGGGCACAACCCCTCCCCTTCCCCTATATGTACTTGAGGTATTGGGGGCTGCAAGACACACGATTTGATCTCTCCCTGGCGCAGCCCTACCTCTCTCCTCCTCATCTCTTGCGGTGCTTGGCGAAGCCCTGCTGGAGTACCACGCTCCTCCATCACCACCACGCCATTGTGCTGCTGCTGGATGGAGTCTTCCTCAACCTCTCCCTGTCTCCTTGCTGGATCAAGGCATGGGAGACGTCACCGGGCTGTACGTGTGTTGAACATGGAGGTGCCGTCCATTCGGCACTAGGATCTCCGGTGATTTGGATCACGACGAGTACGACTCCTTCAACCCCGTTCTCTTGAACGCTTCCGCATAGCAATCTACAAGGGTATGTAGATGCACTCTCCTTCCCCTCGTTGCTGGTTTCTCCATAGATAGATCTTGGTGACACGTAGGAAAATTTTGAATTTCTGCTACGTTCCCCAACATCTGCAACATTCAGATCCATATGTATCTTGTAAATTTCTATGTCTCCCACCTGGACTTATTCCCGGATGGAGTTGAAGCGTCTCTTGATGTGCTTGGTTCTCTTATGATATCTAGATTCCTTTGCCAAGGCAATTGCACCAGTATTGTCACAAAAGATTTTCATTGGACCCGATGCACTAGGTATGACACCTAGATCGATATGAACTCCTTCATCCAGACTCCTTCATTTGCTGCTTCCAAAGCAGCTATGTACTCCGCTTCACACGTAGATCCTGCCACAACGCTTTGTTTAGAACTGCACCAACTGACAGCTCCACCGTTCAATGTCAATACGTATCCGGTTTGTGATTTAGAATCGTCCGGATCAGTGTCAAAGCTTGCATCGACGTAACCATTTACGACGAGCTCTTTGTCACCTCCATAAACAAGAAACATATCTTTAGTCCTTTTTCAGGTATTTCAGGATGTTCTTGACCGCTGTCCAGTGATCCACTCCTGGATTACTTTGGTACCTGTCATGGAATTGTCACAGCAGATGTCCTTAGTGTCAGGACTTAGTCGCGAGGCCAACACATCTATGTGGTAGCTTGAGAGGGGTTGAGCGGAATCGAGAGACGCAACACAAGACAGGGATTTAGACAGCTTTGGGCCCCAGGAATCATCATCCGGTAACAACCCTACATGCTGTTTGAGGCTAGATCTCATTATCATCATGAGGGAGTCGCCGTAAACCGGCTCTCCTCTTTGTGTCTAGCCCTAGAGATAGTTGTTTTTCTTGCCCCTCTTTGGGGAGCCCTGCCCCTCCTTATATAAGTTAAAGGGGCGGGTTACATGTAGAGTCCATCTCGGACTAAGACTTAAACTATTTTGACTTCCCTTCCTGGGCTTCTTAACGTCTGCCGGTTTAACATTGTCGGCCGGTTTAACATTGTCTGCCGGTTTAACATTGGTTGCCGGTTTAACATTGTCTGCCGGGTTATGATTGACTTAACACCTGTCTTAACTGTCAGCCGGTTTAACCACCGGCCAGTTTACCGTCTGGGTTAACTGTCTGTTTTACCTGTCTGTCTTAACTATCAGCCGGTTTAACAACCTGCCGGTTTACCGTCTGACTTAACACCAACCGGTTTACCACCTGTCTTAACGCCTGCCAGTTTACCAAGTCCCAGCCGGGTTATAACTCCGGCCAGATCATACCACGGGGTATATCCCCGACATTAGCCCCCAGTTTAATTTGGATTTATCCATGTTAAACTGAACCTGATCATCCTTAAGTCCTTGTCACTTCCCTCTTCTATAAAATCTGAGTCAATGGACCAGCTTCATAATCGATTTGCTGACATTGGTTTGTCACGGAGAAGTATTGTGAAGAATAACTCCTTTGACTTCACCTCCCAATGCTTAACAAAAATATTGGCCTTTGAAATACTCATTTGATCTTCAGCCGGTGTAGAACTTGCCGGTTTAAGAATTTAGAACTTTGCCGGTTTAAGAATGTAGAACTTTGCCGGTTGAAGAATGTAGAACTTTGTCGGTTTAAGACTTAAACTTGCCGGTTTATCGTTGCCAGTTTACAAATATTGATGGCACCTGGTCCTAATTGTAGTTAACATCAAGCTTGAAAATATACCTCTTATATGCCTATCACTTGTAGCCCCCAAGTCTTAAGAAGGTAGCATAGCAAAAACTTAAGACTTGCTTCAATATGAATGTCACAAGCTTTGAAGAAATCCAGTTTGTTCATCTCAATCACCAGTCAGAAATGAGTATTCCACATATATAGCCCCCAAGTGCCGGGTTGTCCTGCTTGCAGCAACCTGGGACTTGTAATTGCCTGATGCCAATAAAAACTTCAACCAGTGTAGCCCCCAAGGGCCGGGTCATTATGCAATAAGGAGCAGGGACTTTGTAAATATAATCATGTAGACTTTGAATAGCAACGTATAGCCCCCAAGGGCCGGCTCAATAAGATAATATTGAGCTGGGACTTTATGTATACTTTATTGAGAATAACATTATACAATGTAACCCCCATCATGGGGCTTGAACCCACGTCCACAAGGTTGAGATCTTTGTGCTTTACCCACTGAGTAGTGGATCCTTCAATAATAGATGAAAATTTGTGTACCTTGAATTGTTGACAGGAGCAATTGGTAGCCCCCAAGGGCCGGCTCATTACGATGTAATGAGTCGGGTCTCCAATAAGTGAGCAAACAATGACTTTGCATTAGCCCCCAAGTGTCACGGTGCATGCTTGCAGCGACATGAGACTTGTGTATTTGATGTAATCCCAACTTGAATAATGTAGCCCCCAAGTGCCGGGTCGTAAGCCTGCAGTGACTCGGGACTATTCCTTCCATTGTAGAATAAATCATATCCATTGATAAAATGATATCCATTGCGCTGAAGCGACTTTGAAAACCTTAATCATAATACTGGTTATTGATAACCATAATAAAATCTAGCCGTGTTGTCTATTAAAGATTTTGAATAATATAACCTGGTTTGAAATACCGGTTCCTGTCATATAAGCCGGTATATCCATGCACATATGATACATGCTATGATGATGTAATGATGATGCAACGTATGATGCAATATATGATGATGTATATGTATGATCAAGAGGGTTTAAGCTATGGTTCAGATACGACCTAGAGCCCTCATGTAGTCATAATTGTGGCATTGCACCGATCAAGAGGTGTAGCTATGATTCGAATATGACCAAGCCCCCAAGTGATTTCCCTGGTGCCCTTATGCCTATCAAGAGGTGTAACTATGGTTCGAACCCATAGCCCCCAAGTGATTTCCTTGGTGGCCTTATGCCTATCAAGAGGTGTAGCTATGGTTCGGATACGACCAGAGCCCCCAAGTGATTTCCTTGGTGGCCTTATGCCTATCAAGAGGTGTAGCTATGGTTCAGATACGACCAAAGCCCCCAAGTGATTTCCCTGGTGCCCTTATGCTGATCAAGAGGGTATAAGCTATGGTTCGAATACGACCAGAGCCCCCAAGTGATTTCCCTGGTGGCTTTAAGCCTATCAAGAGGTGTGACTATGGTTCGAACATAGCCCCCAAGTGATATTGTGAGTTGTGCTCAAGGGATACCCATGTTTGAGATGTATTGTGCAGTAGACTCTCTTTGACCCCTTATGATAATATTGGCTTGATAGCCGGATTACCGAAATAACCAAAGCTGTGCTCTTATGATAATATTGGCTTGATAGTCGGATCAAGAGGGTAGTAGCTATGTTCTCTTTGATGAATACACCTATGTTTGACAGGAAGCCCCCAAATGATATTCTGAGATGTGCTCAAGGGGCACCTATGTTTGAGCTGTGCTCTGCAATAGACTCTCTTTAGTCCCCGTAATCTTTTTCTGAGAACTCGAACCTGCGAGAGATTTATTCTTTTTGAACCGGAAATTCTTAAACCGGATACTGAGAGCTTCAAAGCTTTTCGGGATATAGCTTTCCCTTGAGCCGGATTATAAACCAGAATCCTTCTTTTCAAGCCGGAAATTTTCTGACGGCCTTTAAATTTGCACCAATATGGCGGTTTAGGGTCCTGCATTAGATGACTTTTCACGCCGGAGTAATTGCCCTTTTTTTAAAGAAAGCAATATATAATATAAAATATATTTGATGGATTTCACCTCATGTGTTAGGCCAGTAATTATCCACCGCTGAGTTGATCATCACCATGGTGAAGCTGAAATCAATCACGACCGAGTCGGCCACGGGAACAGACAGACGGGCCGCCCTCGATGTTGTAGGCCGGTTCGGACGGGCGAGTCAAACGCAGGCACGGTCCTGACAAGCTGATGTAAACCGGGCCGTAAGGGCGGCGTCTTGCACGCGTCCATTCACCGTGTAATGTGGCACGGACGAACACCGGGCAGGACGTTGCCAGCGCGTGCTCCGTACTCATGATATAAACCATGGTTATAATGAATAATTGTCTTGCCTAAAATATTGCAAAGTAGAGTAACTGTTCGCAGATAGATTATTATATACAGATGAAATAAATAGGATGGGTATCACCTGATGTATTCTTAGGATGAAGTGACTCCACGGCAATTTGACCGAGTGATGGCCTTCACATCCAAACAAATAATCACGCATCCATCCAGTTTTTAAGTGGGTCATGGCCCTCGAGCAGTGCATCGAACGTGTGTGTCTTTGTTAATTTGGCCTTTATGTAGACAATACTCCACGAGTACCACCCCGTAACTGAATTTGATTCGCTCAACTAGTACCAGATGACCACTCCATGATTGATGTCTATTGGTTTGCATATTTCGTAGTAGTGGAAATTCTTCGAGGCTTTGAAATGAGCAGTAGAAACATGCACATCAACGAGCAGTACCAACTCTATTGACCCCTTGTGTGACAAGGTGGAAAGCAGCAGCACAAACAAACGCCTTGTTGACTTAGCTTTTACTTGTGGCCTCAAGACCTGACCCTTGGCAATCTGCAACACCACACAGACATCAGTAGCTCGGTGCGGTATGGAGCGGGCGATGCCCAAGGCAGGGGCAACGCCAAAGGAGGCAGCAGCGCGAGGCGCTCGTCGGAAGCTGCGGCTCGAGACTGGAGCGGCAACCCAGCGCGGTAACGACACACGGCAGAGCCGGGTTGATGCAGAGGTGAGCGCGACGGCAGCTCAATGGCGGCGGGTTGAGCAAGCAGGGCCTGACAGAGGCAGCGAGGGCGCTCGGAGGCGGCCGCAGTAGAAACGGCGCGACACGGGGTGAAAACTAGGACACTTGACCGGAGCTGCTGCTGCTAATGCAAATGAGGCTCGGCGGACATCGAGGCGGAGGCGAGTTGAGGCAGGCCTGCTCCGGCGGAGATGATGAGTACAGTGGCGGCTCAGCAGCCTAGAGGCAAGGCGGCCATAGTGACACAGGAGGCGAAGCACGCTGCAGTAGTGGTAGCGACCCAACGTGGCGGGGCGGGGCCAAGGCACCACACGTCAGAAGCAGCTTGGAGAGAGGTCAAACAGCGAAGGCGCCGGCTCACTGGCAGCGAGGCGAACATGCCAGCTCGCGGGGCTCCGGAGCCGGCCGCAGTGGAGCGGAAGCGCGGCCGAAGCGCGCGGCTGCGGAGGCGAGGTGCGGCAGCAGAGGGCCGCGACGGCTTAGGCGTCGAGGCGGCCAGCGACTTAGAACACGGCCGGAGAAGGACGGTCAAGGGCCTCATCTCAAATCCACACGGGCGGCAGAACAATGCAGAGCAGAGGGCGTTGCTCCGCGCGCGGGTCGGCGGGTGGCAGAGGCAGAGGAGGCCGAGTCAAGGTCACTTGGAACCAGCTCGAAATCGCGAGGACGACTCGGAGTTGAGGCCTGGAGCGGAAATGGTTTGAAAACGAAGCAAGGTCGGCCTGACGGCAAAATAGACGATTCCGCGACGGCGAGGCCCCTCCAGCAGGGTCACGGCGGCTCAAAAACGCAGGCGACTCAGGCGACTGTAGCGAGGGCGTGAGGCGGCGACGGCTTGTTGGTACGGTGGCGCGAGAGGCCGCTCGCTACGGAGGCGAGGTGGAGGCCGGGATCGCAACGGAGGCGGCGGCTCAGGGCGCTAGCTAAGAAGCATAGCAGTGAGGGCGGTTCCAACGCGCTGTGATGACCGCAGTAGTGGAAGCAACCGGTTTACCACCATCGTCTTTAGCATAGGAAACAGATCATTGTAACAAAACAGATCATCATATGCCCTGTGTTCCAATCTTCTAACAGATCTTCCGCTCCGTGTATAAGCTGATTATACTTTATGTCCAGTCTTTCTTTGGAATCCATGTACATGCAATGATTTGTACTAATTGAAAGCTTGCCGTAGATGAGGCGAGGCCAGCTTTAAGGTGAATCCGCGATGGTGTCGGCCACGGAAGTAGAAGCGGGGCCGGTTTAACCACAGCGGTGGGGGCGATGGCGATTTGGCGGTAGTAAACCGACTCGCAAGCAGCGGGGCGAGTCCGTGTGTGACCCCTTCAATACGGCGACGGCGACACCCATCGAGGAGCAGCCCGGCGGCGGTTTAGCATGGCTCAAAGACACAACAGCACGGGTACCCCGGAACGATTTCGAGCAGCAATGGCCGGTCATGGTACCCCGGCAAGGCGGCTCACAGCGGCAGGTTGAAGAGGAGTGGCCAGATTGGCGGCTGGCTGTGTTACAAAGGAGCACCCGTGAAGCAAGGCGAATAACCTGTAAGCAGGGCAAAGAGATCTGCTAGGGGCTTGGGGTAGCAGCCCGGAGGAGGCGCATTGAGGCTGCGGCGGTCCGGCGGAATTCGTAGGTGAGGCCGCTTGCAGCAGAAGTCAATGACGAGCGCGCAGGTTATGGAAGTTCGGAGTGGCGCGAATCGGCGGCTCAAGGCCATAACGAGCAGGTGGAGGAAGCCGGACGAAGCGGCAGGCCAGCCCGGGGACCGGATACTCCTGAGGCGGGTGGCGGTTCATCCCTGCTGTAGTTGATGCAGCGCTTGAGGTGGTGATTTTAACGGAGACCGGCGACTCCATGCTGCTGCAGCCGAGGCAGAGGAAGCAAGACTTGGCGGCTCGAAGGTGGAGAATGGTGGAGACAGGCCGGCCTGGCGCTGGCGGTCTGGGGCGCACTCATGACGACAACAGCGGCTCGTTGGTGGTCGTTGGGGGGAGGGGGCGGCGGTCGATGGCGGCGGTGTATCCGCCTCCAGGTCGTGGTTATATCCACTCCCGGATCGTGATTGATGATTTTTTTAAACCGTGCAACTGCTAGTAGCAGCTCCATTGTTTTCTTCGGGACTTGATCCATCAATCGAATATGCGTGGAGGCGTGAAGCGGCTAGCACCACTTGACTTTAGACAGAACAACTGCGATGTAAATTTCCTGTCCGTTTCGACGCAGCTTGCCATTGGTAGATCGCCGAAAACCAATGACATGACTTTGACGGCGGCGCACCAAAAAGAAAACATATCTGCCTTCCGGGTCGTGTGCGGCTGCACGTACGAAACCCTAACCTCTCAAATTTAAACTTGTATGATGACTCTTTTTCGTCGGACGATTACGAGCTCCTCGATCCCTGGGAGAGATCCCTTCAAGAACTCAACACCACCGTGCGTGAGCCCCACGGTGGGCGCCAACTGTCGTGGAATTGTCACAGCAGATGTCCTTAGTATCAGGACTTAGTCGCGAGGCCAACGCATCTATGTGGTAGCGTGAGAGGGGTTGAGCGGAATCGAGAGATGCAACACAAGACAGGGATTTAGACAGCTTCGGGCCCCGGGAAACATCATCCAGTAACAACCCTACATGTTGTTTGAGGCTAGATCTCATTATCATCATGAGGGAGTCGCCGTAAACCGGCTCTCCTCTTTGGGTCTAGCCCTAGAGATAGTTGTTTTTCTTGTCCCTCGAGCCCTGCCCCTCCTTATATAAGTTAAAGGGGCGGGTTACATGTAGAGTCCATATCGGACTAAGACTTAAACTATTTTGACTTCCCTTTCTGGGCTTCTTAACGTCTGCCGGTTTAACATTGTCGGTCGGTTTAACATTGTCTGCCGGTTTAACATTGTCTGCCGGTTTAACGTTGTCTGCTAGGTTATGATTGACTTAACACCTGTCTTAACTGTCAGCCGATTTAACCACCGGCCGGTTTACCGTCTGGGTTAACTGTCTGTTTTACCTGTCTGTCTTAACTGTTAGCCGGTTTAACAACCTGCCAGTTTACCGTCTGACTTAACACCAACTGGTTTACCACCAGTCTTAACGCCTGCCGGTTTACCAAGTCCCAGCCGGGTTATAACTCCGGCCGGATCATACCGCGGGGTATATCCCCGACAGTACCTCTCACTCACTTCTTTTGAGAGAAACTCCTTCTCTAGAAAGGATCCAAATTAAGCAACAAAAGTGTTGCCTTCAGATCTGTGATAGAAGGTGTACCCAACAGTTTCCTTTGGGTATCCTATGAAGACACATTTCTCCGATTTGGGTTCGAGCTTATCAGGTTGAAGCTTTTTCACATAAGCATAGCAGCCCCAAACTTTAAGAAACGACAACTTTGGTTTCTTGCCAAACCACAGTTCATAAGGCGTCGTCTCAACGGATTTCAATGGTGCCCTATTTAACGTGAATGTAGTCGTCTTTAAAGCATAACCCCAAAATGATAGCGGTAAATCAGTAAGAGACATCATAGATTGCACCATATCTAGTAAAGTACGATTACGACGTTCAGACACACCATTACGCTGTGGTGTTCCGGGTGGCGTGACTTGCGAAACTATTCCGCACTGTTTCAAATGTAGACCATACTCATAACTCAAATATTCTCCTCCACGATCAGATCGTAGAAACTTTATTTTCTTGTTACGATGATTTTCAACTTCACTCTGAAATTCTTTGAACTTTTCAAATGTTTCAAACTTATGTTTCATTAAGTAGATATACCCATATCTGCTTAAATCATCTGTGAAGGTGAGAAAATAACGATACTCGCCGCGAGCCTCAACATTCATCGGACCACATACATCTGTATGTATGATTTCCAACAAATCTGTTGCTCGCTCCATAGTTCCGGAGAACGGTGTTTTAGTTATCTTGCCCATGAGGAATGTGAGGGAGTCCTAGATTAGGGGGTGTTCGGGTAGCCGGACTATACCTTCAGCCGGATTGTAGGACTATGAAGATACAAGATTGAAGACTTCGTCCCGTGTCCGGATGGGACTTTCCTTGGCGTGGAAGGCAAGCTTGGCGATGCGGATATTCAAGATCTCCTACCATTGTAACCGACTTTGTGTAACCCTAACCCTCTCCGGTGTCTATATAAACCGGAGGGTTTTAGTCCGTAGGACAACTTCATCATACAACAATCATACCATAGGCTAGCTTCTAGGGTTTAGCCTCCTTGATCTCGTGGTAGATCTACTCTTGTAATACCCATATCATCAATATTAATCAAGCATGACGTAGGGTTTACCTCCATCAAGAGGGCCCGAACCTGGGTAAAACATCGTGTTCCTTGCCTCCTGTTACCATCCGGCCTAGACGCACAGTTCGGGACCCCCTACCCGAGATCCGCCGGTTTTGACACCAACATTGGTGCTTTCGTTGAGAGTTCCTCTGTGTCGTCGCTTTTAGGCCCGATGGCTCCTTTGATCATCAGCAACGATGCAGTCCAGGGTGAGACTTTTCTCCCTGGACAGATCTTCGTCTTCGGCAGCTTCGCACTACGGGCCAATTCGCTTGGCCACCTTAAGCAGATCGAAAGCTACGCCCCTGGCCATCAGGTCAGGTTTGGAAGCCTAAACTACACGGCTGACACCCGCGGGGACTTGATCTTCGACGGATTCGAGCCACAGCCAAGTGCGCCGCACTATCTCGATGGGCATGATATAGCTCTGCCGCTGAACAGTGCCTTGGAGGCCGCACACTTACCGGTTCCGACCATTGATTCGGAGCCTACTGCGCCGATCGAGGATCAGCGGTTGGACGCTGCCTCAGGGGCTGCAATCTCAGAGGCGATCGAGCCGAACTCCAGCCCTGCACTCTGTATGGCCCGTGACTCCAAGGAGCCGGATTCCTTTCCGAACTCCGAGCCCCCCGCGCCCCTGCCGATCGAATCCGATTGGGCGCCGATAATGGAGTTCACCATCGCAGACATCTTTCAGCACTCGCCCTTCGGCGACATCCTGAATTCGCTAAAGTCTCTCTCTTTATCAGGAGAGCCCTGGCCGGACTACGGTCAGCAAGGATGGGATTCGGATGATGAAGAAATTCAAAACCCACCCACCACCACTTCGTAGCCACTGTCGACGACTTAACTGACATGCTCGACTTCGACTCCGAAGACATCGATGGTATGGACGACGATGCAGGAGACAACCAAGAACCAACGCCTATAGGGCATCGGACAGCTACCTCATCTCACGATGTGTACATGGTGGATACCCCTAAAGGAAGCAACAACGAGGAAAACGGGGATGGAAAGAGGGATCGATCTCTCGAAAAACAATCAAAGCGTCGGCGTAAACGCCGACCCAAGCCCCGCCTCGATAAAGATCCAGCCATAGAGCAGGATGAGCCGGTAGACGACGAGCATGCCTTAGAGAAACCGTCCCAACAGGACAACCCGGATAGAGAAACCGAACATCCCTCCCCCGGCGAAAATGGCATTCCGGACGACCCTACGCCGGACAAGCCCACGAAGCAGAAGAACCTCCAAAAACGGCTTGTTGCAACCGCACGCAGCCTGAAAAAGCAGAAGCGGAAGCTAAAAACTGTGGAAGATGCACTCAGGATCAGATGGAGTAAAGTAATCAATACCGCAGAAAAATACGGCGACAGTCGCCGCACTAAAAGCTATCCGAAGAGAAAGCTACTGCCTAAATTCGACAAGGAGGCCTTAGAGCCCTCGCATTCCAAAAGTGAGAAAGCCACACGGTCGGATAGACGACCCCATGGCCAGCATAAAGCGGCAAGCAGCGCCGCACTTAAGCCGGCATGCGACCCACTTAAGGATTCGCATCATGGCCCAGCCAGGTCCATTTACGGGCCAAGAAAGCAAGCTCTCGTAAGCAATGCAATAAAACCATTATCAGAATTTGGCACACCCAAATACAGGGGCGCCGCACACCCCCTATGTTTCACCGATGAGGTCCTGGATTATGAATTTCCAGCGGGATTCAAACCCGTAAACATAGAGGCATATGATGGAACAACAGACCCTGGAGTCTGGATCGAGGATTATATCCTCCACATACATATGGCTAGAGGAGATGACCTCCATGCCATAAAATACTTACCCCTCAAGCTTAAAGGGCCAGCCCGGCATTGGCTCAAAAGCCTTCCTGAAAACACAATCGGAAGTTGGGAAGAGCTCGAGGACGCTTTCCGAGCAAATTTTCAAGGGACCTATGTCCGCCCTCCGGATGCAGACGATCTTAGTCACTTAACTCAACAGGCCGGAGAGTCAGCTCGGCAATTCTGGAATAGATTTCTTACTAAAAAGAATCAGATAGTTGACTGTCCGGACGCTGAAGCCTTAGCAGCTTTCAGGCATAATGTCCGAGACGAATGGCTCGCGAGACACCTCGGCCAAGAAAAGCCAAGAACAATGGCCGCACTAACAAACCTCATGACCCGCTTTTGCACAGGAGAGGACAGCTGGTTGGCAAGATGCAGCACCAGTGACCCAAGTACATCCGAAACTAGGGATGGAAACGGAAAACTGCGACGCAATAAGGACCGTCGCCGGACTAAGGAAAAAAGTCCGAAGAGCACGGCAGTCAACGCCGGATTCAAAAGCTCATGACAGAATCCGAAAAAGCCGCCCCTCCAAGATAACAGGGACGACCTATCCAACCTAAACAAAATCTTGGATAGGATATGTCAAATACATAGCACTCCCGGAAAGCCTGCTAACCATACCCACAGAGATTGTTGGGTTTTCAAACAATCCGGCAGACTCAACGCCGAACACAAGGGGCTCGACACACCAAGCAAAGACGAGGACGAACCCCAAAAGCAGAGTACCAGGAAACAAAAGAATTTCCCACAAGAAGTAAAAATAGTAAACTTACTCCACATAACAAAACGTGAGGCGCCCATAAAGGTACGCGCCCCACGGCCTATCCCAAAGGAATCCCGCCACTGGTTGTCAAAACCAATCATCTTCGATCATCTGGATTATTCTAGAAGTATCACGAACCCAGGCTGGACTGCCCTGGTACTCGATCCAATAATTGGCGGACTCCAGTTTTCAAATGTCCTCATGGACGGTGGCAGCGGACTCAACATGATATATCAGGACTCAATCCGCCACATGGTGATCGACCCAAAAAGAATTCGCCACAGCAAAACCTCCATTCAAGGAGTAACGCCAGGTCCGGACACCCATTGCATGGGTTTTCTCCGGCTCCAGGTTATTTTCGGCTCTGACGATAACTTCCGTCGCGAAAAGATGACTTTCCACAACGTCCCATTCTCAAGTCGCTACTAAGCACTACTGGGACGCGAAGCTTTCGCCCGCTTTAACACAATACCGCATTATGCATCTCTTACGCTTAAGATGCCCGGTCCACGCGGCATCATCTCCTTAAAGGGGAAGCAGTGAGAACACCTCCCCCAAGCGGAGGATTGTGCGGCCGCTTTAACAGCCCCACAATACAATGGCTTCACCAGCCAGAACATCGGAACAGGTCATTAAGACCACGGACACGGATAGACGAGTCCGACACAAAAGTATCGTTGATAAAGGCTTAGTGTCCATATACCCCTGCACTAGGGGCTTCACACGTATAAAATAAGAGACAATAAAGCTCAATTTCTCATATTTTACTTTACACTTTGTTTATTTCATATAACTTTTGTTCGGCACGCCCCTTTTTCAACTTAGTTGCTCTCTTTTTACAGATGAACGTCGTGCTGCGCCCGTCCAGGATATGGCACAACGGAGACACAGGCGCAGACGTGCAGTAGGGACCCGTTCCAAGGATTCTTTTTAGATTAAGACCCTGCGTAAACCTTTTTTACTGTCTCTTGTTGATACACATCCCCTGGTTCTATGACCAAGGAGGAGGCTGGCGTCTTGGCATGTGGCCACGTCAGAATTCTTGCGCGTACCTGGACACTAGGTGCTTATACCTCAGAGCGTTACCTCACCCGCTCTCATAAAGACCGAATACCTTAGAGTGTTCGGCGTCGCGAGTTTGGCCTTATATGAATCAGCTCCGAGTCATGATTTTGGTCAAATGTTGGGTTGCCCGGCTCCTGTGTTCGGCCGCCTTACGTTCCGCTCTATCGGCTAAGGCGGCACCAGGAGAACTACTGCGATTGTGCCCTAGTTCGGCCAGGCGAGCACCTCAGTAGAGAAAGCCGAAAACCGACTGTCATGATATGGCATGAGCCTGGTCAACCACTCGATGACTCTCCGGAATCTGTAGGATTCCTCCGCATTAACGAAGGGCCGTTTCCCGGCCAGGCACATACGTGCCCCGAATTCGGGCGAGCGCAGTCGCCATCAGGGGCTACCTAAATAGTCCCATTGTCAAGCTCCTATGGCTAAGTGAAAGTGTTAAAGCATTATAGTCAGGTTGCCTAGCTCGCTGCGCTATCACCTCCTTTGTAGGACCAAGACGTTGGATTAAGTGTGAAAATGCGCCTTCTGCGAGCACCCCCGCACTATGTGCGTGGGGGCTGAAGCCAACGACTGCAATCTTTCAGATTTTGTATATATATCTTAAAATGGCCGCACAGGAGGTGTTCCAAATACTTGAAGGCACAAGTATAAGAGGCTACTATAATTCATCAAAATATTGCTTTATAATTACATATGCTATCAGAACATAGCATCCTTCGAGCACTGCGCCTCTATTACACGAGCGCCTTCAAGGACTTCCTGAAAATAGTGCTCGGAGGGTACTCGGCTTTTATCCGAATCTCGGGATGCAACAACGATGGTCTCCATCTCTGCCCAGTATGTCTTGACACGGGCAAGAGCCATCCATGCGCCCTCTATGCATGCTGGCCTCTTCATCGCATTGATACGTGGCACCGCGTCAAGGAATTGCTGCACCAAGCTGAAATAACTTTTCGGCCCCGATCTCCCCGGCCACAGATGACCCATGACGTACTTCATGGCGAGTCCGGACAATCTATTCAGTTCGGCCCATTGAGCCAGACGATCGTCCACTGCCAGTGGACGCTCTGGATTCTGGAACTGCGACCAGAAAAGCCTTTCCACTTCTTGATCTTCTTGATCTCGAAAGTATTCGGTCACATCAGCAGCACTCGCTGCCAAATCCAGATAGGTGTCCTCCGCACTCCACATCCGGTCCAACGGAGCAAACTTCGGATCGCAAAACTTCCTCCGCAGCATAAACGGCTTTCCAGCCGCAATCTGTCCGGCCTGACGCAGCTCCTCCTTCGCAGCTCTCATCGCAGAGCGAGTGTCCTTGGCATCAGCAACGGCCTTCTCTAAGTCCGCCTGTCTCGCCCGGTCTTCTTTCTCAAGAAACTTGCAACGGTCAGCAGCACTTTTTAACTTCACGGCCATCTCGGCCATCTCCTTCTTGCTTCAGCAGTGAGCAGCTTGTTCGGCTCTCAGCTCTTCAAGGGCCTTCTCGGCAGCCGCATCACTTTTCCTGGCTTGTTCCTTAGCTCGGGCAAGTTCCGCCCGAAGATTCTCCACGGCGGCCGCACCATCTGCGTCAAACACACACATTGTAAGATACTGGCATAAAGCTCCTCTTACCAGATGCCGCCCAAGGAATTGCATACCTTGAGCCTCATCAAGCCGCTCGTTGACGAGCGCGATGTCGGCATATGCCACGTCAAGTTGCCGCTTTAGTTCGGCAAAATCATCAGTTCGGCTCGATTCCGGACACTTCGCCACCTGTATACAAAGGCAACATTTTAGACCTGGGATTATGATCCTCTGCGCGCCGTCAATTTTGACAATGCACAGAGTCTCAGGGGCTACTATCTACACAGGGCGCATCTTGTTTATGCACAACTGACAAAGAAGTACATTATCAAACGTACCTCAAAACCCGTCAGCAAACTTCTGACGGCCTCATACAATCCGCTTTTCGCGGACAAAATCCTTCCAATCACCGTACCCATCAATGCACGGTGCTCCTCTGAGATAGAAGCTCACCCCAGTAGAATCATCAGCTCCTCCGACCGCGCATCGGACGGTGCCGGACTCGTCCTATGACCTCCATCGAAGGCCGGACGCGGAGAACCATGGGGGGACATATGGCTACCTTCCATCCCTGCCGGATTCGGAGAAACCCTCCGCGACGACACCTCAGGGTCGCCCGCCTCGCCAGGCGGTACGGCGGGGGGAGGCGTTCCACTCTCCATCATCTCCTGAAGAAGATCCCCCGAAGACGAGCTCTGCTGAGAAGGGCTGAGGTCCGAGCTACAAAGTAAAATTTCGGTTAATCTTCTTAGATAAAAAGCAAGGATTTCTCTCATCCCTCTAAAGGAAAATCTTTCTCTACTTACGGCCCACTGGAGGGCTGATCCCTTTGAGGGCGTAGTTCGGCCGAGGATCTCCCCGGCGTCGGACCCTCTAACGAGGACTTTTCCCCCCGCTTTGAGGCCATGGTCTCCGGGTCGTCAGAGGCGGCCCTCTTCTTTGCCTTAGGAGAGGAATTGTCGGTTCCTCCCTTCGGAGCGGCCTCCTTCGAGGAGGCCATAGTTTCCTTGTCCTCCCCCTCACTTCCTCCAAAGGCACGATCTTCAACATCCCGACTAGCACGGGATCCGGCCTAGTCTCAGGAAGGGGAGCCGGACACCTGATCAGCTTTGCCTTCGCTATCCACTCCTGTTTAAAAGGATAACTCTTTTAGGGGCGAATTTATGACAATTTTACGGATAGCGAGTCCGGGCACAAGGTTACTTACTTGAGTATCCGGGCGATTGCAGCTTAAACCTGCGTCCTTGGTCAAATCCGGACACATTGCTTGTGATCCGAAGAACATTTTATACATCTCCATGGGCGTTGTGCCCATAAAATGCTGGAGAGCTCGTGGTCCCTCCGGATTAAACTCCCACAGGCGAAGGAAGCGACGTTTGCCGGGCAGTGTTCGGCGAATCAGCATGACCTGCGTCACCTTGACCAGGTTGAGGTCTCCTTCTAAGAGATCCCTAATGTGGCCCTGCAATAAGGGCACGTCTTTGGATAACCCCCAATCTAATCCTTTGTTGACCCATGACGCTAGCCATGGTGGGGGACCTGAGCGAAAGGCATGAGGTGCCACCCACTTGGCGCTCCTGGGAGCGGTGATATAGAACCATTCTCGTTGCCACAAGCCGAGCCCTCGGGCCATGGAGCATCAGCATTCTTACTTATGACAGCGCCTCCGCACTCTGCCTGCCATCCCTCGATCATCTTCGGCTCCACTCCAAAAGTCTTGAGCCATAATCTGAAGTGAGGAGTAACACGGAGGAATGCTTCGCACACAACGATGAATGAGGAAATGTGGAGGATGGACTCCGGAGCCAAGTCATGAAATTCCAGCCCATAATAGAACATCAGCCCCCTCACGAAGGGATCCATCGGGAAGCCTAACCCCCGAAGGAAGTGAGACATGAACACTACGCTCTCACCGGGCTGGGGACTGGGAATAGCCTGCCTTTGAGCAGGCAACCTTTGCGAAATTTCAGCGGTCAAGAACTTAGCCTCTCTCAACTTTAGCACGTCCTCCTCCGTGACAGAGGAGGGCATCCATCGGCCTCGAAGGTCGGAACCGGACATTGTCGAAAGTCCGAAGTGCCTGGAATCTGGAGCCTAGGGTGTTGGAACTCGAGGAGACGGGCGAACTTGTTTTGAGATTGGAGAAAAGGAGTAAGGCCCTGGTCTCTTTATAAGAGGTTGAATACCAGGAGCCCTCCCCGTAACCGTTTGGGACTCGCCTTTAATCGAGAAGACATGCTAACGGGCACGATTGGGTTACCCACGTCCGTATTGATGAGAATCCCGTAAATAAAGGGGACACGATCTCTGCTTTGACAAGACGTGCCAAGAAAACCGCCTTGCGAAACACGCTGAGGTGGAAAAGTGAAAACGATTCGAATAAAGGCTTGGCCGTGGTGTGATGTCACGCTGCGAATACGTCAGCAGATTAGATTTGTGTTAATATTATTCTCTCTGTGGCAATACGTGGAAACTTATTTTGCAGAGCCGGACACTACTCTTGGTGTTTACAAACTTTTATGAAGAATTTGGAGGAGGAACCCGCCTTGCAATGCCGAAGACAATCTACGCGCCGGACTCGTCGTCATTGAAGCCTGGTTCAGGGGCTATTGAGGGAGTCCTGGATTAGGGGGTGTTCCGGTAGCCGGACTATACCTTCAGCCGGACTCCAGGACTATGAAGATACAAGATTGAAGACTTCGTCCCATGTCCGGATGGGACTTTCCTTGGCGTGGAAGGCAAGCTTGGCGATGCGTATATTCAAGATCTCCTACCATTGTAACCGACTTTGTGTAACCCTAACCCTCTCCGGTGTCTATATAAACCGGAGGGTTTTATTCCGTAGGACAACTTCATCATACAACAATCATACCATAGGCTAGCTTCTAGGGTTTAGCCTCCTTGATCTCGTGGTAGATCTACTCTTGTAATACCCATATCATCAATATTAATCAAGCAGGACGTAGGGTTTTACCTCCATCAAGAGGTCCCGAACCTGGGTAAAACATCGTGTTCCTTGCCTCCTGTTACCATCTGGCCTAGACGCACAGTTAGGGACCCCCTACCCGAGATCCGCCGGTTTTGACAT
Source organism: Triticum dicoccoides (assembly GCF_002162155.2). Classification (NCBI taxonomy): domain Eukaryota; kingdom Viridiplantae; phylum Streptophyta; class Magnoliopsida; order Poales; family Poaceae; genus Triticum; species Triticum dicoccoides. Next base: position 569,179,953 of record NC_041392.1, read on the forward strand.
CAACAGAATGGTTCGCAAGTACCAGGTGATTCATAATCAAGTGGTTCCAAAAGTCCATCAGTATGGAGTTTCTTCATGCGCTTTACAACAATATGACCTAAACGGCAGTGCCACAAATAAGTTGCACTATCATTATCAACTCTGCATCTTTTTTCTTCAATATTATAAATGTGTGTATCACTACTATCGAGATTCAACAAAAATAGACCACTCTTCAAGGGTGCATGACCATAAAAGATATTACTCATATAAATAGAACAACCATTATTCTCTGATTTAAATGAATAACTGTCTCGCATCAAACAAGATTCAGATATAATGTCCATGCTCAATGTTGGCGCCAAATAACATTTATTCAGGTCTAAAACTAATCCCAAAGGTAGATGTAGAGGTAGCGTGCCGACCGCGATCACATCGACTTTTGGAACCATTTCCCACACGTATCGTCACCTCGTCCTTAGCTAATCTTCGCTTAATCCATAGTCCCTGTTTTGAGTTGCAAATATTAGCAACAGAACCAGTATCAAATACCCAGGTGCTACTACGAGCATTAGTAATGTACACATCAATAACATGTATATCAAATATACCTTTGTTCACCTTGCCATCCTTCTTATCTGCCAAATACTTGGGGCAGTTCTGCTTCCAGTGACCAGTCTATTTGCAGTAGAAGCACTCAGTCTCAGGCTTAGGTCCAGACTTGGGTTTCTTCTCTTGAGCAACGACTTGTTTGCCATTCTTCTTGAAGTTCCCCTTCTTCTTCCCTTTACCCTTTTTCTTGAAACTAGTGGTCTTGTTGACCATCAACACTTGATGCTCCTTTTTGATTTCTACCTCCGCAGCCTTTAGCATCGCGAAGAGCTCGGGTATTGTCTTATTCATCCCTTGCATATTATAGTTCATCAGGAAGCTTTTGTAGCTTGGTGGCAGTGATTGAAGAACTCTGTCAATGACACTATCAACAGGAAGATTAACTCCCAGTTGAGTCAAGTGATTATGATACCCAGACATTTTGAATATATGTTCACTGACAGAACTATTCTCCTCCATCTTGCAACTATAGAACTTATTGGAGACTTCATATCTCTCAATCCGGGCATTTGCTTGAAATATTAACTTCAACTCCTGGAACATCTCATATGCTCGATGACGTTCAAAACGTCGTTAATGTCCCAGTTCTAAGCCGTAAAGCATGGCGCACTGAACTATCAAGTAGTCATAAGCTTTACTCTGCCAGACGTTCTTAACGTCATCAACAACATCTGCAGCAGGCCTGGCACCCAGCGGTGCTTACAGGACGTAATTCTTCTGTTCAGCAATGAGGATAATCCTCAAGTTACGGACCCAGTTTGTGTAATTGCTACCATCATCTTTCAACTTTGCTTTCACAAGGAACGCATTAAAATTTAATGGAATAACAACACGGGCCATCTATCTACAATCAACATAGACAAGCAAAATACTATCAGGTACTAAGTTCATGATAAATTTAAGTTCAATTAATCATATTACTTAAGAACTCCCACTTAGATAGACATCCCTCTAATCCTCTAAGTGATCACGTGATCCAAATCAACTAAACCATGTCCGATCATCACGTGAGATGGAGTAGTTTCAATGGTGAACATCACTATGTCGATCATATCTACTATATGATTCACGCTCAACCTTTCGGTCTCACTGTTCCGAGGCCATATCTGCATATGCTAGGCTCGTCAAGTTTAACCTGAGAATTCCGCGTGTGCAACTGTTTTGCACCCGTTGTAGTTGAACGTAGAGCCTATCACACCCGATCATCGCGTGGTGTCTCAGCACAAAGAACTTTTGCAACGGTGCATACTCAGTGAGAACACTTATACCTTGATAATTTAGTGAGAGATCATCTTATAATGCTACCGTCAATCGAAGCACGATAAGATGCATAAAAGATAAACATCACATGCAATCAATATAAGTGATATGATATGGCCATCATCATCTTGTGCTTGTGATCTTCATCTCCGAAGCACCGTCATGATCACCATTGTCACCGGCCCGACACTTTGATCTCCATCGTAGCATCGTTGTCGTCTCGCCAACTTATGCTTCTACGACTATCGCTACCACTTAGTGATAAAGTAAAGCATTACAGGGTGATTGCATTGCATACAATAAAGTGACAACCATATGGCTACTGCCAGTTCCCAATAACTCGGTTACAAAACATGATCATCTCATACAATAAAATATAGCATCATGCCTTGACCATATCACATCACAACATGCCCTGCAAAAACAAGTTAGACGTCTTCTACTTTGTTGTTGCAAGTTTTACGTGGCTGCTATGGGCTGAGCAAGAACCGTTCTTACCTACGCATCAAAACCACAATGATAGTTTGTCAAGTTAGTGTTGTTTTAACCTTCTCAAGGACCAGGCGTAGCCACACTTGGTTGAACTAAAGTTGGAGAAACTGACACCCGCCAGCCACCTGTGTGCAAAGCACGTCGGTAGAACGAGTCTCGTGTAAGCGTACGCGTAATGTCGGTCCGGGCCGCTTCATCCAACAATACCGCCGAACCAAAGTATGACATGCTGGTAAGCAGTATGACTTATATCGCCCACAACTCACTTGTGTTCTACTCGTGCATATAACATCTACACATAAAACCTGGCTCTGATACCATTGTTGGGGAACGTAGTAATTTCAAAAATTTCCTACGCACACACAGGATCATGATGATGCATAGCAATGAGAGGGGAGAGTGTTGTCCATGTACCCTCGTAGACCGAAAGCGGAAGCGTTAGCACAACACGGTTGATGTAGTCGTACGTCTTCACGATCCGACCGATCAAGTATCGAACGTACGACACCTCCGAGTTCAGCACACGTTCAGCTCGATGACGTCCCTCGAACTCCGATCTAGCCGAGTTTTGAGGGAGATTTCCATTAGCACGACAATGTGGTGACGATGATGATGTTCTACCGACGCAGGGCTTCGCTTAAGCACCGCTACGATATTATCGAGGTGGACTATGGTGGAGGGGGGCACCGCACACGACTAAGAGATCCAAGAGATCAATTGTTGTGTCTAGAGGTGCCCCCCTGCCCCGTATATAAAGGAGCAAGGGGGAGAGACGGACGGCCAGGAGGAGGCGCGCCAGGGAGGAGTCCTACTCCCATCGGGAGTAGGACTCCCTCCTTTCCTAGTTGGAGTGGGAGAAGGGGGAAGGAGGAGGGAGAGAGGAAGGAAAGGGGGCGCCGCCCCCCTCCTTGTCCAATTCGGACTAGAGGGATAGGGGGCGCGCGGCCTGCCCTGGCCACCCCTCCTCTTATCCACTAAGGCCCATCTTGGCCCATTAAACCTCCGGGGGGTTCCGGTAACCCTCGGTACTCCGGTAAAATCCTGATTTCACCCGGAACACTTCCGATATCCAAATATATGCCTCCAATATATCAATCTTTATGTATCGACCATTTCAAGACTCCTCGTCATGTCCGTGATCATATCCGGGACTCCGAACTACCTTCGGTACATCAAAACACATAAACTCATAATATAACCGTCATCGAACTTTAACCGTCATCGAACTATGTATACATGACCGAGACACGTCTCTGGTCAATAACCAATAGCGGAACCTGGATGCTCATATTGGCTCCTACATATTCTACGAAGATCTTTATCGGTCAAACCGCATAACAACATACGTTGTTCCCTTTGTCATCGGTATGTTACTTGCCCGAGATTCGATTGTCGGTATCTTCATACCTAGTTCAATCTCGTTACCGTCAAGTCTCTATACTCGTTCTATAATACATCATCCCGCAACTAACTCATTAGTTGCAATTCTTGCAAGGCTTATAGTGATGTGCATTACCGAGTGGGCCCAGAGATACCTCTCTGACAATCGGAGTGACAAATCCTAATCTCGAAATACGCCAACCCAACAAGTACCTTCGGAGACACCTGTAGAGAACCTTTATAATCACCCAGTTACGTTGTGATGTTTGGTAGCACACAAAGTGTTCCTCCAGTAAATGGGAGTTGCATAATCTCATAGTCATAGGAACATGTATAAGTCATGAAGAAAGCAATAGCATAATACTAAACGATCGTGTGCTAAGCTAACAGAATGCGTCAAGTCAATCACATCATTCTCCTAGAGATGTGATCCCGTTAATCAAATGACAACTCATGTAAATGGCTAGGAAACATAGCCATCTTTGATTAATGAGCTAGTCAAGTGGAGGCATACTAGTGACACTTTGTTTGTTTATGTATTCACACAACTATTATGTTTCCGGTTTATTACAATTCTAGTATGAATAATAAACATTTATCATGATATAAGGAAATAAATAATAAGTTTATTATTGCCTCTGGGGCATATTTCCTTCAGTTTGGGTGTAAGCTTCTCACAAACCGGAGCTTCTCATAACAAGCGTGATGGTTTCGGTAGGGAACGTGCCACCTTTGGGGACGGAACGATATCCGTTGCCTCTTATTACTTTCAAAAAATTTCTAGTGTAAACATAGAACAACAGGAGTGTTGTGTTTAATCTTGGAATTTTTGGGGGTTTGTTTGTCCTTTTTTGTACATTAATTGGGTTTCTGAGCATTTTATGTGCATAATTCAAATTTGAACTACAAGCACATGCTGCAGTGCACCAAAGTTGGTTCAAAAATCACATGTGTAACCTTGGGTGAATTTGAAGGTCCCATGCAAGAAATGAGAATGAAATTCAAACACCAGGGCACTATTGATTGCTGGCAAAATGTTGAGATGCCTGGTTTTTAAATTCTAGTAAATCCAAAACTTGTCTGAAATTCATGAAACTTGGCATGCTATCATGGAGCGGCATCAACATGCCGTGGTAAAAAAATTGTCCCGTTTGGGGCAGGTTTGGGTATAAGCTTCTCACAAACCAGAGCTTCTCACAACAAGCGTGATGGTTTCGGTAGGGAACGTGCCACCTTTGGGGACGGAACGATATCTGTTGTCTCTTATTGTTTAAAAAAAATTTCTAGTGCCAACATAGAATAACAGGAGTGTTGTGTTAAGTTTTGGGATTTTTCAGGGTTCTTTTGGGCATTTTTATACATTAACTGGGTTTTCTAGGCATTTTATGTGCGTAATTGAAATTTGAAATACATGCACATGCTCCAGTGCATATAAATTGGTTGTAAAAACAATTCTATGTCCTTGGGTGCATGATTAGGTCCCATGCAAGAAATGGGAATGAATTTCAAACACCAGGGCACCGTTGATTGCCGGCAAAACGTTGAGATACTTTGTTTTTAAATTCTAGTAAATCTAAAACTCATCTGAAATTCATGAAACTTGGCATGCAATCATGGAATGGCACCCGACATGCTATGGTGTTTTTCGTGTCCATTTTGAGAGAAAGCGCACTCGAATAATGACAACCAACAAAGGCATTTTCAAAAAATAGATGCCACTTTAATATCTCAAACGTTTGTATAATTCAAACCGTGTGCGTTCTGTTAACCATTCATGTGACGCCATGTGTCTTCGTTTTAATGGCTATAGGAGGTGCCGTGTGCACAACTGCTTGACTGAATGGGAGGCGTGCGAGCGCAGTCCGGTGCACAGGCTCACCGGGAAGTGTACAAGTTGTTCAACACAGGATCTATGCATCTCTTCAACGCAAATGGTTCAGATTACGGTATGCAAATTAAAGCCAGACTTCGGCGCTAAGCCAAGAGACACTGCGATTTGTCAAAATATGCAGCTAAAAATCAATAGCACTATCTATTTTTTGCAACTAAAATTCAGTAATTAAGCATAGATTTCATTCATAGAGATTAAGCACTCGTTCTCACCGGGAAGCGAGACAGCCTTGGACCGCCGCCGGCCTCGCTCCCACTGGTCTATATTAATAGCGCCGCCGAGCGGCCGCACCCCCCATCCTCGCCACACACACAATCCTCTCTCTCTGCCCGCATCCTCGACGCCGCTCTGAGTCCTCAAAGTCGTCATTGTACGAGGATACCGCCGAAGTGCCCAATCGGAGGGAGTGGCAACGCCAGTGCTGCTGAAGCACCGGAGCACGGCGTGAATATGGAGACAGAGGTTTCCGTCGCCACCGACGAGATGGAGAACGAGGCTGCCAACAAGCGGAGGTGGGTCGAGAAAGAACCGCAAGTGACTCCAGTAGGCCTAGACTTCATCAACAACCTCCCTGATGATATGTTGGTAGTCATCATATCCCTCCTCCCAATCAAATATCGGGCAAGGATAGCCACCCTTTCTCGGCGGTGGTGCCCCCTATGGCTCCTCACCCCTGTCGGCCTCCTCGACGCCCACAAGTTCTGCCATGGCTATCGCCAAAGCTTGAATGCATTTTCCCGGATCCTCAGCAGTCACCGTGGCCCAATCAAAGGCCTTATCACAGGAAAGTTCCATTCCAATGGTAAGGACCGAGCCAAGCTTGACGAGTGGTTCCGATCCCCCGCCAAGCTTGACGAGTGGTTCCGATCCCCCGCCATATATTCCAATGGCGCGAAGTTTTAATATGGCGGGGGATCGAGAAGCTCAGTTGTAATCAAATGCCCATGTTAATCATGTCAGATCGAAGATGGCACGTTGGTGCATTTTAAAAATCCTGCAAACCAAATGGGCGTGTAGCAGTGTTCAAAACTGCATGTAGGCACTAACACGTTCTCTTCTTTTGACGATAATAATAGGCCCAGAGGTGGATAATGTTTATAACGACAATCACATCGAATGCTTGGATCTGCATCTCTCAAATATTACTTTGAACTCCTACCGCGGGACCTTACCGGAGATTACACTCGCCAGGTTCTTTCTTGCCAGAGCAAAGGTGCTGAGGGTACTGAGTTTGAACACACATTTAATTAGGAAATATGAATGGTATGATTATCAGAGCCGGAAGGTACAACAAAATGGAAGAGCCTCCAAAAATGCTAAACTTCGTATTGGAAGAGCATATGCCGGAGCAATTGGAAGTCACTGTGTCAAACCCAAACATGACTTGTCAGTGGATGATCCCTTTGCAGAAATGATGATGCTTGCAATGTTTGAATTTGGGAGTTGTAATCGTTGAATTTGAACCTTGCAATATTTATTGCATTTGTTATATTGAAACATTTATGTTCTCTTGTCTCAACGCAAATAGTTCATCCGAGTGAACCGCATATCATATATCGCACAAACCTTGATCTGGCTAACCGTTTCTTTTGTGTTGCCTAGTCACAAACAGTTCATCCGAGCGAACCGCATGCCGTACATTGCACACACCTTGATCTGGCTGACCATTTCTTTTGTGTTACCTAATCAAAAACAATTCATCCGAGTGAACCGTATGTTGTACATCGCACACACCTCCATCGCTGCCCGTTTCTTTTGTTCCTCCTCATCGCAAACAGTTGATTGAACTGAACCGTATGCCCTGCATCGCACACGCAACTAAAATATTAACCGTGTTTGATGCATCCTCCATCACAAACGTCTTGCACCTTTTTTACGGGTTTTTTACACCACCGTTTGCGATTATTGCATCGCACACAGTTTCATCGAAGGGTCTCTGATCGTAGGGTCGCATTAGCAGCATCCTGCAGTAGTGTTAGACTATGAGATCATGCAACTCCCGGATACTAGAAGAATACCTTATGTGCTATCAAACGTCACAACGTAACTGGGTTATCATAAGGATGCTCTACAGGTATCTCCGAAGGTGTCTGTTGAGTTGGCATGGATCGAGATTAGGATTTGTCACTCCGAGTATCGGAGAGGTATCTCTGGGCCCTCTCTGTAATACACATCACAAGAAGTTTGCAAGCAAAGTAACTAAGGAGTTAGTTATGAGATGATGTATTACAGAACGAGTAAAGAGACTTGCCGGTAACGAGATTGAACTAGGTATGAAGATACCGATGATCGAATCTCGGGCAAGTAACATGCCGACAGACAAAGGGAATTACGTATGTTGTCATAAGGTTCAACCGATCAAGATCTTCCTAGAATATGGAGGAACCAATACAAGCATCCAGGTTCCGCTATTGGTTATAGACAGGAGAGGTGTCTCGATCATGTCTACATAGTTTTCAAACCCGTAGGGTCCGCATGCTTAATGTTCGTTGATGATATAGTGTTATATGAGTTATATGATTTGGTGACCGAATGTTGTTCGAAGTCCCGAATGAGATCACAGACATGACGAGGAGCTCGGGTAGAGATCGATATATAGGACAATGATATTTGGACACCAGAAGAGTTTCAGGAGGTACCGGGTAGTCATCAAATCACCAGAAGGGGTTCCGAGAAGCCCCGGGAGAATGATGGGCCTATTGGGAAAATAGAGGGGAGCACACAATCCCACAAGGGGCTGGCACACCCCACTATGGCAGCCGTCCTATGGGAGAAAGGAAGGAAGGGGATTCGGCCTCCCCCTTCCTTCCCTATCCCCCTTTCCTTTCCCTCCGGCACAAATATGGAAAGGGGGCGCGGCTTGGGGAAGGAGCCCAAGTGGGATTCGGCCCCACTTGGGGCGCCTCCTGGCTGCCTCCCCCTCCCCCACCTATATATGTGTGGGAGGGGGCGTCACACATAACCACAACAATCTCCTAGACGTGTGCGGCGCCCCTTTCCACAGTTTCATCCCTCAGTCATATTTTCGGAGTGCTTAGGTGAAGCCCTGCGGGGTATAAACCAACTACATTAAACACATGTTGGTCATTAAAAAGCCTCATGTCATAACTTACAGCAGGACTCCCTCCGTCCCAAAATTCTTGTCTTAAATTTCTCTAAATATGGATGTATCAAGTCACGTTGTAGTATTAGATACATCCGTATCTAGACTAATCTAAGACAAGAATTTTGGGACAGAGGGAGTATTTTATAAGCAGGGTCAGGTTTTGTAACCCTGTTTACATGTACAGTGTATATCCATGCTTCAGATATAGCGTGTAGTATAGTTTTTAGTTCACTTCTGATTTAACCGTGCCTTCACTTGCCAGTTACCAACTCAATTACAGTTTTGAGTACTGTATTATGGCTTCCCGTTTGACTTTTACAAATTGACATACTGATTGGTTATAGTTTTGCTGATAAATTATGTACAGTGATAGGAGTACCTTGGAGCCATCTATCTGTCTAGTTGGTACAAACTACATTTCCCCTATTATGAGGAGCTGGTGCATTTTCAAATTTAGCTGAATCTTACGGCTCGTGACCAAAATATGAGCTAGTAACTTAAATATGGTCTTCTTAGCGTGGGAACATCCAAACTTGTAGCATTTTAGGCGCCGTCTATGATCTCAGGCTGCCCATTGTGTTCTTCCAAAATCGACTAATCCATTTTTTGAGTATCTTGATTATTTAGAAAAAACACACAATACACTAGGATTTGTTATAGTTTGATTTGTACTAAAAAATGATCGTGTGGCTTAAGTAATAAACATACCACTATCACCACGCCGTCGTGCTACCGGAACTCATCTGCTACTTCACCCGTCTTGCTGGATCAAGAAGGCGAGGACGTCACCGAGTTGAACATGTGCTGAACGTGGAAGTGGCGTTCGTTCGGTACTTGATCGGTTTGATCGCGAAGAAGTTCAACTACATCAACCGCGTTACTAAACGCTTCCGCTTATGGTCTATGAGGGTACGTAAACACGCTCTCCCCTCTCATAGCTATGCATCTTCATGGACAGATCTTGCGTGTGCGTAGATTTTTTTTGTTTTCCATGCAACGTTTCCCAACAGGAGACTCCTAGGCGGTAGGAGTTCTTTGGTGAGGAATCAAGCATTGTGATTACCCCTGAAAGTTTGTGAAGGTTTGGAGGTCACCTCAAGGTCTACCACTAGTGGTTGAGAAATGCCTTCATGGTGTTGCCTCAAGGGGATAATATGGTGAGCCTTCGTGGTGTTTGTGTGCCTTCGTGGTAACATCCACCTCTCTAATGGCGACTAGCTTCCCTCCAAGAAAGTGAAAACATCATCATACATCCTCGTCTCTCGGAGTTGGGGTTATCCCTAATCCTAGCTCCCTACTTGTGGCTACTTGTCTCTTAATCTTTACTTTCACTACAATGCTCTTACTTACCTTGCTACTTGTTGTGGTTGCTTAGCACTAGAATCATCCTTGCAATTGTTAGGCACACTTTCATATTCCGATTTATTGCCTAAAATTGCCAAGTAACAATTAAAATTTGGAATTATACCTATTCACCCTCCCTCTCGGTCCATCTCGGTCCTTTCAGTAGGACTCGTAGACGACATCATCGATCTTGTGGTAGATCAACCTTTACTTAGTACTCCATCCCAAATCAGTACAACACAAGCAGGATGCAGGGTTTTATCTCCTCGGAGAGCTCAGGATTGGGCAAAATCCCTTGTTTCTGTTACCATCACTTCTAGGCTACTAACTAGGGACCCCCTACCCGAGATCAGCTGGAATCGATTCCGTCATCTAGAATCTCCGTATCGTCTTGCCTAGAAAAGTTTATGGCCAATGCTTTGATGGATAAGTCGTTCACATCTTGATTGTCGTTATCCCTCCAAAGTCAGAATTCTTGCTAATGCATGTGCCAACACTGCTCTTTAAGATGATTGGGGGCAACTGGGTGCACTTTGCAACCTGGTTCAGGAAGGGAGAGAACTTTTGGAACAATTGCCGAACTTTATTGCCTCTCACACAAAGAGAGAGTATACCTGTTGGGGAACACAGTAATTTCAAAAAATTCCTACTCACACGCAAGATCCATCTAGGTGATGCACAACAACGAGATGGGAAGAGTATGTCTACGTACCCTCATGGACCGAAAGCGGAAGCGTTTAGTAACGCGGTTGATGTAGTCGAACATCTTCGCGATCCAACCGATCCAAATACCGAATGCACGACACCTCCGCGATCTGCACATGTTCAGCTCGGTGACGTCCCTCGTACTCTTGATCCAGCTAAGGCCGAGGGAGAGTTTCGTCAGCACGATGGCGTGATGGCAGTGATGATGAAGTTACCGATGCAGGGCTTCGCCTAAGCACTACAATGATATGACCGAGGTGGAAATCTGTGGAGTGGGGCACCGCACACGGTTAAGACAACTGCCAACTTGTGTGTTCTAGCATGCCCCCTGCCCCCGTATATGAAGGAGCAAGGGGGAGGCCGGCTGGCCCTAGGGCGCGCCCCTCAAGAGGGGAATCCTACTAGGACTCCAAGTTCTAGTAGGAATCCATCAAGAGAGAGAGAGAGGGGGGGGGGAGGAAGGAAGAGAGGGAAGGGAAGGAAAGGGGGCGCCGCCCCCTTCCCCTAGTCCAATTCATACACAAGGGGGGGGCAGCCAGCCCCTCCTGGCCCTTCCTCTCTTCCCACTAAGGCCCATAGAGGCCCATTAGTTCCCCCGGGGGTTCCGATAACCCTCCGGCACTCCGATATTTATCCGGTGACCCCCAAAACTCATTCGGTGTCCGAATAACATCGTCCAATATATCAATCTTTATGTCTCGACCATTTCGAGACTCCTCGTCATGTCCGTGATCACATCCGGGACTCCAAACTACCTTCGGTACATCAAAACACATAAACTCATAATACCGATCATCATCGAGCGTTAAGCGTGCGGAACCTATGGGTTCGAGAACTATGTAGACATGACCGAGATTCACTTCTAGTCAATAACCAATGGCGGAACCTGGATGCTCATATTGGTTCCTACATGTTCTACGAATATCTTTATCGGTCAAACCGCATAACAACATATGTTGTTCCCTTTGTCATCGGTATGTTACTTGCCCGAGATTCAATCGTCGGTATCTCAATACCTAGTTCAATCTCGTTATTGGCAAGTCTCTTTACTCATTCCGTAATGCACTAGTAGAAAAATGGCCTAATGTGAAGCACATTAGTACCGGTTTGTAACAAAACCGACACTAATGTTGCCATTAGCGCCGGTTCGAACGGCTAGGCGGTCGGAGCAAATTAGTACCAGTTCATGGTGAACCTATAGTACCGGTTCGTGCCACGAACTGGTACTAAATAGGATGTGGCACACCATGGTCTAGATGGGGCCCCACCAGCACCTTTAGTACTGGTTCTTACCACAAACCGGTACTAGAGGTTTTTAGTTGCAGCGGTTTTTTAGTCCCACCTTGCTCCGCTAACAGGGTTTTTACCACCTTAAATATGTTACTTCTCAAACTATCACAACCACTTGGTCTTCATTGAACTCTATGTGTAGAATTTGTGGCCACAATATGAGTTTTCTCCGGTTTCTAAACCGGTGAGGACTCATATTGTCAATTCAGATTATACACAAAAAGATCATTGATGATCAATGTATTTTTGATGTATTTCTCTATAAAGAAATATAAGAGCATTTAGGGTACTATTTTAGTAATCTAAATGCTCTTATATTTTTTACGAGCCAGTGCAAAAAAGTAGAGATGGTTACGACAAAAACTGGATGCACTTCGTGGAAAAACTGGACACTCTCTTTCTAAGTATCAGGGTTTCGGACGAAAACTCATCTATTACACCGGCTATTCAAAATTTTAATAACTTATTACAACTTTGGACTTTTTTGCGTTCATTATGCACCATTCAAAGCCACGTCATCAACTTTCAACCCTTTCTGACATAATTTGATATTTTTGATGCATTTACTGATTTGTTTTGAGCTAAATGACCCTGAAATTGATAAGCACAACAAATGAACTCTGAAAAGGTTGAAACTTGGCATGGTATCATCATTTCACCCACATGGCATGTGCAAAAAAGTAGAGATGGTTACGGCAAAAACTGGATGCACTTTGTGTACAAACTGGACACTCTCTTTCGAAGTATCAGGGTTTTGGACGATAACTCATCTGTTACACCGGCTATTCAAAATTTTAATAACTTATTACAACTCCAGACTTTTTGTGCGTTCATTATGCACCATTCAAAGCCACTCGTCAACTTTCAACCCTTTCTGACATAATTTGATATTTTTGATGCATTTACTGATTAGTTTGAGCTAAATGACCCTGAAATTGAAAAGCACTACAAATGAACTCTGAAAAGGTTGAAACTTGGCATGGTATCATAATTTCACCCACGTGGCATGTGCGAAAATGTAGAGATGGTTACGGCAAAAACTGGATGCACTTCATGTACAAACTGGACACTCTCTTTCGAAGTATCAGGGTTTCAAATGATAACTCATCTGCTACACCGGCTATTCAAAATTTTAATAACTTATTACAACCCCAGACATTTTTGCGTTCATTATGCACCATTCAAAGCCACATCGTCAACTTTCAACACTTTCTGACATAATTTGATATTTTTGATGCATTTACTGATTTGTTTTGAGCTAAATGACCCTGAAATTGAAAAGCACTACAAATGAACTCTAAAAAGGTTGAAACTTGGCATGGTATCATCATTTCACCCACATGGCATGTGCAAAAAAGTAGAGATGGTTACCGCAAAAACTGGATGCACTTCGTGTACAAATTGGACACTCTCTTTCGAAGTATCAGGGTTTCGGACGAAAACTCATCTATTACACCGGCTATTCAAAAATTTAATAACTTATTACAACTCTGGACTTTTTTGCGTTCATTATGCACCATTCAAAGCTACATCGTCAACTTTCAACCCTTTCTGACATAATTTGATATTTTTGATGCATTTACTGATTTGTTTTGAGCTAAATGACCCTGAAATTGATAAGCACTACAAATGAACTCTGAAAACATTGAGACTTGGCATGATATCATCATTTCACCCACATGGTATGTGCAAAAAAGTAGAGATGGTTACAGCAAAAACTGGATGCAATTCATGTACAAACTGGACACTCTCTTTCGAAGTATCAAGGTTTCGGACGATAACTCATCTGTTACACCGGCTATTCAAAATTTTAATAACTTATTACAATTCTAGACTTTTTGTGCATTCATTATGCACCATTCAAAGCCATTTCGTCAACTTTCAACCCTTTATGACATAATTTGATATTTTTGATGCATTTACTGATTTGTTTTGAGCTAAATGACCCTGAAATTGAAAAGCACTACAAATGAACTCTGAAAAAGTTGAAACCTGGCATGGTATCATCATTTCACCCACATGGCATGTGCAAAAAACTATATAAAAACTACTCAGAAATAAATAAAAGAAAATAAGTAAAGCAGAAAAGGAAACAACTATATAAAAACTACTCAGAAATAAATAGAGGAAAATAAATAAAGTAGAAAAGAAAAAACTATATAAAAACTACTCAGAAATAAAGAGAAGAAAATAAGTAAAGCAGAAAAGAAAAAAACTATATAAAAAACTACTCAGAAATAAATAGAAGAAAATAAATAAAACAGAAAAGAAAAAACTATATAAAAAACTACTCAGAAATAAATAGAAGGAAATAAATAAAGCAAAAAAGAAAAACAACTATATAAAAAAACTACTCAGAAATAAATAGAAGAAAATAAATAAAGCAGAAAAGAAAAAACTATATAAAAAAACTACTCAGAAATAAACAGAAGAAAATAAATAAAGCAGAAAAGAGAAAAACTATATAAAAAACTACTCAGAAATAATAGAAGAAAATAAATAAAGCAGAAAAGAAAAAAACTATATAAAAAACTACTCAGAAATAAATAGAAGAAAATAAATAAAGAAAAAAAGAAAATATATATATATATATAAATTGTTGGGGCGATGCCAGTGGACCTGCTAGGCCTTGGGCGTGGAAATTCTAGCCCACCAGGGCCAGCAGGCTCACAGGACAGCGCGCCATAATTAGGCCCAGAAGCCTGCTTTACAGAGGAGTTCGATAGAGCAGCCGCGTGTGGGTTTTATAAACCAGTGTGGCTGCCCTTCACCCGGCGAGGTGGGACTAAACTTCTGCAGGGAGCACACCCCCTTTAGTACCAGTTCGTGGCTCCAACCGGTACTAAAGGGGGGGGTCTTTAGTACGGTTGGAGCCACCACTTGGTACTAAAGGGGGTCGTCTCCCGCCGCTTGGCCTGGCCAAACTTGACCTTTAGTACCGGTTGGTGGCTCCAACCGGTACTAAAGGCCGCTCCTATATATACAACACTTATGAAAATTTCAGTTAGTTTCTTCTGCTTCTTCGCCGCACGCCCATCGCCGCCCCCGTCGCGCGCGCCCGTCCCCGTCGCCGTCGCCGCCCCCGTCGCATGCGCACGTCCCCGCCCTCGTCGCCGCGCGCGCCCGTCCGCGTCATACATCGTCAATCA
>NC_041392.1:569195707-569222558 GCF_002162155.2 Triticum dicoccoides
CGTGCCGTCGTCGTCGCCCTCCGCCGTCGTTGCCGGCCGCGCCCTAGCCCGGCCGTCCCGATCGTCGACGTCGCCGCCCCAGCCCGTCCCCGTCATCGCACCGCTGTAAGAGATCGACCGCGCATCGGCGGCCTCACACACACACGATTTTTTCTGTTTTTTGTTAATGATTTTTTCTATTTTTTGTTTTTTAGTTTATATATATATATATATTTATTAGTTTATATAAATGTTAGATTAATGTCAAATGTTAGATTAATTAGATAGAAATATATGTTAGATATTAATGTTAGATGAGTTAGTTTTTAATACTTTTATAGTTATAGATGAATTAGATATAGTAATCTCAAATGTTAGATATATTAAATTTACTATATATATAACTAGCTACTTTATTTTTAGTAAGAAAATTAATTGAACTAGTTTATTTTTAGTAAGTGCTTAGTTGAATTAATATAGAACTAGCTAGCTAGTAAGTGTTTATCAATTAATGTTTCAATTATGAACAAAGGAAATGTCATCTGACGACGAAAACAATTTCGTTATGTGCGAATACCGTGAAGACGAGCGCGACCTGTGCGACAAAAATTTCCTAGTTGACGGTAGGCGCTTTAGCATCAAGCTGGATGACAAGTCTTTTTTCGTAATTAAGCATGACTTATGCTTCATTTGCTTCAACTTATAATTTTAAATTTTCACTATTCTACTAATGTATCCCCTGCCATGCAAGAATTTTTGTCTTGGATAAGATATGTTTCAGTCCTAACAAAACTATGGAGGTAAAGAGAGTTTACTTGAAGACCGAGCATGGTCATACCTTCAACGTCAAATTATACAATGCAGACACCTACACCTATTTTGAATGCAAAACTTGGCAAGCACTATGCAAGGCTTATGCATTTGAGCCTGATATGTTTATCACCTTTGATATTCGTCCCGAAGATGATATTGAAGGTAATAGAGACATTTGGTTCGATGTGCAGACGCCCCCAGAATGCAAGGCTTGCAAGGCTTATAGTGATGTGCATTACCGAGAGGGCCCAGAGACACCTCTTCGATACACGGAGTGAAAAATCCTAATCTCGATCTATGCCAACTCAACAAACACCATCGGAGACACCTGTAGAGCATCTTTATAGTCACCCAGTTAAGTTGTGACATTTGATAGCACACTAAGTGTTCCTCTGGTATTCGGGAGTTGCATAATCTGATAGTCATAGGAACATGTATAAGTTATGAAGAAAGCAATAGCAATAAACTAAACAATCATAGTGCTAAGCTAACGGATGGGTCAAGTCAATCACATCATTCTCCAATGATGTGATCCCGTTCATCAAATGCCAACTCATGTCTATGATTAGGAAACTTACCATATTTGATTAACGACCTAGTCAAGTAGAGGCATACTAGTGACACTCTATTTGTCTATGTATTCACACATGTATTAAGTTTATGGTTAATACAATTCTAGCATGAATAATAAACATTTATCATGATATAGGGAAATATAAATAACAACTTTATTATTGCCTCTAGGGCATATTTCCTTGAGTCTCCCACTTGCACTAGAGTCAATAATCTAGATTACATTGTAATGATTCTAACACCCATGAAGTCTTGGTGTTGATCATGTTTTGCTCGTGAGAGAGGCTTAGTTAATGGGCCTGCAACATTCAGATCCGTATGTATCTTGCAAATCTCTATGTCTCCCTCCTTGACTTGATCCCGGATGGAATTGAAGCGTCTCTTGATGTGCTTGGTTCTCTTGTGAAATCTAGATTCCTTTGCCAAGGCAATTGCACCAGTATTGTCAAAAAAGATTTTCATTGGACGCGATGCACTAGGTATGACACCTAGATCGGATATGAACTCCTTCATCCAGACTCCTTCATTTGCTGCTTCCGAAGCAGCTATGTACTCCGCTTCACACGTAGATCCCGCCACGACGCTCTGCTTGGAACTGCACCAACTGACAGTTCCACCATACGATAAAAATATGTATCCGGTTTATGACTTAGAGTTATCTGTATCAGTGTCAAAGCTTGCATCGACGTAACCGTTTACGACGAGCTCTTTGTCACCTCCATAAATGAGAAACATATCCTTAGTTCTTTTCAGGTATTTCAGGATGTTCTTGACCGTTGTCCAGTGATCCACTCATGGATTACTTCGGTACCTCCCTGCTAAACTAATAGCAAGGCACACATCAGGTCTGGTACACATCATTGCATACATGATAGAACCTATGGCTGAAGCATAGGGAATGACTTTCATTTTCTCCCTATCTTCTGCAGTGGTCGGGCATTGAGTCTGACTCAACTTCACACCTTGTAACACAGGCAAGAACCCTTTCTTTGCTTGATCCATTTTGAACTTCTTCAAAACTTTATCAAGGTATGTGCTTTGTGAAAGTCCAATTAAGCATCTTGATCTATATCTATAGATCTTGATGCCCAATATATAAGCAGCTACATCGAGGTCTTCCATTGAAAAATTCTTATTCAAGTATCCTTTTATGCTATTCAGAAATTCAGTATTACTTCCGATCAACAATATGTCATCGACATATAATATCAGAAATGCTAAAGAGCTCCCACTCACTTTCTTGTAAATACAGGCTTCTCCAAAAGTCTGTATAAAACCATATGCTTTGATCACACTATCAAAGCGTATATTCCAACTCCGAGAGGCTTGCACCAGTCCATAAATGGATCGCTGGAGCTTGCACACTTTGTTAGCACCTTTTGGATCGACAAAACCTTCTGGTTGCATCATATACAACTCCTCTTCAAGATATCCATTAAAGAATGCAGTTTTGACATCCATTTGACAAATATCATAATCATATAATGCGGCAATTGCTAACATGATTCAGACGGACTTACACATTGCTACGGGTGAGAAGGTCTCATCGTAGTCAACTCCTTGAACTTGTCGAAAACCTTTTGCGATAAGTCGAGTTTTGTAGACTGTAACATTACCATCAGTGCCAGTCTTCTTCTTGAAAATCCATTTATTCTCTATGGCTTGACGATCATTGGGAAAGTCAACCAAAGTCCATACTTTGTTCTCATACATGGATCCCATCTCATATTTCATGGCTTCAAGCCATTTTGGGGAATATGGGCTCATCATCGCTTCCTCATAGTTCATAGGTTCGTCATGGTCAAGTAACATGATTCCAGAACAGGATTACCATACCACTCTGGTGCGGATCTTACTCTGGTTGACCAACGAGGTCCGGTAGTAACTTGATTAGAAGTTTCATGATCATCATCATTAGCTTCCTCACTTACTGGTGTAGGAATCACCAGAACTGATTTCTATGATGAACTACTTTCCAATAAGGGAGCAGGTACAATTACATCATCAAGTTCTACTTTCCTCCCACTCACTTCTTTCGAGAGAAACTCCTTCTCTAGAAAGGATCCATTCTTAGCAACGAATATCTTGCCTTCGGATCTGTGATAGAATGTGTACCCAACAGTCTCCTTTGGGTATCCTATGAAGACACATTTCTCTGATTTGGGTTCGAGCTTATTAGGTTGAAGCTTTTTCACATAAGCATCACAACCCCAAACTTTAAGAAACCACAACTTAGGTTTCTTGACAAACCACAGTTCATATGGTGTCATCTCAACGGATTTAGATGGTGCCCTATTTAACGTGAATGCAACCATCTCTAAAGCATAACCCCAAAATGATAGCGGTAAATCAGTAAGAGACATCATAGATCGCACCATATCTAATAAAGTACGATTACGATGTTCACACACACCATTACTGTTGGGGATATTACTACTGGGCATAAACCAGCCTACCTGGGCCGGATTAACTCCATCAGTAGTTCAAAGGTGTTAAAGCCCAAAGAGGCAGATAAAGGCCCAGGGCCCGTAGTCGGTTTACAACCTGTAGCCGTACATCAGCTTCGGGCACATACTTGTAATATGAGTTAGGAACAAGGAGAGACCAACCCGGATACGAGTATGAACCGGTGTTGGGACTCTCTGAACCGGCATGCGTCACCTATGTATATAAGGGGACGACCCGGCGGCGGTTCAAGGACGACAGACAACGACTCGAGACATAGGCGAAGCTTATTCGCTCCCTAGTCATCGAAACACCCATCAATTCCATCACAACCAGAAGTAGGCTTTTACCTTCATTGAAGGGGCCGAACTAGTATAAACTCTCTTGCGTCCTTGTGTCCGCTTTAACCCCTTCAAGCTAACCCGTAGCGATGGCTCCACGACTAAGTCCTTCCTCTTGGACATCTGCCGTGACAAAACCACGATAGTTGGCGCCCACCGTGGAGCTATCGCACGATGGTTTCCGGTTCTTGGAGGGCCGCTTTGAAGGACTCGAGGGCTATGCTATAGGCCGGATGACTAAGAGTCGTCGCGGCAGGCTCTACATCGACGATGCAGGCTGGGGCCCCGAGGCCGGCTCAGTTGAGTACGGGTACCGGGTCCCCTTTGGTAGCATTCACGTTTTCATTGGGAAGATCGGTGAACTGGGCCCTGAGCCGGACATCTGCACCGACCTCGTCGAGACGGCTTTGCGTGCGCAATCCGCCCAGGTTAAACCGGCCATGAAGCGTGCCTTCGTGGGAGTCATCCATGGAGGAAGTCATGAGGACGGATCGGGATTTCACGGGGCGACTGTCATTTGTTCTGGTGATGAATCTTCGACCGGAGAAACTGAATCTCTTTATCAGCTACAAGATGGCCGGATTGGAAGCTGTTCCGATGGCGACAGTGTTCCGGACCCCTCTGATCTGCCCAACCGGGTTGGAGTATTCATGGCCGGGACACAAGCAGCGCTTCATTCTTCGACAGCTGCGGCAACGGTTTCTGGTTCAGCAGCAGCAATGGCCGCCGGGGCAGGAGGCCCTGTGCGCCCGCCGGCTCAGGTTCTATCAGAGCTATTTGATGCGTTGGCTGTGCTTATGGCGGAAGTTAATCCGCCAGATCAGGACGTTCACAATACGGAGATTGCAAAGATGAAGGAACAGATCACCCAGGCCAAGGCGGATCTGGCGGCTGAGGACACCAGGATGGCCGCAGAGCGGGCTGCTTTAGACGCACAGGCCTACAAGCTTATGTTAGACCAAAGCGCATCATATGAAGTCATGAGGAGGAAGCACCGGTCCCGCTTACCTTCGGTTTTCGAGGCCAGAGACCTTTTCAACACTCCAGGGCCAAGAGCCGGCAATCCGCTGGAGGGGAACCGGGCAGAAGCCCTTGGGACCGGTGCACCGGTTCAGCCTCGTCAGATCGACCCGCCTCGTCAAAACACCGTTGTACCTCAGGATGCTTTAACACCCCCGGGTCACTACTCCAGCCCAATGGACAATTTTTTGCCGCTGCTGCACGGCTGGAGGCCATTCCAATTGAAGGTGACTCGCCACAGGCAGTAGAGACACGACGGGTCAAGGAACTTCTGAGGACCGCTTTGGCCCAATAGGAAGCATACTCGTACAGCCGTGACCGAATCCACTCGACCCCTCGTCCAAGCCGGAGCTATAGCAGACATATGGATGAACCAGCAGTGTTGAGTAATGAACGACGTGGGGCACCCCGGGACAACAACCCGATGGGTGGTGCTGATGATGCTCAGGAAGTGGTGAACCGGGCCCGAGCGCGTAGGGAGGCCGAGTTAGCCGCACAACATCAGGCTCGACAGCTCACGCCGGTTCGTCCAACCATTTTGATCGAACCTGGTGTTACTTCTAGTTCTTTGGGGGTGCCTTGCCTCGTCCCCGCTTTACGCAACATGCGCTTGCCCAAGGATTTCAAAGGCCCACGCAAGGTACCAAATTATACGGCGGATCAACCGCCAGAGACATGGGTAGAGAGCTATGAGATGGCCATGGAGATGCTTGATGTGGATGACACGGCGTGTGTGAAATACTTCACCATGATGCTTGAAGGAACGGCCCGTACTTGGTTAAAAAGCTTGCCCACTAATTCTATCAGTTCATGGGCCCAATTACGAGCCCGGTTTATCAACAATTTCAAGGATACCTGTAAACAGCCTATGTCGATAGTGGACTTAGCTGCATGCGTCCAGGAGGAAGGAGAGTCAACGACTCATTGGGTGCGCCGGGTTTCACAAGTGTTGCACTCCTCAGACCGCATCAACGCTGACACCGCAGTATTAACCCTAGAAGGCAACTGCCGGTTTGGGCCCCTGAAGTTGAAATTGGGACGGATGAAGCATCATTGCACCGACATGGGGACCCTCATGGCTGCTTTGGTAAAATATGTTGATTCTGATAGTACCAAGGATCCCGAATCTGATGATGACAAGACAGGGAAGGGGAAGAAGAACAGCAGCTCCAAAGGTCAGCAGCATCACTGGGTAGGCAATGGCGGAGGAGGCAAGCGTAAAGCGGATGGCAACATGGATTTTGTGGCTAATACCAACGTACAGGACAATGGCCAGCGGCGCAAGGGTAGGCCGAAAAATCGTAGTGGGGCGCCCAACCCCAACCCAAACCGCCTAAACTATCTGCTAAGCCAGCCCTGTCCAAGACATGGGACAAAGGAGGAGCCAGCAAACCACCTTTGGAAGGATTGCTTTATTATGTAGGAGTTCAAAAATTCTAATAATTTCTGGTATGATCACGGATCTGGCGGTGGCTCAGGGTCCGGTCTGGGTTACGGTGGAGGAAGTTCCGGTTCAGGATTTAATGGTAATCCGGGCGGACATAATGGTCAAAATAGTCAGAACAACCAGGGACATCATAGATCGCACCATATCTAATAAAGTACGATTACGATGTTCACACACACCATTACTGTTGGGGATATTACTACTGGGCATAAACCGGCCTACCTGGGCCGGATTAACTTCATCAGTAGTTCAAAGGTGTTAAAGCCCAAAGAGGCAGATAAAGGCCCAGGGCCCGTAGTCGGTTTACAACCTGTAGCCATACATCAGCTTTGGGCACATACTTGTAATATGAGTTAGGAACAAGGAGAGACCAACCCGGATACGAGTATGAACCGGTGTTGGGACTCTCTGAACCGGCAGGCGTCACCTATGTATATAAGGGGACGACCCGGCGGCGGTTCAAGGACGACAGACAACGACTCGAGACATAGGCGAAGCTTATTCGCTCCCTAGTCATCGAAACACCCATCAATTCCATCACAACTAGAAGTAGGCTTTTACCTTCATTGAAGGGGCCGAACTAGTATAAACTCTCTTGCGTCCTTATGTCCGCTTTAACCCCTTCAAGCTAACCCATAGCGATGGCTCCACGACTAAGTCCTTTCTCTCGGACATCTGCCGTGACAAAACCACGACAATTACGCCGTGGTGTTCCGGGTGGCATGAGTTGTGAAACTATTCCGCATTGTTTCAAATGAAGACCAAACTCGTAACTCAAATATTCTCCTCCACGATCAGATCGCAGAAACTTTATTTTCATGTTACGATGATTTTCCACTTCACTCTGAAATTCTTTGAACTTTTCAAATGTTTCAGACTTATGTTTCATCAAGTAGACATACCCATATCTTCTCAAATCTTCTGTGAAGGTAAGAAAATAACGATACCCGCCATGAGCATCAACACTCATCAGACCGTATACATCAGTATGTATTATTTACAACAAGTCTATTGCTTGCCCCTTTGTTCCAGAGAATGGAGTCTTGGTCATCTTGCCCATGAGGCATGGTTCGCAAGCATCAAGTGATTCCAAAATCCCATCAGAATGGAGTTTCTTCATGCGCTTTACACCAATATAACCTAAACGGCAGTGCCACAACTAAGTTGCACTATAATTATTAAACATATATCTTTTGGCTTCAATACTATGAACATGTCTATCACTACTATTGAGATTTAGTAAAAATAGACCACTCATCAAGGGTGCATGACCATAAAAGATATTATTCATATAAATAGAACAACCATTATTCTCTGATTCAAATGAATAACCGTCTTGCATCAACCAAGATCCAGATATAATGTGCATGCTCAACGCAGGCACCAAACAACAATTATTCAGGTCTAAAATTAATCCCGAAGATAGATGTAGAGGTAGCGTGCCGACGGCGGTCACATCGACTTTGGAACCATTTACCACGCGCATCGTCACCTCGTCGCTTAATCCTTAGCCCCTGTTTCGAGTTGCAAATATTAGCAACAGAACCAGTATCAAATACCCAGGCGCTACTGCGAGCATTAGTAAGCTACACGTCAATAACATGTATGTCAAATATACCTTTCACTTTGCCATCCTTCTTCTCCGCCAAATACTTGGGGTAGTTCCGCTTCGAGTGACCAGTCCCTTTGCAGTAGAAGCACTCAGTCTCAGGCTTAGGTCCAGACTTCTTCACTTGAGCAGCAACTTGTTTGCCGTTCTTCTTGAAGTTCCCCTTCTTCCCTTTGCCCTTTTTCTTGAAACTGGTGGTCTTATTGACCATCAACACTTGATGCTCCTTCTTGATTTCTACCTCCGCAGCCTTTAGCATTGCGAAGGGCTCCGGAATCGTCTTATCCATCCCTTGCATATTATAGTTCATCACGAAGCTCTTGTAGCTTGGTGGCGGTGATTGAAGAACTGTGTCAATGACACTATCAACTGGAAGATTAACTCCCAACTGAGTCAAGTCATTGTGGTACTCAGACATTCTGAGTATATGCTCACTAATAGAACTATTCTCCTCCATTTTGCAGCTGTTGAACTTATTAGAGACTTCATATCTCTCAATCCGGACATTTGCTTGAAATATTAACTTCAACTCCTGAAACATCTCATATGCTCCATGACGTTCGAAACGTCGTTGAAGTCCCGGTTCTAAGCCGTAAAACATGGCACACTGAACTATCGAGCAGTCATCAGCTTTGCTCTGCCAGGTGTTCATAACATCTGGCGTTGGTCCTGCTGCGGGTTTGGCACCTAGCGGTGCTTCCAGGACGTAATTCTTCTATGCGGCAATGAGGATAATCCTCAAGTTACGAACCCACTCCGTGTAATTGCTACCATCATCTTTCAACTTAGCTTTCTCTAGGAACACATTAGAATTCAATGGAACAATAGCACGGGCCATTTATCTACAACAACATAGACATGCAAAATACTATCAGGTACTAAGTTCATGATAAATTAAAGTTTAGTTAATCATATTACTTAAGAACTCCCACTTAGATAGAAATCCCTCTAATCATTTAAGTGATCACGTGATCCATATCAAGTAAACCATGTCCGATCATCACGTGAGATGGAGTAGTTTTCAATGGTGAACATCACTATGTTGATCATATCTACTATATGAATCACGCTCGACCTTTCGGTCTCAGTGTTCCGAGGCCATATCTGCATATGCTAGGCTCGTCAAGTTTAACCCGAGTATTCTGCTTGTGCAAAACTGGCTTGCACCCATTGTATGTGAACGTAGAGCTTATCACACCCGATCATCACATGGTGTCTCGGCACGACAAACTGTAGCAGCGGTGCATACTCAGGGAGAACACTTATACCTTGAAATTTAGTGAGAGATCATCTTATAATGCTACCACCGTACTAAGCAAAAGTAGATGCATAAAAGATAAACATCACATGCAATCAAATAAGTCATATGATATGGTCATCATCATCTTGTGCCTTTTGATCTCCACCTCCAAAGCACCGTCATGATCACCATCGTCACCGACTTGACACCTTGATCTCCATCGAAGTATCATTGTCGTCTTGCCAACTATAGCTTCAACGACTATCGCTACCGCTTAGTGATAAAGTAAAGCAATTACGTGGTGATTGAATTTCATAAAACAAAACGACAACCATATGGCTCCTTCCAGTTGCCGATAACTGTGTTACAAAACATGATCATCTCATACAACAATTTATATAATCACGTCTTGACCATACCACATCACAACATGCCCTGCAAAAACAAGTTAGACGTCCTCTACTTTGTTGTTGCAAGTTTTACGTGGCTGCTACGGGCTTAGTAAGAACCGTTCTTACCTACGCATCAAAAACCACAATGCAGTATAGTGATTGCTTTTTGATCTTCAGAAAGAACCATGTTCATTGAATCCGATTCAACTAAAGTTGGCGAAACAGACACCCACTAGCCACATGTGTGCGAAGCACGTCGGTAGAACCAGTCTCACGTAAGCGTACGCGTAATGTCGGTCTGAGCCGCTTCATCCAACAATACCGCTGAATCAAGAATCAACTAGTGACGGCAAGCAATATGTATATACCCACGCCCACAACTCCTTTGTGTTCTACTCGTGCATATAACATCTACGCATAGACCTGGTTCGGATGCCACTGTTGTGGAACGCAGTAATTTCAAAAAAAAATCCTACGCACGCGCAAGATCCATCTAGGTGATGCATAGCAACGAGAGGGGAAGAGTATGTCTACGTACCCTCGTAGACCGAAAGCGGAAGCGTTTAATAACGCGGTTGATGTAGTCGAACATCTTCGCAATCCAACCGATCCAAGTACCGAACGCACAGCACCTCCGCGATCTGCATACGTTCAGTTCGGTGACGTCCCTCGTAGTCTTGATCCAGCTGAGGCCGAGGAAGAGTTTTGTCAGCACGACGGCGTGATGACGCTGATGATGAAGTTACCGACGCAGGGCTTTGCCTAAGCACTACAACGATAAGACCGAGGTGGAAGTCTGTGGAGGGGGGCACCGCACACGGCTAAGACAACTGTCAAATTGTGTGTTCTAGAGTGCCCCCTGCCCCCGTACATAAAGGAGCAAGGGGGAGACCGGCCGGCCCTAAGGCGCGCCCCTCAAGAGGGGAATCCTACAAGAACTCCAAGTCCTAGTAGGAATCCATCAAGAGAGAGAGGGGGGAAGGAAGGAAGATGGGGAAGGGAAGGAAAGGTGGGCGCCACCCCCTTCCCCTAGTCCAATTCGGACCCAAGGGGGGGGCGGCCAGCCCCTCCTGGCCCTTCCTCTCTTCCCACTAAGGCCCATAGAGGCCCATTAGTTCCCCCGGGGGTTCTGATAACCCTCCGGCACTCCGATATTTATCCGGTGACCCCCGAAACTCATTCGGTGTCCGAATAACATCGTCCAATATATCAATCTTTATGTATCGACCATTTCGATACTCCTCGTCATCTCCGTGATCACATCTGGGACTCCGAACTATCTTCGGTACATCAAAACAGATAAACTCATAATATCGATCGTCATCGAACGTTAAGAGTGCGGATCCTACGGGTTCGAGAACTATGTAGACATGACCGAGACTCATTTCCGGTCAATAAACAATAGCGGAACCTGGATGCTCATATTGGTTTCTACATATTCTACGAAGATCTTTATCTGTCAAACCGCATAACAACATACGATGTTCCCTTTGTCATCGGTATGTTACTTGCCCGGGATTCGATCGTCAATATCTCAATAGCTAGTTCAATATCATTACCGGCAAGTGTCTTTACTCGTTCCGTAATGCATCATCCCGCAACTAACTCATTAGTCACATTGCTTGCAAGGCTTATAGTGATGCGCATTACCGAGAGGGCCCAGAGATACCTGTCCAGTACACGGAGTGACAAATCCTATTCTCGATCTATGCTAACTCAAAAAACACCATCGGAGACACCTGTACAGCATCTTTATAGTCACCCAGTTACGTTGTGATGTTTGATAGCACACTAAGTGTTCCTCCGGTATTCGGGAGTTTCATTATCTCATAGTCATAGGAACATGTATAAGTTATGAAGAAAGCAATAGCAATAAACTAAACGATCATAGTGTTAAGCTAACGGATGGGTCAAGTCAATCACATCATTCTCCAATGATGTGATTCCGTTCATCAAATGACAACTCATGTCTATGGTTAAGAAACTTAACCATATTTGATTAACGACCTAGTCAAGTAGAGGCATACTAGTGAAACTCTGTTTGTCTATGTATTCACACATGTATTAAGTTTCCGGTTAATACAATTCTAGCATGAATAATAAACGTTTATCATGATATAAGAAAATATAAATAACAACTTTATTATTGCCTCGGGCATATTTCCTTCAATACCATGGTGCATAAGAAGTGAGCACAATTAACGAAGCCGATTGCGCATACCGTAGTTTGGTTGTTAGTAGCACCATCATGTATTGCTGGGCTACTCTAAAATGACTATAACAGTATGTTTAGTTCGAGTCAAAATTCACCTTACCGAATATGTGGCTAACTAATCAATGTTTTGTGTGTCCATGATTTGGCAAAAGGGGTGTTACCCTCTTTTCGAAAGAAAAAATGATTTGGCAAATGATGGCAAAAGTGAAACAACAAGTTGGCATGTTCATGCCAAAGTTCTAACAACAATCCAAACAATGACCAAAATTTGGCTACCACAATCCTTTTGAATTTCACTACTAATTGAATGTCGGATTTTTTAGCATGGCAAATTAGGCGTCCGAGATGGCAAATTATATTGTCGTGAGGATGACAATTTTCTTTATTAAGCTTGGCAAATCCCGGTTAAAGAAATTTTTCATCCTTGCAGCAAGATAATTTGTAATAAAAAAATGTTCAGTTTGCCATGCTTAGATGGCTGATATAGGATTTTAAACATTTATTTATTTGCACTGTGGCTTCTAGACACGAACCGAAGTACCGAACATACCATATGCTCCGTGGGCCATACTTCACTTTCCTATCCACACCATCAATGTTTATCGGGACAACATACTTTTGGCACCTCTGTTGAGTCGCCAAGGTTGATCATTACGACTGCAAATACCGGCAACATATATGCATGTAGATTTCGAGCTCCACTTGGCCACTGCCTTCGCCGTCTTGGTATCTCTGGAGGCATACCTATAGACTGCATTAACTCAAGAACATGCAGGCAATTAATCACCTGTCTGAACGAAAAATACTTGTACGTACTTACAATTAATCCCTGAGAATTGCGCTCCAGAAGTGTATAGTGGGGCAAATTATGTTTTGACCCTTTTCTGAAACCTGTTCAAGATCTGACTCTAGTTTGAATTTTTTTAGATCTGACCTTTTGCTATCGCCAGGGTCCATGGCGGTAGGGTGTAACTGCCTACCGCCTGGGGCCTTGATGGTTGGAAACATCACTACTGCCAAACAAACTGACAATAGCCTGTACAACCCTATCGTAAAGGCGCTCGGTGGTAGGCATGAGCACGCATTGTGTTCAATACTTAGGTGAAATTTGTGGTAGGGCATGTAACCCTACCGCCAGGGACCTTGGCGATAGGCTGTTATACCCTACAGCCATGAGCCATGTCAGTAGCAAAAGGGTTAAATCTTGAAAAAAATTAAACTAGAGTCAGATCTCGAATAGGTTTCAAAAAAAAGGTCAAAACACGAAATTTAGCCTCAACGTGGTACATGTAATACTCCGACGGCACGACGCTGGTGTAAACAACCACTCGTGTTTGCTGACGATCAAATTTTTTTAGAACAAAGACGCCAGGGGCGTCCGGCTTTAAATTAATAAAGCCCACAACATAGGCAGCGTAGCACAACCACAAAACCAACACGCAACAATAGACTAAAGACGAGCAAGTCTTGGGGAGCAACAAACCGGAGACAGAAATAAGTACGTTACAAGGCGCGACCGGCCTAGCGAAACGAGCACGCAGGCTCGGCTGAAACTATAACCAAAATGGGCTGCCCATCCCTATGGGACAGCAGACGGCGCGGACGACGGGGCGCGGGACTCGGCGTAGACAGAGCGAAGGCGGCTAATAGCATGACGATGAAGATCAGAGTCCTGTTGCCTTCCCAGCGGTGCCCATTGCTGCAAGAACACGATGCATTTGAAGATAACGTCAGCAGGGTGTGAGGGAAACACACCCTCAATAGTAAACTTGTTACGAATATGCCAGATAGCCCATAACATGGCCGCCGCACACGTCCACATGACCCGGCGTGTCGGGCCTTGAACCAAAGACAAGGAAGACACAAGCGCGGCACGGGAGCGGGGATCCCAATCCACCCCCGCGGCCTCGCGAACCGCGCTCCAAGCGAAACGCGACAGAGAGCACCGGAAGAAGGCGTGGTCCGCATCTTCCGGCACCCCACACAAAGCACAAGGGCCAGAGGCGGGGCCGTTGCGCTTGGCAAGGTTGATCGAGGTAGGAAGGCGATCTTGGCAGAGTTGCCATAGAAAGACTTTAATCTTTAGAGGGATTTTAGCCTTCCATAGCCCCGACCTGGCCACGGGTAAGCTCTCTGTATAAGGACTTGACAGAGAATTTGCCAGAGCCCGAAAGTCTCCAAGAGACCGTGTCCGCGGAGTCCGACAGGTGAACATCCGCAATCATCGCCCGAAGGCGATCCCACTCCGCCATCTCCGGTCCCGCTAGTTCTCTACGAAAGTTGATGTAGGGTGGAGATGAGCTAAGAGCCGAAGCAACCAATTGGTTGGGCTCAACTACAATGGAGTAGAGTTGGCGAAACTCGGACCAAAGGGGTTGTTGGCCAATCCAAAGGTCTAGCCAAAACCGTGTGGAGCGTCCGTTGTTAACCCCAAACTTCGCATCCCTGGCGAAGAAGGGTTTGAGGGCTTGAATGGAGTTCCAGAAGGGGGACCCACGTGGGGCCGCCTCAAAGAAATTCCCATTCGGGAAGTATTTCGCACGGAGAAGGTCGATCCAGAGGCCAGTCTCACCCTGAGACATCTTCCAGATCCATTTGCACATGAGTGCAATGTTCATCAGCTTGGAGTTGATGATCCCAAGGCCCCCCTAGGCTTTAGGTCTGCAAACGGCCTACCATTTAACCATATGGTATTTCCGTTTAGGTCCCGCTCCTTCCCAAAAAAAGCGGGACCGCAGGGTATCCAACTTAGTGTGTACCCCATCCGCCAGCAAGAACAAACCCATGGCAAACATAGGTAAGGATGAGAGGCTGGAGTTGGTTAAGATTAGTCTAGCCCCTGAAGACATAAATCTCCCTCTCCACGGACACACCCTATCCGCTACCTTGGAGGTAAGAGGTTCCCAATCGGTGATCGAACATTTCTTCGCCGCGATCGGGAGGCCGAGGTATGTGAACGGAAACTGGCCAAGTTTGCAATTAAGCAAGTTGGCGACCCGCTGGCTCTCGGCCGCGTCCATCCCTATGGACACTTGTGAAAGTTGATTTTAAGCCCCGACATGAGTTCGAAACATGGCAGAATGGCCTTGACCGTTGCAATACTATGAGTGTCGGGCTCGAAAAGGAGAAGTGTGTCATCCGCGTATTGCAGGTGTGACACACCCCTCGGGATCAGGTTGTCCACCACTCCCCTGATGTGGCCAGGCATACGGGCTTTGTGTAGCATGGCGCCCAAGGCGTCCGCCAAAAAGTTAAACAACAACGGCGAGGCTGGGTCCCCTTGACGCAGCCCACGTTTGTTGCGGAAGAAGTTCCCTACTTCTCCGTTCACCGCAATCGCCGTTTGGCCCCCCGAGACCAATTGCATCATGCGGTGAACCCAAACCGATGAGAATCCCCTGTCCAGGAGAACCTGTCGGAGAAACTCCCAGTTCACGCGATCGTAAGCCTTTTCGAAATCAAGTTTCAGTAGGATCGCGGGCTGACGAGCGCGTTTAAGGGAGTGCACAATCTCTTTTAGGGCCAGCGGCCCTTCTAAGATGTTGCGCCCCCGAATAAAGGCGATTGGTTCCTACTAATAATACGGTGAGCTATCGGAGTCAAGCGAGTCGAGCAAGCTTTCGCACAAATTTTAAACGGAACATTAATCAACGCAATGGGATGAAAGAGCCTAATATGATCCGCGCCCGGAACTTTGGGGATCAGAGAGAGAACCCCAAAGTTTAGGCGAGAGATATCTACCGTTCCCCGCGTAAAACCATTGCAAACGTCAAAAATAGGCCCTTTGAGCACTTGCCAAAACCTTTTGAACATCGCCACCGGCCACCCATCCGGCCCGGGAGTGGTGTCGGATTTCATGCCCAGCGTCGCCTTGTCAATCTCTTCCGGGGTGAAGGCCACTCCCAGGCCCTCATTTTCCTCGTCTGTGACCCGCAATGCAGGGTCCCACACATCCGCCCTAAGCCGGGCACGGGATTCCTCCCTGGAACCCATAAGTTGGATGTAGAAATCGTATATGTGACGTACGATATCCTGTTGCTGCAAAAGGAGCCCCTGCTCAGATTGCAAGCACAGAATGGTGCATTTTCGACAACGACCATTCGCATAGGCGTGAAAATACTGAGTGTTCGCGTCACCCTTGAGCGTCCACTTGATTCCACCACGTCTACGCCAATACTCCTCCTCAGCACGGAGAAGGGACTCGACCTGGGCCTCAAGCGCGTAGCGCTGAGCCCAGTCTTGCTCCGAGAAGGTCTGCACATCCGCCTCAGCATCCATCTGAGCGAGATCCGCAGTCAAACGCGAGCGAAGCAACTTATCGTCGCGCCCCTGGTTAGCCCCCCACCCTTTTAGGGCCGCACGCAAGCCCGCGCCTGCAGCAATCCAGAACTCCATCGGCCCGCATACGCTCCCGATCCGGGCGACGCAATTCTCCCATTTCGAAAGGAAGATTTGCTCAAAGTCTGGAGACTCTAACCACGCGGTTTCGAAGAAGAAACGGGGACTGCGTTTTAGCCTTTCCTCCCCCGAGGAGAGGATGAGGGGGACGTGGTCTGACCCTATCCTCGTTTCGGCATGCAAGGAGCACAGGGGAAACAGCGCCTCCCACTCCGAGGACATAAAAACCCTGTCCAAAACCGACCGCACCAGTGTAAGTTGTTTGTTGGTCCAGGTATAGCGTGCCCCCATGCGAGCCACTTCCCTAAGGGCCATATCTGCGATTGCATTATTAGACATGGGCACCCTTGTCCAATTAATAATACCGTTGTTTTTATCCGCTCCCGAACGGATTAAGTTGAAATCCCCTCCCGCAAGCAGAGGAAGGTTTCGCGTGCCCAAAGACGCAACCTTTGCCTGGAGTTCTCCCAAGAACTCGAGCGAGAGCGAGTGGTCGGTCGGGCCGTAAACCACAATCACCTCCCACTCTCGGAGATTTGCACGATGGCGCACGTGGGCCAACAGAAAGAAACGACCACCATCCCACGCCACCACCTCAAGGCAAACTAGGTTGATGCCTAGCAACATGCCTCCCGAGTGCCCGGCCGCCGACACCCAATGCCAAACAAAACGCTCCAGCGGGTCAACAGCTAGCAGGTCCCGATGATTGAAATCGGCCTTGATAGTTTCCTGCAGGCCAACTACATCGATCGCCTCGTTTTGAATGAACTCTTTTAACTGGGTCCGCCTCCCAGCGTGGCCGAAGCCTCGGATATTCCAAAATATGTAACACATTAGATAATGCGATTGCGGAGGCAGATACCGCGAGCGGTCACCGCTTTGGCCACGCGCCGTGTCTTGGCAAGACGATGGTTGGAGGGGGACGTCGCAGCCCCTGCTGCTATGTCCTCCTGGTCGGGCCGCGTAACAGTCACCAGAGAAGCCCCTGCTTCTTCTGCTGCTGGCGCAACGTGGGCCAATGCTGCCTTGGCAAGCGCTGCCTGCGCGATTTCCTTAGCACGGATAAGAGAAAGCACTTTGCGCACTTCCCCTTTGGGCGATGATTGCGGTCCCCTGTCCAGGAGAACCTGTCGGAGAAACTCCCAGTTCACATGATCGTAAGCCTTTTCGAAATCAAGTTTCAGTAGGATCGCAGGCTGATGAGCGCGTTTAAGGGAGTGCACAATCTCTTTTAGGGACAACGGCCCTTCTAAGATGTTGCGCCCCCGAATAAAGGCCGATTGGTTCGTACTAATAATACGGTGAGCTATCGGAGTCAAGCGAGTCGAGCAAGCTTTCGCACAAATTTTAAACGGAACATTAATCAACGCAATGGGACGAAAGAGCCTAATATGATCCGCGCCCGGAACTTTGGGGATCAGAGAGAGAACCCCAAAGTTTAGGAGAGAGATATCTACCGTTCCCGCGTAAAACCATTGCAAACGTCAAAAATAGGCCCTTTGAGCACTTGCCAAAACGAGTACATTCAAATGTACTCACTGGCTTGTCCCTGGTTATTGTCTTGCCAGATCACGTTTCAGGGAAGAGCAATACGAAGACACCTCGCAATCTAGGAATTGGAGATAGCAGCCACGTGAGATAGGAGTTATCCAGGTCAGATGTTCGTGTGGGAATGGAGTCCCATCAACGTTGAAGATCCACGAGTCGCTTCTGTCAGCTACCACTAGAAATCCTTGTTATATTCATTGGATCTTTATGGTCTTGTACTCAAATTCTTGTAACTGCTTGGAATTATGTATCAAGGAAGTGTCCACCAGCAACAGTAATCATGGGGCTATGATGACACAAGGGTCGTTTCCTGGGATTTTATGTCCCGGAAAACTGACCCCGATAGGTTGTTAGTACCACCATCATGTATTATTGAGCTACTCTAAAATGACTATAATAGTATGTTTAGTTTGAGTCAAAATTCACCTTCGCGAATATGTGGCTAACCAAAACTTTTTGATCAATGTTTTGTGTGTCCATGATTTGGAAAAAGGGGTCTTACCCTCTTTTCGAAAGAAAGAATGATTTGGCAAATGTTGGCAAAAATGAAACAACAAGTTGGCATGTTCATGCCAAAGTTCTAACAACAATCGAAACAAAGACCAAAATGTGGCTACCACAATCTTTTTGAATTTCACTACTAATTGGATGTCATATTTTTTAGCATGGCAAATTAACCGTCCGAGATGGCAAATTATATTGTCGTGAGGATGATAATTTTCTTTATCAAGCATGTCAAATCCTTGTTAAAGAAAAATTTCATCCTTGCTACAAGATTTTTTTTCAAACGGAGGCAAAAGTTTTGCCTCATCTCATTATTAAAGAAGAAACCAATTGCCCTGTTAATTAATGGAAAACCGGGCGAAAACCGTTACAACATGCTCACACAGGACACCAAGGACGACCTGGCAACCCACACAAGAACGCACACACGCAGTCGAGGAGGGAAGCGTCGTCGAGGTAGCAATCCGGTGTCATCGTCATCACACCACCGCCAGGGCGACTCCGACTCCACCATCAACGACCACCGAAGAAGGCCTCACCATAAACTAGCGTCGAGGCCTACGTCGGACAACGCCAAACAGTCCGCCGCACACGCCGAAGACCAGGCAGCTCCGACTATGGTGACGAGCATTGCATGGGGAAAGCGATGGACCTGCGTCGAGCCAGCGCCGGAACCGACCACCCGTCTCGTGTCAGCGTCACCGCTGAAGCACCTCCTCTGCAGCTCCGACTTCAGGAAGACAAGTGAGGCTCGACAACCCCTCGAACATGTCAGATGAGACCGACTACCCGTCTTGTGTCATCGTCACCGCGGAAGCACCTCCTCTGCAGCTCCGACTTCAGGAAGACAAGTGAGGATCGACAACCCCTCGAACACGCCGGATGAGACCAACTACCAAAGCTCACCAGCAACCGAACTCCGCCCGAAGCCACCATCATTGCCACACAAGAAGTCGCGCCACAACACCATTGCCGGACGCACACCTGTCGACCAAAATGCCGCACGCGTCCAGCCCATGGAGCACGTAGACGGGATCCAAAGCTCTTCAAGGCGATGCCCCAAAGAACGAAGCGACGATGTCGACGCCATCGTCCGACCTGACTGGGCCTTAGGCTTTCACCCGAGGTGTGGAAGGGGTGGACTCCACTGCAGCGCCTCCAAGGAGTTGACACGACATCCGCGAATGCCAACGGCCGGCAAGATCTGGCAAGCTTTCGCCCGAAGCACCTTCCAACACCACACCCACACGCGAAGCACTGCACCGCTGACCGGCACACCTTCCACGAAGTCATCGCGCAATGACTAAGTAGAAGCCACCACATACCTCGCCGATGGCCAAAAAGATGCCGCCGAGCCCGATCCGGCAGAAAACGGCCAGAACTGGCATCCCGCCGCCGCTGCAACACCACAGAGACCTCCAAAGGTTGGCACGCTGCCAGCCATTACGAAGACGAGCCCCTCATAGCAGGAAGGGGAGGGCCGCCCCCGCCCCGAATCGCCGGAGATGGGCGTCCGGCCGAAGAACCGGAGCCCACCGACGAAGCAAACCGTGTCTGCCACCTGTAGAGACGCTGTTATAGGCCGGCAAGCCGGAGAAGAGCCATGAGGACGTGCCCCAAAGGCCTACTGGCGCCGCTGCCGAGGCCACCATCCCGCCTGGAGCTGCCGAAATGCGCAACAGAAAGGGGATCCAGCCTCCCCCACCTCGAGCGTCTGCCGCCAGACGAGGAGAAGAACCCCGCCGCACGCCGCGCCGCCCGCGACCGCGGCCACCCCCACCAAATCCGTGCGAGCTCCATGTCGAGCTCCCGTCGGAGCAGACGGCCCGCGCCGCCTGAGGGAGTCCTGGACTAAGGGGTCCTCGGGCGTCCGACCTATAGGACATGGGCCGGACTGATGGGCTGTGAAGATACAAAGACCGAAGACTCTACCCGTGTCCGGATGGGACTCTCCTTGGCGTGGAAGGCAAGCTTGGCGTCCAAATATGAAGATTCCTTTCTCTGTAACCAACCTTATGTAACCCTAGATCCGTCTGGTGTCTATTTAAATCGGAGGGCTAGGTCCGTAGACATACATCGTAATAATCGTAGTCAGATGGGCTAGACTTTTAGGGTTTAGCCATTACAATCTTGTGGTAGATCAACTCTTGTAATACTCATATTCATCAAGATCAATCAAGTAGGAAGTAGGGTAATACGTCCGTAGAGAGGGCCCAAACCTGGGTAAACATTGTGTCCCCTGTCTCCTGTTACAATCGACCTAAGACGCACAATTAGGGACCCCCTACCCGAGATCCGCCGGTTTTGACACCGACATTGGTGCTTTCATTGAGAGTTCCACTGTTCTGTCATTAAGAGTTCCACTGTTCCGCCAGTTTGATGGATCCTTTAATCATCTACAACAATGCTGCCCAAGGGGAAACTTTCCTTCCCAGACAGATCTTTGTATTCGGCGGCTTCGCACTGTGGGCCAACTCGCTTGGCCATCTGGAGCAGATCGAAAGCTACGCCCCTGGCCATCAGGTCGGATTTGGAAGCTTGAACTACCTCGCTGATATTCATGGAGACTTGATCTTTGACGGATTCGAGACCACGGCAGCCGCTCCCTGCCACCACAATGAACATGACGTAAATCTTTCATCGGACCATACCCATGAGATAGTACCTGTAGCTGCTCTGGCCCTAGATCCGGAGCAGATCGCGCCATCCGAATACGGGAAGCTCAGCCCCGCCGCGGAAGCCGCAGACTCAGCGGCATTGGAGCCGCGCACAGACCTAATTTCAAGTGACATCTGTGTCACCGGAACCATGGACTCGTCTCCGGCTACAGGTTCCGAACCTTGTGCGTCCTCATACGTCAAGCTTGATTGGTCATCGATCATTGGATTCAGCTCGGCAGACATCTTCCGGCACTCACCTTTGGGCGACGTGTCAAACTCGTTAAGAGCACTATCCTTAGCGGGGGGGAGGCTCACAACCGAATTATATCCGGTTCGAACTAGAGGCTGATGACGGAGAATTTCGCTTCCCACCCACCACCCACTTCATAGCCATTGTCGAAGACTTAACCGACACGCTCCATTATGTCTCCGACGACATCGACGGTATGGACGACGATGTCGGAGAAGAAGAGGCCCAAAACCCGCCATTTACCGGACGCTGGACGGCCACTTCCTCGTATGACATATACATGGTGGATGCACCAAAAGAGAATAGTGGCGATGACAAGGAAGATCCGGTTGAGATAAACTCCTGAGATACAACCAAAGCGCCAGCATCAGCGGTGCCACTCTAAGTCACGTCGCAGCAAAGACAGCAACATCAGCACAGGAGAAGACAACACTCGGGACGGTGTCGAAGACAATGAAGACCCCGTTCAGCCAACTTCCGAACAGGATGAACGGGAAGATGGGCAAGTTAGCCCTGATAAACATGCCACACACGAAGACTCGGAGGATAGTAATTATCTTCTGCTCTCCGAGGATGAGGCAAGCCACGGCACCGAGGATTTTATCGTGCCTGAGGAACCTCTTGAACAGGAGCGCTTCAAGCGCCAGCTAATAGCCACTGCAAGGAGCCTGAAAAAGAAACAGCAGCAACTTCAAGCTGATCAAGATTTGCTCAACGATAGATGGACTGATGTCCTAGCAGCCGAGGATCACGGCCTCAAGCAACCACTCAAAAGTTACCCGAAGCGCAAATTGCTACCTCAATTC
Organism: Triticum dicoccoides; assembly: GCF_002162155.2. Classification (NCBI taxonomy): domain Eukaryota; kingdom Viridiplantae; phylum Streptophyta; class Magnoliopsida; order Poales; family Poaceae; genus Triticum; species Triticum dicoccoides. Next base: position 569,217,948 of record NC_041392.1, read on the forward strand.
AATGACGAGGCATTGGAGCCCAGGCCGTCAGTACACAATGCGGCTGACCGACCACCACGTGGTCGGGACAAAGCGGCAACACAAGCCGAACACCAGCCCGCCTTACCTCGCCGTAAAGGCAGAGACAAAACTGCTCAGGGATACACGTATGGTCTCTGGCAAGGCCTGAAGAATAAAACAGGCCCAGCCAGATTGACCTACGGATCATGGGGGCGTGCCTCGACACACGACGACGGCTATCAAGCCGAGCATGACAAGCCTAGTCATGCGCGGGATGAAAACCGCAGACGGACTCCATCGGAGCTACGACGCGATGTGGCCCGATATAGAGGCGCCGCACACCCTCTTTGCTTCACTGACGAAGTAATGGATCATGAATTCCCAGAAGGGTTTAAACCTGTGAATATTGAATCATATGATGGAACAACTGATCTCGCGGTGTGGATTGAGGATTTTCTCCTCCATATCCATATGGCCCGCGGAGATGACCTCCACGCCATCAAATACCTCCCGTTAAAACTCAAAGGGCCAGCTCGGCACTGGTTAAACAGTCTGCCTGAAAACTCTATTGACAGCTGGGAGGATTTGGAGGACGCCTTCCACGACAACTTCCAAGGTACATATGTCCGGCCACCAGATGCCGGTGACTTAAGCCATACAGTTCAACAACCCGGAGAGTCAGCCAGGAAATTCTGGACTAGGTTCCTAACTAAAAAGAACCAGATCGTCGAGTGTCCGGATGCCGAAGCCCTAGCGGCCTTTAAACACAACATCTACGATGAATGGCTCGCCCGCCACCTCGGCCAAGAAAAGCCGAAGTCCATGGCAGCCCTCACGGCAGTCATGGCCCGCTTTTGTGCGGGTGAAGATAGTTGGCTGGCCCGTAGCAAAAACAATGCAAGCAACGCCGACACTTCTGAAGCTAGAAATAGCAATGACAAGTCCCGACGCAACGGACACAAGCGTCGAAAAGCAATGAAAACACCGATGATACGACGATCAATGCCGAATTCAGTGGCTCTAAGTCCGGTCAGCGGAAGAAGTCGTTCAAAAAAAACAATTCAGGCCCATCTAGCTTGGACCGCATACTCGATCGTCCGTGTCGGATCCATGGCACCCCAGACAAACAACCCAATCATACCAACATAGATTGTTGGGTTTTTAAACAGGCTGGCAAGTTAAATGCCGAAAGCAAGGAGAAGGGATCACAAAGCGAGGACGACGACGAGGAGCCCCGTCCACCGAACACAGGGGGACAGAAGAAGTTTCCTCCTCAGGTCAAAATGATGAACATGATATACGCTGCCCACATCCCCAAGAGGGAGCGCAAGCGCGCTCTCAGGGACGTCTATGCGATAGAGCCAGTCGCCCCAAAATTTAATCCATGGTCGTCTTGCCCGATCACTTTCGATCGTCGGGATCATCCGACCAGTATCCGTCATGGTGGTTCAGCCGCACTGGTCCTGGACCCAATAATTGATGGGTTCCACCTGACGCGAGTCCTCATGGACGGTGGCAGGAGCCTCAACCCGCTCTATCAAGATACAGTGCGCAAAATGGGCATTAATCCATCACGGATCAAGCCCACAAAGACTACCTTCAAAGGAGTCATACCAAGTGTAGAGGCCCGTTGTACGGGCTCAATCACACTAGAGGTTTTCTTCGGATCTCCGGACAACTTCCGAAGCGAGGAGTTAATCTTCGACATCGTCCCCTTTCGCAACAGCTATCACGCACAGCTTGGACGAACCGCATTTGCTCGATTCAACGCAGTGCCACACTACGCTTATCTCAAGCTCAAGATGCCCGGACCACGCGGCGTCATAACAGTTAATGGAAACACGGAACACTCCCTCCGCACCGAGGAGCACACCGCTGCCTTAGCAGGAGAAGTACAGAGCTGTCTTTTCAAGCAGAACCTTAATTCGATGGCCGGGCTCCCGGACACTGTGAAGAGAGTCCGGACTATTCTGCAGCAGGACAGCTCGGCTCGTCAAGAGCTCAACTAGCAATTCAGCCTCTGTCCCAGTCCCGGCCAAGTGGCGGCAACTGTACCGCGCCTACATAACTATGCACTCAAAATACCATGGGCATGGATGGAGGCATAAGTAGCTTGTGATCCGCAATACGGTTCGACCGCCCCCGGACACACATACTTTCACTGTTTCCTTTTTTCTCCTTTTTCAGTTTTCTTTTTCACAGGCCTTCCCTGACGGCTTTCGAAGGATAAATACACCAAGATGACAAGAAGCATGGACGTACTGGGGAAATTTTAGTTGGTTTCTTTAACGATCCCTTTACCTGTTCTCAGGACCCACACACAGCTCTCCCTTGGTTAAGGTATATTAAATAGCCTTCTGCTTATTGCACTACTTGTATAAATGCGCTTTAACACACTCATGAAATTATAATGGAAACAATTTGCGACCCAAATTTCACGGCTTTAGCTTACTACCCTTTCTTATTTTTCCTTTTTGATAACTTTATCAAATAGCACCCGTACACTTTGATACGTTTCAATTTGCCAGGGGCTTCATACCGCCCCACAACATGGCAACAAAGTCTGAACACTTCTACAATATAGTTTGGCACCCCGAATTTAGCATTATATGCATTGGCTCCGAATCATGTCTTTGGTCAATAGTTGGGTTGCCCGGCTCCTGTGCTTGCTACCTTACATTCCGTTATATCGGCTAGGGTAGTAAAGGGAGAACTACTGTGATCATGCCCTGGTTTACCCGGAGGAGCACCTCAGTAGAGAAAGCCGAAAACTAACTGTCATGACACGACGAGAGCCGGTCAACTCTTCGAAGGTCTCAAATCTTTAGAGATTTTTTCCGCATTACGCGAGGGATCGGTACTTACCTGATAAGGTGTTTACAGCATCCTAGTTCGGATACTAGGGGCTGTGCCTATATTTTTATTGTCAAACTCCTATGGCTAAGTGAGGGGGCTATAGTCACAGTCCGATTGCCTGATTCGTCGCGCTAAACACCTCCTTATAGGACCAAACAATTGGATCAAGAGTGTTTAGATTACATCCCGAACACCCCCGTACTACCTACGTGGGGGCAGAAGCCGACGACTGGCCAACTCTCAGATTTCACACAACACAGCCGCATAGGAGGTGAAATTTTTTAAATAACAAACATTATATTACATAACGACTTCGTTTCATCATACAAGGCAGAGACAACATGAATGTATTCATTCGAAAATAATGTCTTGCACACATTGCGTCGCCACAATACGAGACCCCTCCAGGACGTCTTCAAAATACCGCTCGGGCGTGCGGTGCTCCTTGCCCTCTGGCGGTCCCCCGTCGTAAGCTTGGCGGCGTCCATCTTCGCCCACCACACCTTGACGCAGGCGAAGGCCATGCGCGCGCCCTCGATGCAGACCGACCGCTTGAGGACGTCCAGCCGAGGGCAGACACTCACCAGCCGCTTCACGAGCCCGAAGTAGCTGCCGGGTATAGCTTCGGCAGGCCACAACCGGATTATTAAATCCTTCATGGCCAGTTCGGCCACCCTATGCAGCTCGACCAGCTGTTTTAGCTGATCGCTAAAGGACACTAGATGTTCTGGCGCAACATATTGCGACCAGAATAGCTTCTCCGTAGAGATCCCTTCTTTGGCTCGGAAGAACTCCGCAGTGTCAGACACACTGCACGGCAGATCCGCAAACGCCCCTGGAGAACTCCGAATCCGGGTTAGTAAGATATACTTCTTCTTCACGTATTTGCTTTGCATATTAAACGCCTTACCCGTCGCGATTTTCTTGGCCTCCCGGATCTCCTGGAGGGCTCCCCGGGCCTCAACCCGGGCCTCTTCCGCGCTTTTGCGGGCCTTAGCGAGTTCGGTCTCTTGAGCCGAAATGTCGCGCTCCAAGGATTCGCATTTCTTCACCGCATCCTAGAGCTCTTGCTGGACCACATCAAGCCTGGCCTCGTGCTTCTCTATGACGTCCGAATAATTAGGCTACAGTAATTCCCTGCTAATGATGCCACGTCGGCCTTGTCACTGTAGTTAATCTTGGGTTAGTTCCAAACCGATTCAATTCAAAATTGAATTAAAGACATACAACGAAAAGTTTTCAAAAGTCAAAACTAAGATGTTTTAAATGTAGCAAATAATTCATAATAAATATTGGTGGAGAAATCACACTCTTATAAAGTAGTCAAATGCATAATAATAAATACAATAGTGGTAAAACTATTAATTAAATGCTCATAAATTAATAAACAAATACAAACTACTTTCTAAAATGTGCTAAGTTGTTTGTGGCACTGGAATATCTAGTAAAACTAATTTAGGGACTATTGTTGTATCTTATTTAAACTAAAATATATTAAAGGTTAAAAGAAAACAGAAAAGAATAAATAAAAGGAAAATAACAAATCAAAAAAGCCCTCCGCCCCACTGGGCTCCGGCCCAGCAGGCCACCGGCCCAACTGGGCAAAGGGCCAACCAGCCGGCCACTTCACACTCCCCATAACCCCCTGCCCCGAAACCCTAGCCCGTAACCCCCACTCCCCCCCACGATTCCCCTCTCCCCCTCATCTCCTCCCTTGGCGCCCCCGATCCTGATCGGGCACGGCCCCGCCGCCCA
>NC_041392.1:569222767-569267063 GCF_002162155.2 Triticum dicoccoides
TGAGCACCGCACCTCCCCCTTTCTTCCTCCCCCGCGCACGCGCTCCCCCCGTGCCGTGCACTGTGCACCCGACACCGCGTCTGGCCGCGCTCACCGTCGCCCTAGCTCGCGCCCCGTATCACCTGCTCCACGCCGGCCGCCTCGCGGCCTCGCCACCCCTCGCCATCCCTCGCTGCAACCCGCGCATGGACCCTTGCCCCGCGACCGCCGTTTCCGCGGGCGGCCGCCGCCTCTCGCGCCCCCGACCACGCCTTGCTCCCCTGATGCTCGCCCAGGTGCAACGCCTACCCCGCTGCTGCCTCTGCTCACTGCCGTCGCCATGAGCTCACTCTGATCGAGCTCCGGCCTCGTCCCGCAGCCCTCGCCCTGGCTCCGCTGCGCCCGCTCACCATCGGCCTCGCGGTCGCCGTCTAGCTCGTGCCAACCGTCGCTGCACCCGCTGCCACACGCGCCACGCCGCTCCTTCCGCGCCCACCACTACAGCACCCGCCTCCGTCCGCCGCGCCACCTCGCGACCATACTAACGTGCGCGCTCACCACTGCTTCCCTTCCCCGTGGATGCTGCAGCTCGCTGCGGTGGTCGCCGGAGCCCCGCTGTGCCCCGCCATTCCCGCCCCACGGCTGGCATGGGCAAGCGCCCTGCCGGGCGGGCAGGCGCCCGCTAACCTGCCCCGCTGCATCCCCTGTGTCACTGACCGCAGGGGCCCATGCCCCTGTTTTATAACCAAAAGGAGTTTTAAAAAACAATAATAAAAATATATTAATAGTAATTAAATTAATTAATTAGTTAATTAATTCGCTTAATTAATTAATTCTATTTAATTAATCTAATCATTTAGTTAAACTAATTAACCATGATTAATTAACCTGCTAATTAGTCTAACTAATGTTAATTAGCTAACAGTAATAGACGAATGGGCCCCATCTGTCAGTTTGACCGGTCAACGGTCATAGTTGACTGTTGACGTCATGCTGACGTCAGCAAACACTATTCTGGATAATGTTGATTTAAAATAATTAAATAAATCCTAAAAATGATTTAAATCTTTTAAAATTAATATAAAATAAACCGTAGCTCGGATGGGAAAACTTTGTACATGAAAGTTGCTCAGAATGACGAGACGAATCTAGATACACAGCCCGTTCGTCTGCCACACATCCCTAGCATAGCGAACACACAACTTTCCCCCTCCAGTTCATTTGTCCGAAAATGCGAAACACCGGGGATACTTTCCCGGTTGTTTTCCCCCTTCGCCGATATCACCTCCTACTGCGTTAGGGGACACCTACCACCGTTACTTGTCATGTCGTGCATCGATATGCATTTGTTTGCATTGTATTCATTATTTCTTCCTCCTCTTCTCTTTGGTAGACTATGAGACTGACACCGCCGCTGGTGCCCCGACCGACTATGTTCTTGATGACCCCCTACTTGCGAGAGCAACCAGGCAAGCCCCCCCTTGATCACCAGATATCGCCTATTCTAATCTCTACTGCTTGCATTAGAGTAGTGTAGCATGTTACTGCTTTCCGATAATCCTATCCTGATGCATAGCCTGTCTTTGCTACTACTGTTGTTACCTTTACCTGCAATCCTAAATGCTTAGTATAGGATGCTAGTATTCCATCAGTGGCCCTACATTCTTGTCCGTCTGCTATGCTATACTATTGGGCCATGATCACTTGGGAGGTGATCATGGGTATATACTTATATACATAATATGTGATACATGTGGTGACTAAAGTCGGGTCGGCTTGTAGAGTACCCGCAAGTGATTCTGATGGGGGCTGAAAGGGCAGGTGATTCCATCCAGGTAGTGATGGGCCTGGGTTCCTGACAGGCCCCTGATGTACTTTGTGGCGGAGCGACAGGGCAGGTTGAGACCACCTAGGACAGAGGTGGGCCTGGCCCTAGTCGGCGTCTGCGGTTACTTCAAAATAACACACTTAATGATATCTTGGTATTTGATCTGAGTCTGGCCACTGGCCTATACGCACTAACCAACTACGCGGGAACAGTTATGGGCACTCGACGTTGTGGTATCAGCGGAAGCCTTCTTGACGTCAACGACTGAGCGGCGCGTGCCGGATTGGACTAGAACGCCTGCTCTTGTATTAGGGAGGCTAGGTCTGCTTCCGGTCGCCCTCGCAATGTGCAGGTGTGCAATGGGCGATGGGCCCAGACCCCTGCGCCATAGGAGTTAGACCGGTGTGCTAACCTCTCTGTTGTGCCTAGGTGGGGCTCCGACGTCTTAATCTTCCGAGGCCGGGCATGACCCAGGAAAGTGTGTCCGGCCAGAGGGATCGAGCGTGTTGGGAAATGTGGTGCACCCCTGCAGGGAAGTTTATCTATTCGAATGGTCATGTCCCTCGGTAAAAGGACGACCCGGAGTTGTACCTTAACCTTATGACAACTAGAACCGGATACTTAATAAAACACACCCTTTCAAGTGCCAGATACAACCCGGTGATCGCTCTCTAACATGGCTACGAGGAGAGGATCACCGGGTAGGATTATGCTATGCGATGATACTTGGTGAACTTACCATCTACTCTCTTCTACATGCTGCAAGAAGGAGGCTGCCAGAAGCGTAGTCTTCGACAGGACTAGCTATCCCCCTCTTATTCTGGCATTCTGCAGTTCAGTCCACATATACCACCCCTTTCATTTGATACCAATGCATATGTAGTGTAGCTCCTTGCTTGCGAGTACTTTGGATGAGTACTCACGGTTGCTTTCCTACTTATTTTTCCCCTTTTCCCGGTTACTACGATCATATGATGGAGTCCAGGAGCCAGAGGATCCCAAGGATGTTTCTACGTGGAGTTCGACTTCGAGGAGTAGTTAGGAGGTCCCAGGCAGGAGGCCTTGCCTTTTCGATCGTTGCTACTTTTGTGCTAGCCTTCTTAAGGCAAACTTGTTTAACTTATGTCTGTACTCAGATATTGTTGCTTCCGCTGACTCTTGTGTTTTCGAGCTTATGTATTCGAGCCCTCAAGGCCCCTGGCTTGTAATATAAAGCTTGTATTATTTTAATATGTGTCTAGAGTTGTGTTGTGATATCTTCCTGTGAGTCCTTGATCTTGATCGTACACATTTGCGTGTATGATTAGTGTACGATCAAATCGGGGGCATCACAAGTTGGTATCAGAGCCGACTGCCTGTAGGAATCCCCCTTCCACACTCCTTGGCCGAAGTTGAGTCTAGTCGATGAAATCTGTTTTACTAACATGGTTGTGCGGCCCGTGGGCCCACGTTGCCATTGGGTGGTATTAGGATCTTTTATTCCTCGTCTATACTCTGGGATTCTGGTCTCTCTTCTATTCGGGTGAAATGATTTTTACTAACTCTAAAATTAGGGTCTCGTGATCACATCCACCCGGAGAGCCCCTTATTACAGATGATCGCCTGCTGTATTGAAGGATTCCAAAGATACTCTCCGTTGTTCTCTGAAGACTTTGTGCCCATTGCTTTTGCCATCCCCTACCACCGAAATATCCCTATGGATAAATACCTACACCTGTCATCCTTACTTTTATTCCTAGTTAATCTTGTTATTACAAGATACCCCGGGATTCTCTCTATTGTTCCAAAAATACTTTGTGCCCACTGCCCTTGCAGTTCTTTGCAACCTGAATACCCCTATGAATAATTTCTCGCACTTATCAGGTATCCGCTCATCCCCAGTGGATACATGTATTTCACTAAAGTCTTCGAAATACCATTCGATCTCTGAAAAACCTCAACAGCCTATTGCTCTTGAAATTCTTGCTTACTTCCATTATGATTAACCTCATAAGTCCGGTAATCTTATTGGCATCCTTAGTCATTATCAGTTTGAGTCTGTTGAATCAATATGTTGTGAATGCTCGCAATCCTTAATCAGATCCTAGAATTCATCCTTTGGGCTCTGACGTCATTTTGAACATGAGCTGGTTCTCGACCACTCAAATCACCGTCGATTGTACCCCTAAGGCTATTCAACTTATCCATCTCTAATCAGAGCACTGCTTCTGATCCCTTGTCTTGGAATTCATAATTCTTTTGCATTTGAGCTTTGAGTTAGTCAGTTGTTTCTATAATCTGATCTCCTTGCATTTTTTTTTCTTCCTCTAGTTGAGTACCGATGCTCACATCAGATCCCTTGTGGACCACTAGACCCTTTGTCGGATTTTATCCGACAATGTCCTTCATATTCAATAAACTTGAGAGCCTTTCCTCGGATAGATAATGCTTTTGGTAAATTGTATCCTCTGCTTTCTCAACCATGTGTTTCTTTCGAGCTTGTATGAATTACTCCTGGAGTTGTGGTATATGTTTCTAAGATGCCCCGATGGGTTGAACATATACCTTCCTTAATTTGTGTTAACCCAAAAGTCTTCATGGGTCATAACCTTCTGGTATTCCACCAGTTAAACTTCCAAACTCTAAACATTCTTAACCGAGAGTAGTAAATGAGAAGTTGTGTATTGTAGAAGTGGGAGTCGACCTTGAACCTTGCATTCATGCCCATGGACATGATGTTGATCTTATCATGGATGCTACTCTTAAACCCTCTTTGGTATAAGTTCATCTTATATATGGGAATTGGTATTTTGCAACTGTGGTTCCGACCATATTTTCTCTTGATTCCATTTCTTGGACAAGTTTGAGTACTTGCCTTCTGCAGATCAATACGCCTGCCCAAGCTCTATTTTGATATGCCTTCTTGTATTACCCCCATGGTATCTCGAGGATATATCTTATGAATTTCTGATGAAGTAGTACCTTCCCTGTCATAGTGACTCCACAGGTTTTGGGTTGTCGTCAACCGAGAACATCAATAAGTGAATCGAGTTCGCACACCGATTCAATAACTTTAAGTAATTTTCGTTGCTTACGAGTTTATAATCCTTCAAGTCTTCCCAAGCCTGTTTGGCTATATCATTATCGTGATGGTTTTAACTGTGCTACCTGGTCCTTCTTCACGGAGAAATTTTTTCGATGATGAGCTAAGCTTACATCGATTTTCCTCATCATATCATTTCGCCTTAAACCGCAAGCTTGATTTCGAGTTTGTGTCGTAACCATGGTTCAAATAACCATCCACTTCATCATTCCCTTGAATTCTTGTCATAGCTGATTGATTGCATATTCAAGAAATCTCTCGACAAATGTGGCATGATCATCATCAACCTAATGAGCTCTTCCATGATATCAATCGAATTTATTATGAAAAATACCATCCTTGCCCTCGATGATTTGTGTTATCATTTGCTACTTTATTGCCTTCCCTCCAACACAAACTTGATCATGTTCTGTGCTATACCTTGAGTTCCTTTCTATCCAACATTTGTTCTTCTTTACCTTGGAATATTACCACCTTTTATGTCAATGTCGTGGGAATTTCACCACCTCTCGAAAATTCTTGATGCAAGCGATACTTATCACCATCACCATTCTTTTCTTGGTCCCCATGTTGTTTCTAACCGGGATACCAACAAGTGAATGGTGATGTTTGGATTCTGTACTTCTAGCAACCCTATTGCTTCGGAGTAAATAGACAATAATTCCAATTTAGTGTTCTTGTTGCTAAAATCACCATTCTAACACTGATCTTACTACCTAAGCCCATATCTTGGGTGCCCCTTTCAACTAAAGTTTAATTGTGTATGTGTTCCTCGAGCATACATCATTATATCTTTTGATCTGACAAATGTTATTTATTTGTTCATATTGTCGGTGTACAAAAATAGGGGCGCACCTTTGTACCCCTTTTCCTGTGCACGGGCAGTCAGAGCCGCGCCCATGGCCACACCAAGCAGAATGAGGGAGGTGAGCCAAGGTAAGATCGAAGCCCAAGACAATCAAAGCAACGCCAAGGCCAAGACCACAAAGAGTAGGGGGACGAAGCAAGTTCCCCCGACAAGACCCTTGCTGGGTGGCCTCAGCGGCCCCAGCAAGACTCTTGCCAGGACAGCTCGCCCCGCACCAACCGAGCGAGCCACCCTTGAGCCCGCGGCCCCCAGTGCCATCATCAGCATGGGTCCAGGGCTCGGGAAGGCACCCCTGTGGCGACATATAGATCTTTGTGAAGACATATTCAAGATCGGATCAGAAGACGACGATTCTCGGCAAGATCCTTGCCAAGGAAGGCCACCAGACCCCTGACAAGATCCTTGCCGGGGACGACAACACGCCATGGCGAGACCCTTGCCGGGCCACCCGGCAAGGCCCTCGCCAAAGACGCCGGCAAGGCCACCGCCAAGCCCACGTCAACCAACCTCCCACCGCCGTTCACATGCAGCTGCCAGCCCAACCAGCTAGGCAGGCACCTGCGTGGCAACATGCAGCTCCCAGGCCAACTCATCAAGCGCCTACGTGGCGGCATGCAGATCTTCGTGAAGGCTCCACCACCACGCCAACTCAGCTGCCAGCCTGCCTACATGGCACCGCACGCATCCCCGGCCGAGGCGCATGTCGAAGCGAGGAGGGGCGGCGACGGACGGGACAGGCCTCACCCCCGTCCCCGATAAAGCAAGAGGACACCTAAGCAGTGCATTAAATGCACCTTGTCCTGTAATACAAGGGATAACCTCATGCCATGGTAGACCTTTCCACCTCCTGTGGCCACTGTGGCAACCCCTTTTTCCTATAAAAGGAGGCCCAAGGCGACGAGGAGAGGGATTCGACTCTTTGGTACCACACACTGACCGCAGCTAGTTCGAGAGCCCAAGAACTCTCAGAAATACACCCACCAAAGCAGGACTAGGGTTTTACGCATCCTTGCGGCCCGAACCTAGGTAAACGATCCTTGGGCTGTCTAGTAGCCCTGCTCTCCTCGCAACCATGCGCCCCGACAACCGTAGTAGGGATTCTTGTGATCCCATAGGTGTCGTTCCACACCAACATCCTTGGCGCGCCAGGTAGGGGGCGCAATTGTGAGAATCTGGTCTAGTAGTTAGCCTAGCAGTTCTTCGTCACCATGGCCCCTAAGAAGAAGACGGCCACGGCGGTCGATTCGTTGGGAGCCGAACGATCCGTGCTGGTGCGGACGAGCTGCGGACTGGTCATAGACAGGACCCGGGCCGCGGCCCGCGAGCACCAGCATCGCCCAGGAAGTCGGAGCCTGGCGAGCAACGTCGTTCGCGCGCCAGACGACCGGCTACACGTCGTCGGATCCAAAGACAGAGCTGGGCCCCCCGCAGGCGGCGCGGGGCCCTCCAGGGGCGTCGTTGTGCCGACTCCGGGCGGCGCGGCGACCTCCACTACAAAAAAATACACTTCCATGATGATACGTGTTTGTCATAGTAGGTCGCATTTTCTGTCATGCATGTACATCCATGACGATTTTATGACAGAATCAAGATAGTCATACATGTGCTGTCGTGGAAGTGTTCCATGACATTACCAAAATTATCATCACGGAAGTGTCCACTTCCATGACGATAAATCCCGCGTCACAGAATTTCTTTCGTCAAGGGTGACCGACACGTGGCATCCACCGTAACGGAACGCTGTTAAGCTATCGGGTCGGGTTTTGGATCCGATAACCCATTAATAGCCCCGAACAATGGGGATTTTCCATGTGTAAAATCATCATTGGCTGGAGGAAACACGTGTCGGCTCATCATTGGGACAGATGTCATCCACTCATTGGACAGAAGGCGCCTATGATACGTCGACACGTGGCACGGCCCAACAGAGGCCCATTCCTGTGAAAAGGTTGGCCCGTTTGACTTGGTCAAAAGGTGGTGGGCCGGCCCATGTAAAGCCTGTTAACGGCCTGTTCGCATATAGCCCATTTACAGCCCGCTAACCCAAGGCCCGTTAAGCCCTATCCGAATTCGGCCCAGTAGCGTCATCTGGGCCACCCAATATGATTCCAGCCCGTTTTCAGTTCTGGCCCATGTATGGACCATGACGTCTTTCAGCCCATATGAGGCCCTATGTAACTTTTGGCCTATTAACGGCCCGTGGTGAAACTGGCCCGTAATGAACAGTGTATCACTTTACACCCATTAACGGCCCGTGGTGAAACTGGCCCGTAATGAACAGTGTATCACTTTATACCCATTAACGGACCATTATTCCGTTGGGACGTTTCCAGCCCATGTTATCTTTCGGCCTTCTCAGAGCCCATTTATTCTTGGGCTCATTTCCAGCATTCGTTTACTTACGGCCCGTTACTGTCATTTTCTGCTTGTGGGCCAAATTCAGCCCGTGGTTACAGTCGGTCCGTTTGTGGTCCATTAATACGTTGGGCCGTTTCCATAGCGTCATCAAATACGGCCTATTAACGATGGCCCATTATGGTCGGCCCATGAATGGACGATTCCAGCTCTAGCCCGTTTACGACCATAATGCGGTCTGTTTGGCCCATGTTTGGCCAATCGATCATACGGCCCGTATAAGGCCCATTGATGATATGACCCGCAGAAGGCCCATTGTTTCTACGGCCCGTAGAAGGCACACTGTTTCTACGACCAGTAGGAGGCCCAGTGTCACTACAATAAATATTAGCACAAGGTTATTGTGGCCTAGTTTTAAAAAATAGGTTATTGCAGCCACTAGCTAACCGCGGAAAAAGAACTGCAATGACTACAAGCAAACAAATAAACAAGACAACAAGGAAATAAATAAGCAAGCAACTAATGCTAGGCTATCACGGCTATTACACATATTACATCCACTAAGCAAACAAATAAACAAGACAACAAGGAAATAAATAAGCAGCATATCATATACACTGGTTGTCAAAGTTGGTGACCAGCACAAATAAACGCCGCAGCAAAACAAATCCAGAACTGAAACCACTTCAGAAGATCTCAAGAAACAATATCCTGGGTACCCATATGCTGGCAAGATGCTTAGCAAGCTTATTAACTTTCTCTTGTTTGGCGCTTAAATCCTCCAGCGCTTGCTGTTGCACCAGAAAATATGCATCTGAATTCTGCAGGGACTCCCTTAGTCCTTCAGCTTCCTGCCGCAGCACATCTGATCGATGTCTTTCAACTTGAAGTTGAGACTCAAGAAGACGAACTGATTCAGGTAGTGAGTTCGAAGAGCTTGTGCCAATAGTAGTAGCCAGTAACTCGAACACTACATCAAGACAGGACTTTTGGGTTCCCTCATTGTCGTCAAGATAGTTTTTATCAGCTTTCTTGGAGACCAACAGGGATGTCTCACTATCTTGAACCTTATCTACATTACTTCCTTTACCATTGGACAACGCGGTACTGTTCTCCAATATTTGCATTCTAAAAGAGAAACAAGCAGACGCATCACATGTTTACCATGTTGTATATGAAACTCATTTTGGTAAATGAGTTCAGTAGTAAAGTGGACAGGATAACAACATGAAACAAACATATAACTATGTACCATGGTCACTTTATGGTCTATATCATTCTAGTTTTTGTTGCCAAATCAAGATAGAGACACGGTTCAAATAATATTTGTTCAAGACAAAGCAGAATAGACAGAATATAAGTGTGGGTAACTATAGAGCAATAACAACACTTGTAATGTGCATGACATGAGAACATAACTGTTTATTCAATTGAAACTAAAATCAACATAGAGCAGGTTACAACAGCAAACCAGTTAAAGAAACAGGTTTAAAACATACCTGTTGCGCCATTGGAGTTTCAATTCCATCCTTCAAATTTGAAAATAGTTGGTATGAGTAAATACAGTAATGCAAGAGCAAAGGAGTATGAACCATAGATACAGAACCTGACCTAAGAACAAATCTTCTTCTCCTTTAAGCGTTGAGTTGGGATTCGGAGTGGTGGTCCTCATGCTTTGGGAACTGTAGTTCCCTTACTAACTGCTCGTGTTTGGGTGCTCTATGGTGGAGACGGTGTTGTGTCAAATGGAACTGGGTTACTATCTGCCGGGGTTGGGGTTAGAAGGGGTGTAGCTGGTTCTCTGTCCAACTGGGTAGGGGTACAATCTATGAGAGTCTGGGTTATGTGTGGTGGATCTGGTCCTTGGGCAAGTACAACTGTGGTTCTATCTGCATCAACTGGTAGCACTATCTTTTCTAAAGACCGTGTTGTTACTCCCTTAGATACTGCCATCACGCTCTCTAATTCAAATGGCTGATGAACAAGAAAAGTAACTGAAAGTATAGACATTGTATGATAGACAGGTGCAATGGATAGTGGGGAATAAAAGATGGCATGAAATAATTCATATTTATGTTGTCTAACCAAATAGGATAGCATGACACAATTTCACATATATGATGGCTAACTAAACATGATAGCATGACACAATTTCACATTATGATGGCTAACTAAAAAAGATGGAAAGACATAGTTCAAAATATGAGACTATGTAAACAGGATGACATGACATAACTATATAATGTGTTTATTAAATAGGTTGGCATGCCATAATTCACATACATTCACGAATAGAATGCCATAATTCAAAATATGATGAATGTAAACACTAAACATGATGAGATGATATAACTATATGATGTCTTTATTAAATGGGTTGCCATGCCATAATTCAAATAGATGATGTGTATGCACTATGTAAACATGATGGCATGATATAATTCAAATATATGATTTATATAGTAAGCAAGTAAGCAGATGGCAATCCATATATGATGTAAAAACTAAGCAATGCAAGACAACATGCATGACATGGGTAATATAACCCTGCCAAGTTTGAGCATAGACCTCAGGGGGGAAATAGGACTGGTCATCAGTCTCACTATCTTTTCTAAAGACCGTGTTGTTACTCCCTTAGATACTGCCATCACGCTCTCTAATTCAAATGGCTGATGAACAAGAAAAGTAATTGAAAGTATAAACATTGTATGATAGACAGGTGCAATGGATAGTGGGGAATAAAAGATGGCATGAAATAATTCATATTTATGTTGTCTAACCAAATAGGATAGCATGACACAATTTCACATATATGATGGCTAACTAAACATGATAGCATGACACAATTTCACATTATGATGGCTAACTAAAAAAGATGGAAAGAGATAGTTCAAAATATGAGACTATGTAAACAGGATGACATGACATAACTATATAATGTGTTTATTAAATAGGTTGGCATGCCATAATTCACATACATTCACGGATAGAATGCCATAATTCAAAATATGATGAATGTAAACACTAAACATGATGAGATGATATAACTATATGATGTCTTTATTAAATGGGTTGCCATGCCATAATTCAAATAGATGATGTGTATGCACTATGTAAACATGATGGCATGATATAATTCAAATATATGATTTATATAGTAAGCAAGTAAGCAGATGGCAATCCATATATGATGTAAAAACTAAGCAATGCAAGACAACATGCATGACATGGGTAATATAACCCTGCCAAGTTTGAGCATAGACCTCAGGGGGGAAATAGGACTGGTCATCAGTCTCTGAATCCTTCTCTGAGGAGCTCTCTGTAACCAGCAAGATGTCTGCTTCAGCAGGTAGCATTGTCTGCTCTGAATACCTTGTTTTCACTCCAGATACTTCCATCACCGCTTCAAATGGTGATGCACAGGAAGAGTAGTTGAATATACAAATGTTGTCAACAAATGGAACACGTAATACAAAAACTGATAGCATGATATAATTCACATACATGATGATTGGCTAAACAGCATGGCATTGCATAATTCACATATATAATGCCTTTGCAACAAGATAGCATTGTATAATTCACATATATAATGTCTTGCAACAAGATGGCAATGCATAATTCACATATATGGTAATTAGACACTGAACAGGTGGCATTCACACAAAGCATGTCTAAACTAATCAAATGACATAGCAATGCGAGACACCATACGCACGATATGAGCAACATAACCCTGCCAAGTTAGAGCATACACCTCGGGGGGGAATAGGACTGGTCATCTGTCTCTGAATCCTCCTCTAAGGAGCTATCTGTAACCAGCGAGATATGCGCTTCGTCAGATAGCATAGTCTGTTGTGAAGACCTTGTTTTCACTCCAAAATTTTCCATCACCGTGTCAAATGGCTGATGCACACGAAGAGCAGTTGAATGTAATAACATTGTTGACAAATGTAATATGTAACGAAAAAAAGGATGGCCTGATATAATTTACATATAAGATGACTGGCTAAGCAGGATGGCATTGCAAAATTCACATATATGATGCCTGGCTAAACAAGACGGCGTTGCATAATTCACATAAACAATGAATAAACTAAACAGATGGCATTCACACAAAGGATGTCTAAACTAAGCAGATGACATATTTGATGTATAAAGTAAGCAATGCAAGACACCATATGCATGATATAACCAACATCAGCATGCCAAGTTAGAGCGAAGACCTCAGGGGGTAAATAGGAGTTGTCTTCTCCTTCTGAATCCCCCTCAGAACAGATATCTTCCTCTCGATTACAATCCGAAATGCGTGGAGGGGGCTGCCTTTGCGCCTACCATGGAGCGACGTCTGCATGAAATTTTATTGCCACGCAAGGCTCATCTCTTTTGCTCTACATGTTCAGTTCCATTGTTTACAACAACTATCATGCATATGAATAAAACATAGTGAGATTATGTAAGGAGTGCATGCAGAAATCCAGAGTGATGGTAGCAACCTGTGGATAGACCCAAAACCAATAATAGCAGGCAAATAATGGCTTCAGTTAAAAAATACTGATAATGGCTTCTTTACTGTTTGTTTCCCACACAACATGAAACTCATAGTAGACACCGGAGATTAACCAGATAGTAGATAGATATTATTGATAGCGGCCCCGGTATGTACCCCACAACCATTTAAAAACTCAAGTTTGACCATTAGTTTGGAGCTGACTCAGAGTCTAATCGGTGAACAGGACGATAAAGTAGCATGTAATATTAAGTGATGCATAACGTAAGCAGACACGAAAGAGTGCGACCTCTCTTTCGGACCCGTGTAGTCCTCGAGGTCATCTGCTCGGTTGATGATGGTAATGCAGTTTTCATGGCTGCCAGCGGTGGGGAAGAAGATCTGAGACGGCGAAAGACAGTCTGGAGGCCGGATCGCTGCTCTGCTGGACCCTTCTGTCGTTGGAGCAGCTGAGCTGGGGTGGACGACGGTGCAGCAGGAGCGGGACAAACCACACAAGGTTTTATTTGACAACTATCTGTAAGAGAAGTAATTCTGTAAGGGCTCGTTTGAATTGGAGAATTCCAACAATGCAGGGATAGGAAATAGACAGGAATAGGATAGGAATGCACGTGCAAAACAGAGAATTTAAAAACACAGGATTTCTGCCAATCTGGGTGTTTGATTCACAATAATTGGAAGATCACAGGATGCAAACAAGTATGGTGAGATTAAGTCAAGCACAAGAAAATGTACGGTTATAATGCTATTATGCTACTATCTCTTAGTCTTGTGCTTCATGAATAGGAATTTGAAAAGGAGGACAAGTGAAAATTTAAATTCCTACGTTTTTCCTTTCAAGGAGACACTAAAGGAACAAATCCGTGTGCTCAGTGGACAATATATATATAACATGTAGAGTAAAAAAGAGATGCAACAAGTGTACAACCTCTTTGGCGAAGTCATGTCAATCTCAGCATGATTGGGTTGGCCGGTGAGGATGCTCCGACTGACTTTGCTGTCGGAGGAGTGGAAGAAGATCTTAGGCGTCTGGAGATGGAGCCCCAGGTACTGCTCCGCTGTGATGGAGGGTTTCGTCGTTGGAGCAGCTTCGGTGAGTTGTACGACGCCGAGGCTGAAGCAGGACAAGAGAGACAACAAAAAATGTTAACTTGAGTGGAATTCTAATAGCATCCCCAATACATGACGTAAAATACATAACCATAAAGTGCTAGATGTAAAATACATCAGCCGCTCATCTCTGAACTTAACTGTCGAAACTGAACTTAACTGTCGAAACTGAATTTTGCTATCGAAACTGAATTTTGATGTCAAAACTAAATGCACTAGCAAGGTGAGGCTACACGTCGGTCGACTGACTTTTTCATCTCTGGTCAGTCAATTTTGCAGCCGTTGGATACGAAATCAAGGGCCTGCGGTTCATCTTCAAGCTTCACCCCCCTGAGCCGCCAGACACCACCGGCCAAACAGCAGCCCCCCGCCGCCCCGCCCGCCTCGAAAACACTCCCCACCGCCGGTACGCCGCCGCCCCGGCCATCCCTCTAGGCCCCCCCGTGCCGGGCTTTTTCTCCAGCGATCCCCATGCCACCGCCCCGCCAACGCCCCGCCACCGCCGGCGACCACCGCCCCATCCTGAACCCTAAGATAGATAGTGGGGTACCTCTCCGGCGAGCCCCCCTCCCTGCTGCGGCTGGTTCTTCCTTCACCCCGGCGAGCCCCCCCTGAAAATCGACTAACCCAAAAGTCGATTCAGTCGACTGAAGTGTAGCTAAATCGGAGCCGCATCGCAAGCAAGAGCAAGAGCGAGAGCAGCAGCGCGAGCAAGAGCAATAGCAAGAGCAGACCAGGCAGGGGACCGAGAGCAAGAGCAGAGCAGCAGCGCGAGCGAGAGCTAAAGCAGCAGCAGCTCCTACTGATGTGGACGTCGCCGCTGAGGGAGCAACGCCATGGAGGAAGTGGCCGGTGACGCCGCCGTGGATGGAGCCGCGCCGTGTCGGCTCGGGACCGAGCGCCGGCAGCACCGTGAGATCGAATCAAGAAGAAAATGCGGTGATTAGTTTACAACCTCTTTGGTGGCGCCGATTAGGCCGCAACTTCATCTGAGGAAATGGTGATGATGATGCACTTCCGGTGGTGCAGGTGAAGACGGCGGTGTGGGAATGGATGTGGCGCGAAAGACGAGGGGAACGTCGGGGCAGCTCCTTGGAGGTGGAGGACGGGGTGGCTGAACCGGCGGGACGATGAGATCGATGACGGATCCTCATCCGGTACGGTGGATGAGGGATGTCGAGGTGTTGCTGTGGACGACATCATCGGGGAAGAGGCTCCGGCTGGGTGGCGGATGGAGCAGGGTGTGGGGTTTCATCGCGGGTTTTCGCGGCCTCGGTGTACGAATGGGTGGGCGGATGGGATGGTAATGGGGAACCATGGCTTAGAGACACGCTTGTCCGAAATATGGGGTAAGTTACGAAAGTACCAACATCGATTTGAGGCGGTTCTTCCGGTTCAGGGGTATCACGGGCATTTCACGTGTTGGGATTTCACAGGAGGTGGGAGTTTTCGCGCGCGTTGTAATTTCAGAATAGCAAGGCGCGAGTTGAGATGGAGGGAGTTGTTGGAGCACAATGAGACAAAGATATATCTTAAATATTTCGGGCTAACAAGGCGCAGGTTGAAATTTCCGGACAAGCCTAACGTGTAATGTACCAAATCAATGCGCACTACAAATGTCATTCAAAACTTTGAATTCATGTTATGTTCAATTAAAATATTTTGCTACGTGTATAATGCATGCAACCTACTACTCAAATGAACGTTTTAGTGCACTCCAAACATATATACTACCGCTTCAATATGAACTAAATTTGAATTTGTTTCTCTATTTGAATAAGATCAACAGTAATGATTGTTGTGAAGTCAAAGCAGTTGAATTCGTTTCTCTATTTAATTAAGATCTACAATCATCATTATTGTCAAGTTAAACCATCGTTTGTGTATTATCTTCACAGCACACCACATGATTAGTCTCGAGTGACATATGAACTATGTGTACTATATGAACTCGAACTAGATTTTTTGAATCCACTTTATTTTGATTTCAAATCACATTACATTTCTAGCTCTAGCTAGATCTTCATAATCTAAACCATGCCTCATATGTATAATGTGTTTATCACATTATGTATGGTGCCCCGCCCCCTACGCCTACAAGTATTTAGATGTGAGTTGCAAACACCACACATTACCACAAATTCAAATAAAATGTGAGAATGTTCGATATATAGTATTGTTTAGATTGTTCGATATTTAGTAGTAAGCTACAAACGCCACACATTATCACAAATTCAAATAAAATGTGAGATTGTTTGATGTATAGTATGGTTTAGATTGTTCGGCATTTAGCTGTGAGTTGCAAACACCATGCATTATCACTTTATGGTATAACATGTGCACAACACGCGTATCACCGCTATATTCATGCATGCAATGTTTAAAACACTATGATCTCCTATTCAAATATATGAATCTGCTTTCATATCAAATTATGATCTTTGTTAGTCTCTTACACTCACACAATCCTCTAACCTTTGTAGCTACCACTAACTTTTTCTCGTGCATGCACACGCCCTCCTCGCCCTCCCCCTCCCTCGGCATTCTATACACCAGGCACATTCATTTTTTTCATTAGGTCGTTCTCCCAGAGTCTCCACAACTCCTTTCCGACACACATCGATCGATAAACCTCTCCAGCGATGCCTGCCTACAACATACACACACACCTTCAATCTCCTCCTTTATGTGTCCTTGCCTCGTGTCTCTCATATGGCCAGACACACGTGTAAACTCTCGCCCCTCTTTTCATCGATCTCACAACCGCACACTCCTCCCCCTATCTAGCTAGTAGTTGGGCCTCTCGCACCACCTCCTATCTCCATTCTCTCTGTCTATCCGCCTCGCTGGGCCTTATTTGCATCCAACAAATGGATGTACACCGACCGATCTCTCGCTATACATATATCTAGCTAGGTCCTTATAACTCGTTTTTACCCACACGTCAATCGATCTACCTCATTAGTTGTGTCTCTCCCTTCCTCTGACAAACAACAATTGATCTACCGATCTAGTTAGGTTTGCTTACCAAACACATGGTTCCCCTTCATCATCCATGGATGCGTCCCGACAGATCTATCACGCACAGGCACACACAGAAACACATCCCCACTCTTATTGATAACATTGCAGTTTCACCCTCAGTTTGTCTAGTAGGCCTCTCCCACCATCTTCGAGAAGCAACTCCATCACCCATCCAGCACTCTACCCCTCTCCCTCCCTCTCCCTCCCTCTCTCTCTCTGTCCCATCATATTTCCCGTCCTTCAGTTATGTATGGATGTCGACCGATCTCCCTCAAGACATAGCTGGGTCTCTCCTTCTCAACACATATACGAGTCGTTCTACCTCTATAGTTAGGCCTCTGCCTACCCCTCCCCCCACCCCCACCCCCCACACACACTGATACATCGAGCGCTCTAGTCATGTCTCCCTGCCACACACAAACTTGACATGTGCCCTCTAACATTCCGGTAGGCCAGTCGCCCTATATCTTTGACTTGCACACACACACACAATTTCGATGGCTCTCTTCATCGATCTCGCACCCACCCACTTGATCCTCTCTTCGACTCTATCTATAGCTATGACCCCTCCCTCTCTTCTCGTGGATTGCCCGACCCTCTATGTATGATATGGATAGGCCTCCATTTCACACACATTGCATGCAAAATTTTGTTTGAGATGTCATCGACACATATTCCCACAAATAATTCACGAAATCAACCCCCCACCCCACCCCCACCCCAAAACAAAAAACACTCACGAACGCGGTTTGTATCTCTCACACACACCCACGTAGGTGGGGGACGTGCACGAAGAGAAGAGATGCATGCACGGTGCACGTACTCCCATCTCTTTCCCAACCACACCCGCGCGGGTACACAGTGGAGCTCATTTCTATACGAAAAAGGCAGCCCACGTGGTAATTTGGCACGTGTACTGGCTGTCCACTTGGTGGAGGGAGGATCGTCTACCACGGGTGAACAAACAAATTGCAACTTGACGTGTTATGTTAGAAAAACGAGGCAAACCATGTGGGGCCTACCTTAGAGGCAAGGCTCTATACACTGGAGTACTTTTGATGTGTCCCGTCAACTCACAGAACGAGGAGAAGCTTGCATAGCATGTCGTCTCCCCCGTTCCTAAATATAAGTCTTTGTAGAGATTTCACCATGAACCACATGCGGATGTATATAGATGCATTTTAAGTGTAGATTCATTCATTTTGTTCTGTATGTAGTGGAATCTCTACAAAGACTTATCTACTAGTAATAGCTAGCCCCCACTACTAGGAATTCATTATCCTCTCCTTGAGCCACATCATCAAAATTGATGTAGTCGTTAGATGAAGTAAATCAGTCCATAATAGTCGTCTGATCTAGACGTTGAGAGGCTCCACACTAAGCCACATGCAAGCATGCAGAAATACCATGGCACATGCATGTGAGTGGGTTTTAAATCACATCAACATGTTTGCATGCAAGCATGCACCGGTAGCATGCATGTAAGTGAGCTTTTAAGTCTCATTAACATGTCAAAAAGAAAAATATAATCCCATTATGCAATAGGAGTTGGCTGATATTTTTTCCTTACGTGGGATGATCTAAATGATGATGGGAGTTTATTTAGTTTGGCTACCACATTTTTCATGCGGTTATAGAGTTTTTTTAGTTCTATGAAATCAATAATTTTGCGCAGAGAGATATCCCGATGTTCTACGGCAATGCGCGGGGACTCATCTAGCAATATTTAGGAACGGAGGGAGTACTATGTAAAGAGTTAGGTGTCGCAGGGTGATAGTGTGAGGTGGGCCATGTAATCACTGAGCCTACGTGTTTTCACTGCTCTTGCACGCCTTCGCTGTAAGAAGGGAGAAAATTGTAATCTAGTAGTAGTACCTCCTTTCACCGAAAGCGTGGGACATCCAGCAGTCCTACCACCTTAGTAATAAAGACCAATGAGCCGTCAAATCACATAGACCCAGCAGTAAGTTGGATGGGCGAAGCAACCATCACTCTTGCGCCAGTGAGAGGTCGCGTCCGCTCTGCCCGGGCATGAATGCGGCACCGATTCTTTGGAGCGGTGCTGACTGTTTTGGGCGGGA
This sequence comes from Triticum dicoccoides, assembly GCF_002162155.2. Taxonomy (NCBI): domain Eukaryota; kingdom Viridiplantae; phylum Streptophyta; class Magnoliopsida; order Poales; family Poaceae; genus Triticum; species Triticum dicoccoides. The sequence continues at coordinate 569,241,605 of NC_041392.1, forward strand.
AGCGCGCGCGGGCGATGGAGGGGCTTTGGGTGGGCCAGGTTGGTCAGGAGCGGGCATGGCAGCTGTCCGCATGTCCCTACCAGACATGCCCGGAAACGAGAGGATGCACCGACTCTCGCGGCTAAAATCGTACACTACACAAGATCTCTCTGTAGGAGTAGGTCGATCTGTCACTCTCTCTAACACACACATGTTGTTAAACGCACACACACACACACACACACACATCTTGGTCCCATTGCACCTTCTAACGTGACTTATTACACCTAGATAGAGGGAGTAGTGAGTATACGAGATACGGTGGCACACTAACTTAAGTCGAGTACAAGTGCCCAAAATGTGTGTGCATGTTATAATAAGGATTCACTTAAAATAGTACGTGAGCAAACAGAGGGATCAATTGGACAGTGTTCCTGAGCAGTAGCAAGATGTGTGAGGTAAGAAACACCGCTGACGCTTTTAATTTTTCTTATTAATTTGTTTGTTTCACCCTCTGACTGGTGGGACCCAACGTACTACGTGGAGAGAGGTAAGGTGACTAAGGCTACATTATTTCTGCACCAATGTGGATAGTCTTACCACCAAAGCCACATGACACGAATATGATTGAAATCCCAATGACTCCCACACACACAAAAAACACGACATGCTTGTCACACGAATGCAGGAATGTATAAAGGTTATTTCCCTCTCGTTGAACATAACGGGAGGGTTGTGTAGCTGGTTAGCCTGTTCGCTCATCAAACTTGAGGTCTCAGGTCTGATAACTACACTTGAGCATAATTTGTGCTAGGAGGATTCTTTGACTGGTCAAAATGTTTTCTAGGGTTTGCACGCTTCACACTCTATATCTAATATATATATACACGCTGGAGCCTCAGCGCTTGTAGTTGCTCTCTTCACACTCTCTCGCCCTCTCCCGCTGGAGCCTCAGCGCTTGTAGTTGCTCTCTTCACACTCTCTCGCCCTCTCCAGATCTAAACAAGACTTTGTTGGCCTCATTCTCCCCTCACTGCTGCTCAAAGAGCCGGCAGGATCCGTCCGCCGGGAAGGGAGGGAGGCTTAATGTTGTCGCCGTCGGCGAGGGACTACCGGTGCAACTATTCACTTTCCACCCAGTGGCGGCGCGGGAGGGCCTCCGACCCCTTCTTCTTCATCGTCGTCCCGTCGCCCACCGAACCACGCCCCAAGAACCTTAAGGTATAATTTACTTACTCCACATGCATTTCTCTAGCTGCATGTATACCATGAATCTAGGACGTGGTTCAAAGAGGAAAGGAGTGGGGGAAAGTGGTGAAAAGTTGTATATAGCATGAATCTAGGACGTGGTTCAAAGAGGAAAGTAATGGGGGAAAGTAGTGGGGAAAGTTGTATCGCATAAATCTAGCACGTGGTTCAAAGAGGAAGGAAGGGGCGAAAGGAAAGGAAGGGACAAGGCTGTAGAGTTTGAGCAGGACTAGATTTGCTGTGCTCACATAGGGAAAGGTGTCTAAAGATAACAAAACTGGGACCAACACAAATATGCTCCTTGGTTGTTTGTTCTTTGTTGCAACAGACTGTGCATGACCACGGTACATCGGTAGATGCACATGGTGCTGGTGCGTCCACTATCCCGTGCAACTCATTAGCTGTTGTTAATCTAAGGCCCTGTTTGGTTAAAAACTCCCTAGTCCCTACCTGCTTGGTTCCAGGGACTAAACATGGACTAGAGGTTATTAAATGACATGCTAAAAGACCATGTTACCCCTAGTAATGAACTAATAGAGACAAGGTGCGATGCGTGGCAGGGGCAATTGTTGGAAAAATTCCCAAAAATACTCCCTCGGGGTCTTATTTCTTTAGTCCCAAATGCCCACTTTTAGTCCCTAAAAGTCCCTCCTGTTTGGTTTAGATGGGACTGACACGGAGTTTTTTCAGTCCCTACACCAAAATGTCCCTGTAAACAAACACCCTCTAATAATGCCGTTGCAAAATTTATGCAATGTCACAGTTAAAAGCAAATTACATGTTTAATGAATTTTATTGTTAATATAATCTCTATGTTAATATTAATCAATGCCACCATTTGAGAAATGCTACTGTCTTGTTTTCTTTCCCATTTAGATAAGGTAGATGCTTCTTTTTGTTGGCTTCTGTGTCATCCACCGTTATTGACCACTAATTGTTTCCTTTGCACCTCTGTGTAAACAGGGTTATCTACTTCACCTCGTTGCCATTGTGACCTTTTGTTGCACTGCACAAAACACTTTTGTTTTAAGAGTGTTTTGTGCAGTTCAACCAAAATGTCACACCGACAATGTTGCTTGATTGCTTGATCTTAGTGGAACTGCACAAGAGGAGATCTTACTTCCTATCCGTTAAGGCGAATTTGGTTCAGATCTTCTTCTTGTGAGTTGTTTGAATTCCGCATCATGAGAGGTCAGTACTAGCCTTCTTTCACATGATTCTGTAGTGTGCTTTCATATGTTGTGCTACTTGTACGATAATGTTGCTTGATTTTAGTGAACTGCACAAATGGAGACAAGACTTCCAATCTGTATGTGCACCGTAATATCCCATTGAGGTAAGATAAGGATATTTCACAACTACTAGCCTGTATTTTTTCACTTTCATCAGAAAATTAAGTTTAGTACTATACTAGTGCTCCCTAATTGACATGCCAAATCTTACATTGAAGGCGAAGCTTGTCTGTTATTGAACCAAGTGATGAAGGGGAAGAACAAGCGGAAGAAAAACAAAAATCAACTCCCGGTGCTGTAATGAAGCACTAGAACTGTGATGACACAAGTAATGATATAGTTTTGCATCTTAATTTATTGCTATGGCTGGAACGAGCACTTGTTTTGCCACTGATTTGATGCCACTCTTAATGTAATATGTAATTATCTCAACTTGTGCAAACATGGATCTTCTTTGAAGATACCATATATTTTAGTGGAACTGCACAAAAGATGTTGCAAACATTAAACTAATCGAGGAGTATATAGTAAGCATGGCCACCACCGTAGATAGCAACAGATGGTTCCAGAGAAGTGCTTCATCTGTATGCTCTACACAATAAGCCTCCTGACAAAGGTTGGTACTCGCCCACTGATTTCATCCATATGATTGAGCATTGTCATCTCTATTGGTGTTGTGCTACTGCTTAGAGACTATCATGAAAAGGTGGTATTGTCCTTGAGAAGTGCTTCATCTGTGATGTTTTAAATATTTCATTTCCTTTTTTCGAGCAAACAGGGATGCTAGCATTTAGTAGTCCTCTTGTATTTGCACAACAGGATCGTCTTCCTCTGAAGAAGAATATGGAGTACGTGAAGTGACTAGTTCCGATTATGCCAGAATGAAGAAGCCCTGTCTATCTTCTCATTAGAAGGAGCAGTTGCAGGATGGTTACATTACTCCCCACAAGACCAAACTAACTTCAGCTCAGAAGGACTAACAAATCTCCATTTTTTGCTGTGATGCGCGAGTACAATGTTGTTCTAGGATTCTTTCTGGTGACTTCCATTTTCTAAAAGTGTGCTCTACATGGACCATGTATGTGCCTGTTGAAACTGTCAATTCATAGTACAGTTTGCTTTATACTAATCACTTTTTTGTATTTGTGCAAACAGGGGTGCTCAGCTTGATTTCAATGGGAACTTCACAAAATGTTCATGAATACATCGAATCATTAATTTCCACCACAAGAAAGGAGGTGCCAATAAGTTCAAGGCGTTGCAACATATAAGGGCGAAATCATACAAGCTACACGCGAATTTGGTTAATTTTGGTGGAACTACACAAAAAGAACAGCTGGTTTATTTAGCACGAGGTGCCATGTCAATGTCCGAACTGATGGCAAACCCTGCCCATTCCATAGTCGTTGGCATTTGATATTTTGGAATGGGACAACTGTCGGCATTCTGGGAACGGGGGTCCCCAGACTTGCCTGCCTGCGGCCTGCGGCGTGGCTCAAAGGAGGGCCCAGCGCGTCCCATCTTCACCAACACAAACCCAAGACCCTCGCGAGGGGCCAAGCCTCGCGGGGCGGACGACACGGAGCTTCCTCAGGCGCGGCCTCGTCAGGCTGGCTCGCGAGGAGGCGGAGAGATCAAGGCGGGGTACCTCACGAGGTGCCCATGACGCAAGCCATGACGACCAAGGGCGCCAGGCGGGTGCCAGCCCGCGCAGTGTCCTCCTTTCCTCTTTGGTGCAAAGGGGCAAGCGCAGCCGCGGAGTGCCGAGGCATCAGGCAAAGGTTGCCATTTCGGTGCAACGAGACCAAGACCAGGAGGACTACGAGACGGAGGTCACCGTGGAGCCCAAGACGGCGTCATCACCAGAGCTTTGCGCAGGCGAAGACTACTTTTTTCAGGGTAGCTAGTACTAGCTGTCCCCCTTCAAATTAGCCCGCCATTGTTGGCTCCCTTCCCGCTCGATATTTGGCAAGAGGACCACGGCCTCTATAAATAGGACCAGCCACCCACAGAGCAAAGGGGGCAGAGGGGCGAGGATCAGAGAGAGACCGAAGGGAAAAAGAGAGAGAGAGAGAGAGAGAGAGAGAGAGAGAGAGAGAGAGAGAGAGAGAGGGGTGAATGAGCTCCTCCCAGCAGTTCATCACCCCAGCCAAGAACAGACCCTCGAGAGGCTGTTCTTCCTTGTATTGTCCATCATCACCAGCCCAAGAGGCAATCCACCACACCACACACTGGAGTAGGGTATTACACCACAACGGTGGCCCGAACTAGTATAAACCCTGTGTTTCTTGTGTTGTTCTTTCCTTAGTTTAGATCCTAGCAAGGCGGAGGGGTGCAGGCAGGTAGGAGGCGAAATCTCCATGCACACCCTAGTGTTCGAACCTCAAGGGTCTGCCAGAACCCGAAATCCGACATTTGGCGCGCAAGGTAGGGGTGCGCCGGGATTCGTCTTCCACCACCCCGTTCTCCTCCGACCATCATGCCCATGTCTGACGCTCGTCGGGCCCGCGCTGAGCGCCGGGCCACGCTCGCTTCCCGCGTCGCCCAGACGGCCCCTATCGGCGGGCGTCCTCGCCGTTCCCCGTCACCTGCCGTCAACGCCGCCACCGGCTCGGCGGGGGACGAGCGGCAAGCATCGTCCCAGCATCCGTCCGTGCGGCAAGACGGCCGCACCGCAACTCCCTCGCTCACCCCAGCTGGTTCTTCATCCCGCGCGCTCCGTGCGCCCATGGAGGCTCGGCCTGCACTCATCGCGGTGAACGAGCTCCTGCGCTACCGTCCCGTCGACGACGTCTACGAAGAATGGCTCGACCGTGTCGCCGAGCTCATCCGCGCCGCAGGGGGCTCTCCTGTGTCGTCCGTTCCGCTGCACCGCTCCCCGCCCTGCGCGGGCAATGAAGCTCCGGCGGTGCCCCGACTGCCTCCTCCTCAGGAAGGCGCCATGGATCCAAGGCGCGTGGCCCCTGGGTAGAACCTTCTCCATCAGGCACCAGCGCAGCAAGAGCAGAGCTGTCAAGAAGTCCCTCGCCCGCAAGAAGCTGCCCGGGCGCTCCCTGCTCCAGCACGTCGCGACCATGATCCTGCTCCCGCGCGTCAAGACCCCGTGCTGCTCCCAGCTGCAGCGCGTGGGGACATGCTAGACCAAGCTCCCTGTCATCTAAGGCCTCCCGTGGCCACATCAGGCTGCCGCGCCTTCACCGCCGAGCTACGCAGCGTCGCGTGGCCCGGCAAGTTCAAGCCAGACTTGCCTCCTCACTACGACGGCACGGCTGACCCTACGGAGTTCCTCTAGCTCTACGAGCTGGGCATCGAAGCTGCCAACGGAGACGAGAAGGTCATGGCGAACTGGTTCCCCATGGCACTCAAGGACGGGGCCCGCACCTGGCTCCTGAACTTGGCTCCAGGCACAATCTCCTCCTGGGACGAGATGCGCACCCGCTTCATCGCCAACTTCCAAGGCACTCGCGACCGGCCACCCGCCGTAAGCGACATGCGCTGCATCAAGCAACAGCCCTGGGAGACCGTGCAGAAGTACATCCAGCGCTTCAACAACGCGCGCCTCAAGATTCCCAAGGTGACTGAGGAGGCCATCATCTCGGCCTTCTCCGACGGCGTGCGCGATGTCAAGATGAAGGAGGAGCTGGCGATGCATGAAGACCTGTGCACCTCCTTGGAGCTGTTCAACCTGGCAACCAAGTGCACCAGGGCCGAGGAAGGGCGTCTCTCCCTCCTCGAGCTGCCTGCCGCAGACCCAGAAGAGAAGAAGCCCAAGGCCAAGGATGTGAAGCGCAAGGGGGCTGCCGTGCTCGCGTCAGAACCAGACACCAAGCGGGGCAGAGATCAACCCGAACCTTCCAAGGGCGGCCGGTACTGTGTGTACCACGAATTCCACACCCACAACACCAACGAATGTCAAGAGCTCCGAGCCGTGCGAGAAGGAAGGATCGGCCGTCGCCTTGACCGCAGTGACCGGGGCTACGGCCGAGGAGGAGGAAGGAACGCAGGACGCTGGGAAGACCGTGGCCCGCGCCAAGGGTGGCGCGATCAACCTCGCGAGGATCGCTGGCAAGACCCGCCTCGCGAGGGAGGCTGGAGGGATCAGCCTCGCGAGGGAGACTGGAGGGATCAGCCTCGTGAGGATCACCCACAAGGCAACGCAGGCCTCCCACCGTTGCCGCCGCAGCCAAGGAGAAACGAGGACCGCCACCAGGACGAGGGGGCTGGGGGCTTCCAGGAGCCGCGCGCGATTGCCTGCATCCTGGGCGGGGCACAAGCCCCAGCCTCTCAGCGCATCTTCAAGCAGTTCGCCCGTGAAGTGAACACAGTCCTCCCCAGGCTCGAAGCCACGCGCCCTCTCAGGTGGTCGGCGTGCGCCATCATGTTCAGCTCAGCAGATCAGCTCAAGTGTGCGGCTATAGCCTGAGTTCTCCCGATGCTTTGCTCCCCGATCATCAGCAACGTGGCGGTCACCAAGACCCTCATCGATGGCGGGGCAGGGCTCAATGTCTTCTCCGTGGAAACATTCAACAACCTCCAAGTGCCCTACAGCCAGCTTCAGCCAACCAAGCCTTTCTCCGGTATCACCGACGGCTCCACGGTCCCGATTGGGCAGGTCCGCCTCCCTGTCACCTTCGGGGAATGCGACAACTACCGCACCGAGCTCATCGACTTTGACGTTGCTCACATTCGCCTGCTGTACAACGCCATCCTTGGGTACCCAGCGCTGGCCAAGTTCATGGCCGTAACTCACCACGGCTACAACGTCCTCAAGATGCCAGGAAGCGGTGGAGTCATCACGGTGCCATGTGAAGAGAAGGACGCGGTGTGTTCCCTGGAACGAGCCTTTCAGGCCGCGTCACTAGAAGACCCGGATCATGGAAGCAGGAGGCCTCCCGAGACCGCCCCTAAGAAGAAGACATCGTCCGGCCCAACCACTCAGGAGGCAGGCCCCTCTGGGCCCGCGCCTGCCCAGGGGGAACCTCCTTCCATCGCATAGGAAAGCGCGCCCGGTGCCCTCCTCAGGCAGGGCTCGGGGGCTCTCCCCTGGAGGGCCACCGACCTAGCTAGGGTCACGAGGGAGGCGCTTGGGCACCACATGGAGGCGTGTTTCGAATCACGTTTCCCTCAAGAAGGAGCAAGGCAAGGAGATCCAGACCCTCAGGAGTTCGTCAGCAAGGCCATTCAGGAGCTACAGGAGTCAAGAGTCATGAAAGGCGGCCGCCGCCTACCAGCAGTGGCTCCCCATCCAGGCGAGGATGGTGGGCTGCGCGTCTGCATCGACATACCAGGGCTCAACCGAGTCGCCTCTCTGGAGCGCCTCTGGCCCTCGCGAGTGGGGCGTTGCGGAGGCCCACCCCACAGCTACGTTCGCATGCCTTACGGCTTGCCGAGCGCGGTAGACGCGTACCAGCGCCTCATGAGGGGAATCACGGAGGCACGAGAGGCAGGGCGTTCCGCAGCCCATGCAGGGATGGAGATGGCCCGTGAGGAGCCGCCAGCGCCTCCGGAGCCTCCCAAGGCCCCTGGGCCTGGGGGCTCGTGAGGATCGGCTCCCGCAGCCCACCGAGCCTGCTACACCAACACTCCTTCGTCCTCAACATCATCAGGTGACATCTTTCGAGTTTTGTTTCCAGCTGGGAGCGCCCCCCCCCCAGGGCTGCATTATTCCCAGGCCACGTGGGTCCGTCCCTGCGGCGTGTATCCCTTTTTATTCCATGTTGTTAGCTTACCCTGTTGGGGGCACCCCTCGGGCTGCATGATCCCCAAGCCGCTCGGGCCAGGCCCAGCGGCATGTATCCCATTTGCGTTTATTTCCAATCATGCGTTAGACCCACCATGTTTGATTATTTGATGCCGGTCCACGGCACCTCTTCTTCTCCATGCCGACCACTTGCATGTTAAAGGGGGGTACCTGAGCATCGCGACTCAGGGCTCTTACTGGCTCTCCAGCCCTCACCCTCTGGCCTTGTCCATGGCATCGCGACCTGGCATACTAGCGATGGCTGAGACCAGCTCGAGGGCCGGGACCCGAGGACGTAAAGTGCCGACATCTAACCAAATTTGCAGGGACACATCACAAGATAAGGCCCAGTGCCAGGCGCAACCCGCCTAGAGGTAGGGCCCCGTGAGTCCCGCGCTGGCTCACGGGTGCCCAGATACACCTCGCTAGGCCCTACCGTGCCAGCCACGTGTCAGGGCGGGGTTGTACACGCCCCGGGGGCTCCTCCTAGAGGGGGCCCCCTCCCACGTACCAGTGGAAGCACCATGCTTCGCGCTGGCTGACGACACTGCCGAGGAGCGGCTATGCCCGTACACATACGGTAGCGCTATGCTCCGCGCTGGTGATAAACAACTGAGGGTGGCCCCTGGGCCGCACCAACCTCAGGGAGCTCAGAGCTCAGTGTCTAGCCTCATCGTAACGCCTCCCCTCGGGAGTGCTGCGCGAGGGGGCTGGGCACGGGGGCTGCGCCTGGGTCACACCTAGACGCACGCTGCCCAGCCAGGTCCCCCCAGGCCTGGTTCGTCGCGCGTCTCTCCCCGAGCGGAGCCAAGGTACGAAGGCCGTTTGAGCATCAAGGGGGACTCCTGAGCATCGCGACTCGGGAGCCTAACTGGTCACGTAGCCCCTCACTCCATGGCCCCGTCCTGGTTTCCGGTCGGGACCAGTGCTGGGTGAGGTACGCGCGCGATCGGGCTCTGCAGATGTAGAATGGTAGATCCATCCGGACCACACCTCCCTACTTGCTGTTCGTGCGTCAAGGGGGACTCCTGAGCATCGCAACTCAGGAGCCTAACTGGCCACGTAGCCCCTCACTCCATGGCCCCGTCCTGGTTTCCGGTCGGGACCAGTGCTGGGTGAGGTACGCGCGCGGCCGGGCTCTGCAGACGTAGAACGGTAGATCCACCCGCATCACACCTCCCTACTTGCTGTTCGTGCGCCAAGGGGGACTCCTGAGCATCACGACTCAGGAGCCTAACTTGTCACGTGGCCCCTCACTCCTTGGCCCCGTCCTGGTTTCCGGCCGGGACCAACGCTGGGTGAGGCATGCGCGGGGCCGGGCTCTGCCGGCGTAGAACATAAGCAAGTAGGAAGGAAAGGCGCAAATTTCAAGGAATTCAAAAGCAAATATTACAGTCCACACTGTTATCCCGATGCCAAACGCAAGTTTAAACGCCTCCCCGAGGCATGATACATGTGCAGGAATTAAAAGCAGGATAGGAGCCGCGACGGAGTCACTTGTCGGCGGTGGAGCAGCACGGATCGGGCACGCCTCATGGAGCGGTGGAGTCGGCAGCGCCTTGCTTCGGCTTGGTGCTGAAGGCCCGGAACTTCCCAAGCAGGGCCTCTGCGCGACCCTTCACGGCCTCAGCAGTGGCAGCGGCACGCTCGCCGCTCACTGGCTCCAGCAGGCTGTCAAGGTCGACACCGGGATCACGAAGGTAGATATGGGTGAGGACCCGCGTCAGTGCTGCAGAAGACAGGACACGCACCTCGGCCTCGGCCGTGGGGCCAAGGCCAAGGGCGACATCTTCAAGAGCGTGAACCAGGAAGGGAAGCAGCTTGGCGGGGCCATCCTCGGAGCCAGCCAGTGGGCTCTCCAGGCCGCTGTCGTAAAGCGTCCTCAGTGAGGAGCGAGCCCTCGCCTCCATCTCTGTGAAGGCCACGCGGTCCTCGGCAAGAACCAGGGCCTCGTCATCCAGCTTGGCCTTCCTCGCCCCCAACTCCTGCTCCAGCGCCGCCTCACGAGCCTTCACGCCTTCTTCCTGCTCTTGGCGAAGGCGGACCTATTTTGCGAGCTGGTCCCGCAAACCTTACAGTTCGCCCTCCAGCGCCTTGCAATGGCCACGGACGTCGACCACCTCCCCCAGGGCTGCATCACGAGCAGCCTTCGCTTCAAGGACGGCCTGCTTCTCCTCGTCGCATGCCGTCGAGGCCTGGACCAGCGCCGCCCGAATCGAAGCGTCGGAGCGAACCCATCCTGAAGCCAGCTCCAAGTGCCCGGCCACCAAGCGGGGGTCGGCGCCAAGAAGATCCTGACGCAGTCGGTCCAGCTCAGCAGCAGCACGATCCAGAATGGCAGAAGGAGTAGGAGGAGAAGGCGGCAGCGCGGCCGCAGCATCCTGAGGCAGAGTCTGCCGCGCCTCGACAGTTGAAGTGGCGGCGGCAGGCAAGAGCACCTCGGGATCCACTTGGGCCGTGGGGGCTGAGCTCTCCCCAACCGGCTCAGCCAAGCCTCGCGAGGATGACCAGGCAGGAGAAGCCTGTGCGTCGCGGTCACCCTCCTTCGCGGGCAGAAGCGCTGCCACGAATGGAACCTCGAGAGCCCCCTTCGGCTTCTTTGCTGTGAGCGCCAGCCTATCCAAGAAATGCGGATGTCAAGCCTCAGAAGCAGAGCAAGAGATAAAGACAAGCGGCCTCCAGCCTATCCAAGAAATGCTTACGGGTCGTCGCCAACGAGCTCAAGCGGCCTCCGGCCAAATTTGAAGCCTCAAAGCCGGTTGGAAGGGTCAACCTTGGGAAGCTTGGAGGCGGAAGACGCATCTGCGGTCCGCCCCGGGGCCGGGACAGACCCGCGGGAGATCAGCCCGATCCTGTCCTTCTTCGGGATCGGGGGCGAGCTCCCACCGTCCTGCTCGTCGTTATCCTCGTCGTCGTCTTCGTCGTCATCCTCGTCGTCATCGCTCGGAGAGATGCGGAGAACGCGGGACCTGCACCGGGGGAGGGGAGCCCTTGACTCTCCGTCAGTCGCCTCGGAGTCAGGCCCTTTTCCCCGCTCCCCTCCTTCCTCCTCTTTGCTGGAGTCGTCGGAGGGCACGTCCACCAGTTCCTCGGGAGTTTCCACGGGCACGGGCCCATCCCCGTTGAAGACGGGCATGGACTCCACTACCTGCTCCCAGTCGTCGCGAAGGAACAAGGGCGTAGGAGCGCCCGCCAACCTCGCCACATCGCCCCCGACCAGAGATTGGAGGACAGCAGCTAGATCTCCGTCGACTAAGGCTGCGGGGCTCGGGGGGCCTCCACATTGGAAGTGAGTACTGCCGAAGCGGGGCCAGCTGGTGCTCCAGGAATTCCCTCAGCAGCGACGCGCCGGTCAGCTTCGCTGCCGCCAAGTTGGCAGGCCTCAGACCCACGTCCATCTTCTCCAACATCAGCTTCGCGCGGGGGTCCGTGAGCCCCGCTCGACCCCAATCGCTGGAGCTCGTGGGCTGCTCCGTGGGCAAGATCAGCCGAGGGTGGATGCGCCCAGCATCCACCAAGACCCACTTGCTCCTGAAGCCCTCAATCCTTTTCCCGGGGTTCGAAATGGCAATGGCGCCACCGTACGCGAGGAAGCTCGCGCACGTGGAAGCAGTACCACGAGAGGTCCGGAGGTAGAAGTAGTGGCGCAGCAAGGCCACTAAGGGATGCACCCCTACATGAGCCTCGCAGTAATAGGCGAAGATTGCCAGGAGAAGGACGGAGTTGCGGTGGAGATGCAGGGCTTGCAGCTTATAGTGGCGGAGGACAGAGAAGAAGAACTCGGAGAAGGGAGGCACCAGGCCAGCAGCAATGGCACTTACAAAGAGCGGATAGAAGGTGCTCCCTTGACCCTCAGGGGTGGCGGAGCCAGCTTAAAACACCTTCGCCCCGTTGATGCCCCGCGCCGTCGCCATCCGGCGCAACCGGGCAAGGCTAGCCTCCGACACGTTCAGCGGGTCCAGGGCAGACGAGTACCAAGCTACGGCCGGGGGCTGACGAGGCGCCATGGCTTCCTAGGTCACACGGTCGGAGTGGATCTGGGAATTTTGGAGGAAGGAAGGAGAGGCGCAAGAAAGGGGATCTGAGCAGCGACCGGAGAAAGCAAGAAGCAAAGCCTAGGGGGGCGCCGCTCCTTTATCAACTCGCGTGGTTGCCAGGGCACCCACATCCAACCAACCACCACGCGGCGCCCAAGGCCGCAGGCTGTTAGGGCCCGCGGCGCTTCACCCTTGCCCTTCCGCCTCCCTGCACGGCCAAGTCCGGGCGCGCCTTGGGCCCGAGGGCTACTGTCGGTGTTCTGGGAACGGGGGTCCCCAGACTTGCCTGCCTACGGCCTGTGGCGTGGCTCCAAGGGGGGCCCAGCACGGCCCATCTTCACCAACACAAACCCAAGACCCTCGCGAGGGGCCAAGCCTCACGGGACGGACGACACGGAGCTTCCTCAGGCGCGGCCTCGTCAGGCTGGCTCACGAGGAGGCGGAGAGATCAAGGCGGGGTACCTCATGAGGTGCCCATGACGCAAGCCATGACGACCAAGGGCGCCAGGCGGGTGCTAGCCCGCGCAGTGTCCTCCTTTCCTCTTTGGTGCAAAGGGGGAAAGTGCAGCCGCGGAGTACCGAGGCATCAGGCAAAGGTTGCCATTTCGGTGCAACGAGACCAAGACCAGGAGGACTACGAGACGGAGGTCACCGTGGAGCCCAAGACAGCGTCATCACCAGAGCTTTGTGCAGGCGAAGACTACTTTTGTCAGGGTAGCTAGTACTAGTTGTCCCCCTTCAAATTAGCCCGCCATTGTTGGCTCCCTTCCCGCTCGATATTTGGGAAGAGGACCAGGGCCTCTATAAATAGGACCAGCCACCCATAGAGCAAAGGGGGCAGAGGGGCGAGGATCAGAGAGAGACCGAAGGGCAAAAGAAAGAAAGAGAGAGAGAGAGATAGAGAGAGAGAGAGGGGGGGTGACTGAGCTCCTCCCAGTAGTTCATCGCCCCAGCCAAGAACAGACCCTTGCGAGGCTGTTCTTCCTTGTATTGTCCATCATCACCAGCCCAAGAGGCAATCCACCACACCACACACTGGAGTAGGGTATTACACCACAATGGTGGCCCCAACCAGTATAAACCCTGTGTTTCTTGTGTTGTTCTTTCCTTAGTTTAGATCCTAGCAAGGCGGAGGGGTGCAGGAAGGTAGGAGGCGAAATCTCCGTGCGCACCCCAGTGTTCGAACCTCAAGGGTCTACCGGAACCCGAAATCCGACAACAACCTTGTCAAATTTTGCTCATTGATTTTAGCAAGACATGCGTTTGATATTTTTGAATGGGACGCCCTTTGCTGTCAACAGCGTCGATCAATTTTTTCTTTATTCTTTAGTTGTGAAGTAAATATTGCCTCTGACATGTGAGTCGCTGAGATGCATAATCATCGATTATTTTGAATGTTCTCTATGAATTGCCAGGCCTGTGTGTTTGATTGCAATGTACAGAAACACTAAAAAGCTGCTCAAACTCTTTGTACTCCTTATGTTACTTTTTACTTCGCACATTGTGAAAGTGCATACTTTTTTGTGTAAGATTGGTCAAAGTAGAGATACTTTGACTGCAGACAAAACTTGTATGCAGACTAGAAAGGACCGGAGGGAGTGCATGTGAAACTGCTACCTCTTGAGCACTGCATTGGATTTTCCCGAAGAGGAGAGGATGATGCAGCAAAGTAGAGTAAGTATTTCCCTTAGTTTTTGAGAACCAAGGTATCAATCCAGTAGGAGGCTACGCGCGAGTCCCTCGTACCTACACAAAAACAATAGCTCAACGCAACCAACACGCTTAGGGGTTGTCAATCCCTTCATGGACACTTACGAAAGTGAGATCTGATAGAGATGATAAATAATATTTTTGGTATAGAGATGCAAAGTGAAAAGTAAAAGGCAAAGTAAAAAAGCAAAGCAATAATAAAGTGATGAAGATTGATATGATGAGAAAGAGACCCGGCGGCCATAGGTTTCACTAGTGGCTTCTCTCAAGAGCATAAGTATTCTACGGTGGGTGAACAAATTACTGTTGAGCAATTGACAGAATTGAGCATAGTTATAAGAATATCTAGGTATGATCATGTATATAGGCATCACGCCCGAGACAAGTAGACCGACTCCTGCCTGCATCTACTACTATTACTCCACTCATCGACCGCTATCCAGCATGCATCTAGAGTATTAAGTTAAAAACAGAGTAACGCCTTAAGCAAGATGACATGATGTAGGGGGATAGTTTCATGCAATATGATAAAAAAAATCATCTTGTTATCCTCGATGGCAAAAATACAATACGTGCCTTGCTGCCCCTTTTGTCACTGGGAAAGGACAGCGCAAGATCGAACCCAAAGCTAAGCACTTCTCCCATGGCAAGAAAAACCAATCTAGTAGGCCAAACTGATAATTCGAAGAGACTTGCAAAGATAACCAATCATACATAAAAGAAATCAGAGAAGATTCAAATATTATTCATAGATAGACTGGATCATAAACCCACAATTCATCGGTCTCAACAAACACACCGCAAAAAGAAGATTACATCGAATAGATCTCCATGAGAGAGGGGGAGAACATTGTATTGAGATCCAAAAAGAGAGAAGAAGCCATCTAGCTACTAACTATGGACCCGTAGGTCTAAAGTAAACTACTCACACTTCATCGGAGGGGCTTGGATGATGATGTAGAAGCCCTTCGTGATTAATGCCCCCTCTGGTGGAGCTCCGGAACAGGCCCCAAGATGGGATCTCGTGGATACAGAAAGTTGCGGCAGTGGAATTAGGTTTTTGGCCCCGTCTCTGATCGTTTGGGGGTATGTGGGTATATAGGAGGAAGAAGTACATCAGTGGAGCAACAGGGAGCCCACGAGGGTGGAGGGCGCGCCTGGGGGGGAGGCGCGCCCCCCCTACCTTGTAGCCTCCTGTTAATTGGCTTGACGTAGGGTCCAAGTCTCCTGAGTTGTATTCGGTGAGAAAATCACGTTCCCGAAGGTTTCATTCAGTTTGGACTCCCTTTGATATTCCTTTTCTTCGAAACCCTAAAACAGGCAAAAAACAGCAATTCTGGGCTGGGCCTCCGGTTAATAGGTTAGTCCCAAAAATAATATAAAAGTGGATAATAAAGCCCAATAATGTCCAAAATAGTAGATAATATAGCATGGAGCAATCAAAAATTATTGATACGTTGGAGAAGTATCAAGCATCCCCAAGCTTAATTCCTGCTCGTCCTCGAGTGGGTAAATGATGAAAACAGAATTTTTGATGCGGAGTGCTACTTGGCACAATTTTAATGTAATTCGTCTTAATTGTGGTATGAATATTCAGATCTGAAAGATTCAAGACAAAAGTTCATATTGACATAAAAATGATAATACTTCAAGCATACTAACTAAGCAATTATGTCTTCTCAAAATAACATGTCCAAAGAAAGGCCATCCCTACAAAATCATATGGTTTACTCATGCTTCATTTTCGTCACACAAGAATGCTATCATCATGCACAACCCCGATGACAAGCCAAGCAATTGTTTCATACTTTAGTAATCTCAAACCTATAAACTTTCACGTAATATATGAGCGCGAGCCATGGACATATCACTATAGGTGGAATAGAATATAATGAGGGGGTTATGTGGAGAAGACAAAAAAGGAGGAAGTCTCACATCAACAAGGCTAATCAATGGGCTATGGAGATGCCCACCGATTGACGTTAATGCAAGGAGTAGGGATTGCCATGCAACGGATGCACTAGAGCTATAAATGTATGAAAGCTCAACAAAAGAAACTAGTGGGTGTGCATCCAACTTGCTTGTTCATGAAGACCTAGGGCACTTGAGGAGGCCCATTGTTGGAATATACAAGCCAAGTTCTATAATGAAAAATTCCCACTAGTATATGAAAGTGATAACATGAGAGACTCTGTACTATGAAGATCATGGTGCTACTTTGAAGCACAAGTGTGGCAAAGGATAGTAACATTGTCCCTTCTCTCTTTTTCTCTCATTTTTTTCTTTTTTGGGGCCTTTTCTTTTTTTAATGGCCTTTCTCTTTTTTTTATTCCTCACTTGGGACAATGCTCTAGAAAATGATGATCATCACACTTCTATTTATTTACATCTCAATGATTACAACTCGATACTAGAACAAAGATGACTCTATATGAATGCCTCCGGCGGTGTACCGGGATATGCAATGAACCAAGAGTGACATGTATGAAAGAATTATGAATGGTGGCTTGGCCACAAATACTATGTCAACTACATGATCATGCTAAGCAATATGAAAATGATGAATGTGTCATGATGAACAGAATGATGGAAAGTTGCATGGCAATATATCTCAGAATGGCTATGGAAATGCCATAATAGGTGGGTATGGTGGCTGTTTTGAGGAAGATATAAGGAGGTTTATGTGTGAAAGAGCGTATCATATCACGGGGTTTGGATGCACCGTCGAAGTTTGTGCCAACTCTCAATGTGAGAAAGGGCAATGCACGGTACCGAAGAGGCTAGCAAGGATGGAAGGGTGAGAGTGCGTATAATCCATGGACTCAATATTAGTCATAAAGAACTCACATACTTATTGCAAAAATCTACAAGTCATCAAAAACCTCGGTACTACGCTCATGCTCCTAGGGGGATAGAGTGGTAGGAAAAGACCATCGCTCGTCTCCGACTGTCACTCATAAGGAAGACAATCAAATAACACCTCATGTTTCAAATTTGTTGCATAACGTTTACCATACGTGCATGCTACGGGACTTGCAAACCTCAACTCAAGTATTTCTCAATTTCACAACTACTCAACTAGAACGACTTTGATATTATTACCTCCATGTCTCAAAACAATCATCAAGCATCAAACTTCTCTTAGTATTCAACACACTCATAAGGAAGTTTTATTATTAATCTTGCATACCAAGCATATTAGGATTTTAAGCAAATTACCATGCTATTAAGAATCTCAAAATAATCTAAGTGAAGCGTGAGAGATCAATAGTTTCTATAAAACAAATCCACCACCGTGCTCTAAAAGATATAAGTGAAGCACTAGAGCAAAATTATAAAACTCAAAAGATACAAGTGAAGCACTAGAGTAAAACTATAGAGCTCAAAAGATATAGGTGAAGCACATAGAGTATTCTATCAAATTCCAAATTATGTATGGCTCTCTCAAAAGGTGTGTACAGCAAGGATGATTGTGGTAGAATAACAAGCAAAGACTCAAATCATAAAAGATGCTCCAAGCAAAACACATATCATGTGGCGAATAAAAATATAGCTCCAAGTAAAGTTACCGATAGAAGTAGACGAAAGAGGGGATGCCTTCCGGGGCATCCCCAAGCTTTGGCTTTTAGGTTTCCTTATATTATCTTGGGGGTGCCATGGGCATCCCCAAGCTTAGGCTCTTGCCACTCCTTGTTCCATAATCCATCAAATCTTTACCCAAAACTTGAAAACTTCACAACACAAAACTTAAAGTAGAAAATCTCGTGAGCTCCGTTAGCGAAAGAAAACAAAAGACCACTTCAAGGTACTGTAATGAACTCATTATTTATTTATATGGGTGTTATACCTACTGTATTCCAACTTCTCTATGGTTCATAAACTATTTTACTAGCCATAGATTCATCAAAATAAGCAAACAACACACGAAAAACAGAATCTGTCAAAAACAGAACAGTCTGTAGTAATCTGTATCTAGCGCAAGATATGTAACCCCAAAAATTATAAAATAACTTTCTGGACGTGAGGAATTTATGTATTAATCATCTTCAAAAAGAATTAACTAAATAGTACTCTCCAAATAAAAATGACAGCAGTTCTCGTGAGTGCTAAAGTTTCTGTTTTTTACAGCAAGTTCAACAAGACTTTCCCCAAGTCTTCCCAACGGTTCTACTTGGAACAAACACTAATTAAACACAAAAAACACAACCAAAACAGAGGCTAAATAAATTATTTATTGAATAACAGCAAGTAAAAATATTGTGTTGCCACCCAACAAGCGCTTTTTCTTTAAAGCCTTATAGCTAGGCATACTATTTCAATGATGCTCACATGAAAGACAAGAATTGAAGCACAAAGAGAGCAACATAAAACATGTGACAAAAACATATAAGTCTAACATACTTTCTATGCATAGGCATCTTATAGGCAAACAAATTATCAAGGCAAGCAAAAACTAGCATATGCAAGGAAGCGGAAACAAACGATGGCAATCTCAACATAACGAGAGGTAATTTAGTAACATGAAAATTTCTACCACCATATTTTCCTGTCTCGTAATAATTATATGTAGGATCATAAGCAAATTCAACAAAATAGCTATCACATAAAATATTTTCAACACGATCCACATGCATGCAAAGTTGACACTCCTCCAAATTAGTGGGATTAACATTATCTAAAGTCATGACTTCTTCAAACCCACTTTTATCAAAAAAATCATAAGATTGAACATTCTCCAAATATGTGGGATCTAAAGTTGACACTCTTCCAAAACCACTTTCAATAACATTTCAAGCACTATTATCAATCTCATATTCATCATGGGGCTAAAATAAATTTTCAAGATTGTAAGAAGAATCACCCCAATCATGATCGTTGCAACAAGTAGAGGTCATAGCAAAACTAGCATCCCCAAGCTTAGGGTTTTGCATATTATTAGAACAATTTATATCAATAAAATTTATACTATCATCATTGCAATCATGCTTTTTATTCAACGATCCATCGGGAATCACTCCATAAGGTACTTTATCACAATTTTCAGATTCACGAATTTCAAGCAAAACTTCATAAAGATAATCTAGTGCACAAAACTCACTAGCAATTGGTTCATTATAATTGGATCTCTTAAAAGCATTAGCAAGTGGATGAGGATCCATAGATCTTAGGTCTCTGTTTAGTAATAAATAAATAACTATTCCAACCATACGAGCAAACAAGAAACGGGCAAAAGAGGCAAATAGAGAAAGAGAAGGAGGATAGAGAGAGAGAGAGGGCAAATAAAACGGCAAGGGTGAAGTGGGGGAGAGGAAAACGAGAGGCAAATGGTAAATAATGTAATGCGGGAGATAGGGATTGTGATGGGTACTTGGTATGTTGACTTTTGCGCAGACTCCCCGGCAACGATGCCAGAAATTCTTCTTGATACCTCTTGAGCACTGCGTTGGATTTCCCCGAAGAGGAGAGGATGATGCAGCAAAGTAGCATAAGTATTTCCCTCAGTTTTTGAGAACCAAGGTATCAATCCGGTAGGAAGCTACGCACGAGTCCCTCGTACCTACGCAACCAACGCGCTTAGGGGTTGTCAATCCCTTCACGGTCACTTACGAAAGTGAGATCTGATAGAGATGATAAATAATATTTTTGGTATAGAGATGCAAAGTGAAAAGTAAAAGGCAAAGTAAAAATCAAAGCAATAATAAAGTGATGAAGATTGATATGATGAGAAAGAGACCCGGGGGCCATAGGTTTCACTAGTGGCTTCTCTCAAGAGCATAAGTATTCTACGGTGGGTGAACAAATTACTGTTGAGCAATTGACAGAATGGAGCATAGTTAAGAATATCTAGGTATGATCATGTATATAGGCATCACGTCCGAGATAAGTAGACCGACTCCTGCCTGCATCTACTACTATTACTCCACTCATCGATCGCTATCCAGCATGCATCTAGAGTATTAAGTTAAAAATAGAGTAACGCCTTAAGCAAGATGACATGATGTAGAGGGATAGTTTCATGCAATATGATAAACCCCCCATCTTGTTATCCTCGATGGCAACAATACAATACGTCCCTTGCTGCCCCTTCTGTCACTGGGAAAGGACACCGCAAGATCAAACCCAAAGCTAAGCACTTCTCCCATGGCAAGAAAAACCAATCTAGTAGGCCAAACCAAACTAATAATTCGAAGAGACTTGCAAAGATAACCAATCATACATAAAAGAATTCAGAGAAGATTCAAATATTATTCATAAATAGACTGGACCATAAAACCACAATTCATCAGTCTCAACAAACACACCACAAAAATAAGATTACATCGAATAGATCTCCATGAGAGAGGGGGAGAACATTGTATTGAGATCCAAAAAGAGAGAAGAAACCATCTAGCTACTAACTATGGACCCGTAGATCTGAAGTAAACTACTCACACTTCATCGGAGGGACTTGGATGATGATGTAGAAGCCCTCCGTGATCGATGCCCCCTCCGGCGGAGCTCTGGAACAGGCCCCAAGATGGGATCTCGTGGATACAGAAAGTTGCGGCGGTGGAATTAGGTTTCTGGCTCTGTCTCTGATCGTTTGGGGGTACGTGGGTATATATAGGAGGAAGAAGTACGTCGGTGGAGTAACAGGGGGCCCACGAGGGTGGATGGCGCGCCTGGGGGGCAGGCGCGCCCCCCTACCTCGTGGCCTCCGGTTAGTTGGCTTGACGTAGGGTCCAAGTCTCCTGAGTTGTATTAGGTGAGAAAATCACGTTCCCGAAGGTTTCATTCCGTTTGGACTCCGTTTGATATTGCTTTTCCTCGAAACCCTAAAATAGGCAAAAAAACAGCAATTCTGGGCTGGGCCTCCGGTTAATAGGTTAGTCCCAAAAATAATATAAAAGTGGATAATAAAGCCCAATAATGTCCAAAACAGTAGATAATATAGCATGGAGCAATCAAAAATTATAGATACGTTGGAGACGTATCAGAAACTACTGCAAACGAGGTGATCACACTGGGAATAATGCTAGTATGTATTGTTTTGCATATTCATCCAATGCCAGTGATACAGGAATTCGAACTAATCAAAATAATCATTCATACACGGTCGGATTTCATATAAACATGCTGGATTTCATTACATTCCATACATTCTTCAACTAAAAGGGGGTGCCTGGAGGTATAATTAATTAACCGAAGCTACCCACCTGTGTCCCGCTGAGCCGAACAGAAACTTCAGTGACTTAACTGCAGGTGTAGTTGCCTAACTGACATGTGGCCTGTTGGGCCCACATGTCAGTCAGCCAACTGCACCAGCAGTTAAGTAGAAGCAGCGCTCTTCTCCAGCGCAGCTCTCCGACTCCACGTTGCCGCCAAGAAGCTAACCGGTCGTCAATGGTCAACCCGCCTAGCTTGGCTTCAACTGGAGGGTAGCAGCGGTGGCCTTACTTGGACCCGAGCGGTGGCGACCTACCGTGTTCTACTCTTCCTTGTTTTCTGTGTGGTGCGGCCTCATTGGCAGCGGGGCGGGGCCTCGGCGGAGCCGGCGATGTCCTCTATCTCGTTGCCGGCAGGGTGGGGCCTCGGCTAAGCCGGCGATGTCCTCTGCCTCGTTGTTGGCGGGGTGGGGCCTCGACGGAGCCGGTGGTGTCCTCTGCCTCGTTGTTGGCGCCACGGGACCTCGGCGGAGCAGGGCCTCGTCGACGCCAGCGGAGCGGGGACTCGTCGGAGCCGGCATTGTCCTCTGCCTCGTCCTCGGTCTCACCAAACAGCGCCTCGCCCGCTTCATGCCCTCTTTGCTAGCCTCTCTGTAGGCGGCCGCAGCCTCCGCCACCTGCATGCGGTACCGCCAGCGCTCGAGGCGGCCCTAGCGGGCAAAGCGGTACGAGTCGAGCAGCGCCTCCTACTCCGCCCGCTCCGTGGCGATCTGCTCCTCCGCCTGCAGGTGCTCCTAGAGGAGATGGTGGTTCTAGGCGGCGTCGGCCTGCGCCTCCCGGAACTGCTCCTCACGCATCTACCTCACCCTGTCCATATATTGGGCACGGGCCTTGCCGATGGTCATGGTGCAATGCACCGGCGAGGATGGCGCGGAGGAGGGGGTTGGCGCCGGATCCTTAACTACCATGTTCTCCATTGGGACGTCATCGTCCTCCAGCTGCCTGTCAGCCAGCCGGTCGGCAGCAATGGCTGCCATCTCCTTGTGGTCCGTCGTCCACCCGTCCCGAAGAGCGCTGGAGCGTGAGGATGCCATGGTGGGCAGTAGTGGTGTGGACAGGAGAAAGTGAACAAATGCGGATGACTGCGGCTATGGCCGGCGCAGCAGTTTATATAGCACTAGTGGGCGGGCGGAGGGACGGACGTGTGGCGCCAGAGTAGCCGCATCGGCAACCGCGTATCATTAATGTGGGCGGCAGATGGACGGACGGACGACACTTGTGTTGTTTGAAGGCGGAGCAATCGCCTGCACCGGGAAGCGGGGCAGGCGGCGCTGACTGTTTCGGGCGGAAAGCGCGCGCGGGCGAGGAGATGACTTTACTTGGAGAGGATGACAATGGGGATGACAATGGGGACCCACCAGGTCCATAGCCTCACGTACGCAAGTGCCTCCTTATATATATAATTTATTTTGCTTCCTCCTAGTTTCTTGACATCACGGTCCCACACCATTGTCAACCTATGTAGTTGTCAATAAATGAGAGAATTGCACAAGAAGCGGCCGATAGCTGGGACCAAGCAGCTTGAGTAGTATTTGTGTTTTTGAGGTGTGAGCACTGCAGAGTTTTTCGATGTTTAGCCCAGATATTAATTTTTCTCCTCTGAACAACAACGAAAACATCACTGCAGGTATTAACTGGGTGGGCTGTGGCCCGTCTAGCCCAGGCCAGATATCCAGCCCAGATATTAATTTTTGTCAAGCTGAAAATGGCTAGCCCAGCTATACTTTTTTTACGAATACCCAGGCAAGGTCAAGTTGTTATTCTCCGCCCCGCTGGGCTGCAAATCTTTCCTAGGAGGGATGCATTAGGCTTAACAAGAAAATGGGCTTTAAGAAATAATAAATGGGATGTAATTATAAAAACTGGGCAGTAACTATAAAAAAATGCACCAAACATGTGATTACTTTATAAAATATATTTTTTGGATATTGAAAATTTTAATTTCATTAATTGTTGTGAGCGCAATGTTTCGTTGGATTTTTACGTAATATAAATTTATATTGAAATTGTATTTAATCTGACTAGAAATTTCGGGATAAAAATATTTCGGATCCCATCAAAATGTGGGAAATTTTATTGAATTCTGTTTTGAACGGTTGGTTGAAATGGTTTGTACTTTTAACAAACTATAAATGGGCTTAGTAAATTCCATTAGAATACAAAAATGGGCTACAGATTCTTACAAATCTCAAATGGGCTATTAGTTCTCTGCCACACACTTCTGGCCTTACTAAGTAGACGCGTCCCCTAAAAAACAGAGTTGACGCGTATGCAAGACTTTGTCAACTTATAGTCAACACACGGTTCTAGCAGCAGTGGCCGTTGGATGTCCATCCAACGGATGCCGTGCTTCTTCTTCAATCTCGGATATTCTAGCTTCACCCGCCCAAAAAATGATTCCTCCCCCTGACATCTGGGGCGCACCATTTCGGAAGCTGACCTGTGGGCCTACTAAGTTGATGTACCAAGGGCTTTGTCAACTTAGTCAATATAAACGATTCTAGCTGTAGTGACCGTATGATGTCCATCCAACGGCCGTCGTGCTTCTTCAACCTCTGGTCTTCTTGCTCCAGCCGCCCAAAGCAGCGCCGGTCGTGCCGCCTGCTCCTGCCTCCCGTGGCCGACTGTGCTGCCGCGGAGGCCTCACCGCCCCCTACTACTCCCACCGCTGGCCAGGCCATCCCTCCACTCACCCACACCCCCTGTTATTCTGCGGCGACGGCAGCGCAGCCGAACCAGTGACCCCTCGTACTCCTCTCTGTGTGTGCATCCACTGCCGCGTCTTCAACGGCTCCGCGTCATCCCCTTCCTAGGCCTCGCCGTCGTCCACTGCCCTGGTGCTCTCAGCGCGGCGTGGTCAACGTGGTCAAGGAACGACTTCCATCGGACGTGGACTGTATGTGGAGAGGCTGACAGCTGGGTCCACGGCAGCCGCAAGGAAGTGCCTCCTTATTACGTGCAAAATAAGTATTCCCCGGATGGGCCACCGTATTTCGTGAAAAAAATGATTCGCCCCC
Organism: Triticum dicoccoides; assembly: GCF_002162155.2. Lineage (NCBI taxonomy): Eukaryota > Viridiplantae > Streptophyta > Magnoliopsida > Poales > Poaceae > Triticum > Triticum dicoccoides. The sequence goes on from NC_041392.1 coordinate 569,265,773, forward strand.
TGACTGCTGGGACCCATGAGCTACATCTTCACACGCAAGGAAGTGCGTCCGAAAAAAATGATTCGCCCCCCTGACTGCTGGGACCCACCAGCTACATCTTCGCACGCAAGGAAGTGCGTCCAAAAAAAAAACAATTCACCCCTCGACTGTTGGGACCCACCAGCTACACCTTCGCACGCAAGGAAGTGCGTCCGGGCAAAAAAACGATTCGCCCCCTGACTGCTGGGACCCAGCAGCTATACCTTCGCACGCAAGGAAGTAAGTACGGGCAAAAAAATGATTCGCCCCCCAGCTGCTGGGACCCACCAGCTACATCTTTGCAGGCAAGGAAGTGCGTGACAGTCGGGACCCACCTGGTCAAAGCGTACGTAGCGTTGTCATTCTGGTCACGAACGTGTACGTACATACTGGTTGATGTAGAGGCGCGCACGTGTCATAGTAGAGGCGGACACGTGTCGTAGTAGAGGCGTGCACGTAGCATGTACACGTACGTACAGCGGCTAGGGTGCAAGAAATAAAATACGGCCATGTATGTGTATATACGGGCAGGGTCTCGAACGCCTACTCGCGCATACGTACGACCAGGGCTCGTGTACCTGGCTGGGTCGGAACGAAGAAATAGCATCATCGTCGTGTTCATGGGGAGGCAACGGAATGCATCGTGTTCATGGGGAGGCAACGGAATGCGTCGTGTTCATGGGGAGGCAACGGAATGCGTCGTGTTCATCGGGAGGCAACGGAATGTGTCGTGTTCATCGGGAGGCAACAGAACAAGTGGGAGCCAACCGGCTGGGTCGGAACGGAATGCGTGGTCATGTTCATCGGGAGGGCTTGGACGGAACATGCGATGGAAACGAGGCCTGGCGTACCGCGGAACGGAGGAAACGGACCTCCTACGGTCGAAACGGGGGTCCTGTTGATCGGGAGGGTGTGGTGTACCGCAAAACGGAGGAAACGGACCTCCTGTGGTCGAAACGGGGGTCCTGTTGATCGGGAGGGGTGTGGCGTACCGCAAAACGGACGAAACGGACCTCCTACGGTCGAAACGGGGGTCCTGTTCATCGAGAGGCGTGTGGCATACCGCAAAACGGGACTCCACGGGATACTGTCCATCTCCACCGTCGACCTCCTCCAGCCTCCATGGGCTATCGTCGACCTCCTCCAGCCTCCACGGGCTCCTGTTCATCCAGCCTCCACCACGCGCTACTCCACCGGCTATTGTTCAACCACCCCTCCACCGTCTACTGTTCATCCAGCCCTCCACACCACGGGGTCCTGTTCAACCACCTCT